>NW_026688166.1:0-300000 GCF_030445035.2 Dasypus novemcinctus
AAATTACTGTGCTCGGCGCATTACCTCACCCCCTGCCCAGGTAATTTATGCTCTGGATTTGGCCACATCAACGCTTCATTACAGAAACTGACACTCACGGTAATTACATGTTTCCTAGAGCGGATTATTCATTCATAGCGTCTTCCTGTTTTTTTACCACTCCTGTTCCTTTATCAAGGACAGCCAAGCATCTGCCAATAACACCCCAGTGAGAGGCAGTACAGAACAGGAACAGAAGACAAACCCTAGTAAATAGTTTTCTCACTTAATTTTCATGAGTTGGAAATATATTTCCAGAATATAATACATATTCAACAGGTTGAAATAAATACCAATTGTGATGGCTGATGCTCAACAACTTGGCTGGAATATGATAAGGAGGCTTTGCCGCTGAAACAGTACCTGCTTTAGGAAAACCGAATGTATGTGAATCCAAAACCATGAAGCAGAACGATTGATTCGGTGACTCTGCATTTTACAAAAGGATTTGTCAAAATGGCTCCTTAATGGTCAAGTCCCCTGGGACTCCTGAAAGGTGGCTCCTGTTAGAGCTAATCAAACCGCAATTGCACACAGCTGTTCAGGAGCACAGCTGCTGCGTGAGTGAGAGCTGCAATGCTGGAGGGCTCCCCTGGACGCTGGCTCTTTCCGTGGATGAACAAAGCAGCCTCCTTCTCCTGCAAAGCCTTCCAGAACATCCAGGTCATGCTGCCTGAACTCCCAGCGGTGCCCAACAAATACCAGAAGGACCTGCCCAAAGATGGGGAAAGACGGGGAAAACCCACATTGGAATGGTTGCCAAAGAACAGAACAAGGAAGGAAAGAGCCAGAGGAGAAGAGAGAGGAGGAGAGAGCAAAACAACAGCCGCTACCTGTACGAGGCACTGTGTGCCCAGAACTGAGAAAGCACCAGACATGCTTTATCTCACTTAGGTCTCAATAGTTAGGAAATCTCACTGAGGTCTCGATAGTTAGGGACTATTGTTACCTCCGTACTACAAAAGAGAATCCAAGGCTCAGAGAGGTCAAGCCACTGTTCTACAGTCACACAGCTCCAAGTGGCAGAGATGGAAGTCCTACCCAGGCTCTCCGACACGCATCCTCCTAATGATTACACTTCCACATCGGTCAATTCAATCGCTAAAGTTGCATTCCCTGAACAGGGAAGGGGGTGTGGAGGTTGGGGGTCAGTGGGCATGGGATAACGAAGGCATAGGAGAGAAGGCGGCTGTGCTTAGGCACCTTCCAGCCAGGAAGAGGTGAGCTGCCAGAGAAGAGGCGCCAATCCTACATGGGGTACTGCCAAGAGATGTGTGCCAAGGACACGGAAGAGGTGGTAGATATTGTGGAAGTTCGGGAAAAGATGGCATCATCTGGCCCTGCAAGGCCAGGCAGCAAGTGTGGGGCGCTTCCCTGGCAAGGGTTCTGAACTGATCCCTGCAGGAGGGGATCAGTCTGGATAAACTAAGGTGCAAGGGAGCGCGGCCACAGCAGGAGAAGGCAGGTGCACAAGGGCTCTGCAGCAGGCAGGAAGCACACAGCAGGCTCAGGGGCAGGGAGCCGACCTCCAGCAAGTTTGTGCAGCGTGAAGGAGGCATGGAAGGTCCTGGTAAGAAACAAGGCTCAGACGGAAAGCCAGGCTCAATCAGGGATGCTAAATCAGTGGCCCACCTCCCATGACCATGACAGACAACAATAATCAGTTGTAACTGAGCTTTGGAATCCTTCTTAACACAGTGCTCTAAGGAGGCATTACTGAGCATTCAGAGTTTTGGCCTGAGATGAAATCTCTTTGCCATCCACCCTATCCAAAGAGAGGGAGGTATGGGCACATTGCAGAGAGAGGACCCACTGTGAGCCACTCTGAGTCTACATTAGCCAACCTTCACCATCACCCTGCTAGCAGGCATATTTAGCCCTATTCCATAGTTAGGAAAACTGAGGCTCAGGGAGCTCAAGTTCAAACACAGAGAGCAAAGGTCAAAAGCTGACTCAAAGCCACACATGGATGACTTCCCAGTCTGGATTACTTCTGGGGCCTCGTTCCCCCTTTTTCCCCCAAATCTGAATTTTAATGCTGGTGGGCAAGCATTTTGACACCTGTCCTGCAGCCCTGCCAGCCAGCCTGACCGCCAAGCCACCACCTCAGAAGCAGGCCTCCAGGTGCTTCTCTGCTGCCCCAGCACCCGCCTTCACACACTCCCACTCTCTGCGTTTGCTTTTTTCAGCAAACTCCCTTCCCAATCCCTCTGTGCTTGCTGACCCCCGGGGGAAGAGGTGAACCTCCCCCTCAGGAGGCTGCAGACCCCGCGGGGCTCTTCTCTCTTCTCTGCACCCCCAAGGCCGTGTGAGTCCATCCTAGCCACAACTCCTCAGTGTTCCCTCACCCAGAACTACACTTGCTCTTTAACTGAACAGTTGTCATGGAAATCACTTGCTTGGGCTCTGAAAGGACTTAGCTACTCGCCCTGTTTTCTCACTTCTGCCTTGGGCAGAATCAGCGCCCGCCTACCTCTTCTCAACCAGGGCCTCTTCCTGCAAGGAACAGTCCTCACCCCCTGGGGTCAGGAACGTAGAGTCTTTTTTTCCTAATCCTCGCTACACAGCTCCAGGTGTTGTTCCCTGACCAGTTCTACTCTCCGCCTTCTGGGCTCCGGTTAAGATCTACTTCCTGGCCCTGGTGGGGGTGGCTGGGGCCATGTGACTCTTCCGGCCAATGAGCCATGAGCTGCCCTGGGGAGCTGGAACAGCCACTTGCAGGTGTGGGACCCTCCCTTGGCCCCGAATGCAGCAGCCTGTGGAGGTGCTGGCTGCTCCTGAAGCCTGGGAACTGGAGTGGGGTGGCACGGAGAACAGTCCCAGCCCACCTGGGGTGCACCTGTAGGGTCAGCAAGCTACAGACCTTCAATGTGGAGGGATCTGTTACCCCAGCTTATCCCCACTGATGCACCCTCCATCACAAAGGTGACATTTACATTTAGCCACTTGAGCCTGAAGCTCGTTCCTGGAGAGGACACCCACCCCAACCACCATTCCCAGGAGAGTCCTGCACTTGGAAGATCCAAAGCATCTGCCATTCCCAGCCCAGGTGCCACTTCTGAGCTGAGTGATGAGCAAGACTCTTCATCTCGGCATGCCTCAGTTTCCTCATATGTACAACAGGGGTACCTCTAAGGATGGCTGTGAGGAGTAAATTAGTTCATCTATATGGAACAGCACCTGATACATCGGAAGCACTGTGGACGTGTTAGCGATTTCATTTTCATTATCGTCACAATGTAGGCATGTGCTCTGGATTATTTTGTAATGCTGGAACTGAGTCTACAATGACCCATCCTGCTTCGGGGTTCCCCGTGACCACCCTATATTCAATGATTCAACTAGAAGGATTCACTGGGCTCCACAAAGAGCTGTACTTACAGCCAACATGTACTACATCAAAAGGCCACACAATGGGATCAGCCAGGGAAAGTCCCAGATGGCATCGGATAAAGCCATGCACAGGCTCGCTCGCTCCTTCTCTCCGCCCCCCCCCACCCACCCAGGGCTGGCAAAGGTGGGGCTGCAGACCCCAGTGCCCCCACCACCAGTGAGCCACGTCCTTACTCCTCCTGCTGGAAGACAGTTGAAACCTAACTGCCTCAATACTCATTAATAAAGGAATGGTTAAATAAGTCATACTACTCCATGTTTTTAGAAATGACAGAGAGTCACACTTATTGGGCATGGAAAGAAGTTCTTAACAGTCAAGTTTTTAAAATGAACAAGAAGTTAGAATTAGTTTCCTTCATTTAAAAACAAGGAGAGTTCACACAAAAATCTGAATTTCTCCTTTCTCTAGAACAGAGGTCAGCAAACTCTTTCTGTAAAGGGCCGAAGAGTATTTTCTGCCTCATGGGTCAGACGATCTCTGTTGCGGTGACTTAAACTCTTCTGCTGCAGCATGAAAGCAACCAAGGGAGGGACACCACGTAAACAAAGGAGTGTGACTGTTTTCTAAAAACTTTATCATAAAGGGCAGCAGGCCGTATGTGGCCCATAGTCCACAGCTTTACCATCTCTGCTCCAGACACCCCAAACCCCAAGACCTGCCGTTCCCAACCCACCTCAAGAGCAGGAGCCAGAAACTCAAACACCTGGAAAGTCTGGGTGAGAAATAAAACCGGGAGGATAAATAGGATGTGGAAACTAGGGTTGAGGCTCTCAGTTTCAAAAGCTGTAAAGTTCCCTGGTCCCATCTTTGTTTCCTCTCTTGTGTCTTTCTCTCTGTCCTTTTATTTCTTCAATTCTGTGTTGACTTCCCTTCATGCAGACCTACTGCTGAGCTGGTCTCAGCAATATGCGGCTAATTTTAGCATTTGAAGAGGAGACTAGAAAGTATAACAGCTAAGATCCCTGCCTTTGATCTTTATTGACTCTGTGACCTTAGGCAAATTGCTACAACTCTCTGAGCTCCAGTTTCCTTATCAGGAAAAGAGAATCCTAACTTTCTCCAAAGGGGTATTATAATAATCAGAACTCATCTGGACTCAGATGGGATCTCCCTTCATAAGACTTTCATGCTAATGTGCTGGAGGTGCAGTTAACGTTGGGGTTTAAGATATATTTAGGGGATTTGAATCTCTGGACTGACAATGTGATAGCCAGGTCCTGAGCCTCAACAGACTCCAGCACCTACAATCTGATTTATTGGACTTACCACACTCAGCTAAGATGGAGTTGAAGAAGGACAACCACCACACCATGGAGCCTAGAGTGATTACAACTGAAAATGGGAGGATGGCATCCAGCATCCATGTGGAATCTGAGCCTCCTCTTGACTTAGAGGTGCAATGGACACAACCAATCCAATGTCCACATAGAAGAGGTGGCATTGGATTGGGAAAAGTGGACATGGTGGACGATGGGTATGGGGAAAGGTAGGAAGAGATGAGAGGTGGAGGCGTCTTTGGGACATGGAGCTGCCCTGGATGGTGCTTCAGAAGTAATCACCGGACATTGTAAATCCTCACAGGGCCCACTGGAGGGAATGGGGGAGAGTATGGGCCATGATGTGGACCATTGTCTATGAGGTGCAGAGATGCCCAAAGATGTACTTACCAAATCCAATGGATGTGTCATGATGATGGGAACGAGTGTTGTTGGGGGGGGAGAGGGGGGGTGGGGGGTGGGGTTGAATGGGACCTCACATATATATTTTTAATGTAATATTATTACAAAGTCAATTAAAAAAAATTATAACTAAGGGAAAAAAAACACAACATTGTGAATATAATTAACAGAACTGAAATATATATCTGAATATGATTAAAAGGGAAATATTAGATTATATTATAGAAATTGAATACATAATTTTAAAAAGCCATAGAACTATACCAAATAAACAATGAACTCTAAAAAAAAAAATAATAATAATAATAATAATAATCAGAACTCTTCAATGGAAGCAGAAGTTTTCTTTGTGAGAAAAATTTTGACTTCTGATTCAATTTCTTTAAATTTGAATTTTCAGTCTGGGATTATTCAGATTTCTTATTTCAAGTTGAGTCAAGTTTTGGTAAATTTTATTTTTCAAGCAATTTGTCCATTTCGTATACATTTTCAATTTTATTGGCACAAAATTTGTTTATAATAGCCACTTATTTTCTTTATAATGCTTGTAGCATTCACAGTGATTTCCCTCTTTTCGTTCTTGACATCTGTGGCAGTTTGATATTATGGATGAATTCCAAAAAGAAATACTGATTATGTTTGTAAACTGGTCTGTTCCTCTGGGCATGATACCCTTTGACTGTATTAAATTCAGAGGTTTCACTTTTATTTGATTAAGTTAAGATTAGGGCTTTTGATTCAGCCACATCAGTAGGATGTTGAGTCCCTGCCCCCTTGGTGGGTAGAGACTCACACAGAAAATGACATGGCAGAGGAGAGAGCTTGCTGTTTTGACGCTGGAGTCCTGGGGAGAGAGCTGAGCCATTTGCCTGATAGTTTATAGCTGGCCTTGTGGAGAAAGCAGAGCAGTGGAGCCCAGAAAGAGATAAGCCCTGGGAAGAGAGATGAGCCTTATGCCAGCCTACAGCTGAGATCAGAAGAAGCTGGAACCATGGAGCCTTAAGAGAAAGAGGAAGGCTGAACCCTCACAGAAACCAGCAGCCATCTTGCTCCAATTTATGGCAACAGACTTTGGTGAGGGAAGTATCTTATTCTTTATGGCTTTGTGACTGTAAGCTCTAGCCCAAATAAATACCCTTTATAAAAGCCAACAGATTTCTAGTAGTTTGCATCAGAACCCCTTTGGCTGGCCAATACAACATTGATTATTTTTGTCTTCTTTCTTTCTTTTTTTTCTTTATCAGTATGACCAGAGATTTATCAATTTTTACAGAGACTTTCAAAGAGTCAGCCTTTGGCTTTGTAAATCCTCTCTATTCCTTATTTGTTTTCTACTTCTTCAATTTCTGTTCTTGACTTAATATTTCCTTCCTTCTGCTTTCTTTGGATTTATTTTGCTGTGTTGTTTTTTTTCTTTTTTTCCTAACTTAAGATAAAGCCTTCTCTCATTAATTTGCAACCTTTTTTAGTGTCTAAGATGTGCATTTCAGGTACTATGGGTTTAAATGAAAAATAAAAACAAACAAAAAAAAGTGTTTCTGATCCCAAATAAGAACACAGTAAATATCATCATCATCATCACGATCATTCAGTGACCTACGTGATGGGACTCCCTGGCACAGTATCCAGCCGCCATGTGATATATGCTCCCTGTGTGTTTACCAGTGAACTCTCTCAGGATTTATTCTAGGCCACAGATCTCCTTTTCTGGTTCATGGGGAGGCTTCCTCTGATGGCTAAGACCTTTGGCTCCATCTTCCTCAGGGAACTCAGACCAGGTCTTCTGAAGATGGCTGTCAAGGAACGAGACCCATGGGAAGTATGAGTTTTAACCTGCAGGCTTGTGGCAGATTATATTTTCCAAAGATGGTCACAACAATATCTCTGATCTCACAAGCTCTTCTAGAACCTTGTCATTCCCCCATCAAAATGTAGAGTATCGTTCCCCTTGCCTTGAATCTGGATGGGCTTGGGACTCCCTTTTAACCAGTAGGGAGCAGCAGGAGTGACGCAAAGAAACTTCCCCCATCCATTGGCCATATGAGATCGAAGCTCCCTCTCAATTAGAGGTAGAGTGGGTATCACCATCCCAGAATTCTCAGGATTGGGGAATAAAATATGGACTAGAGTGGACTTACTGGTATTCTACTACAGACTTATTGTGATTCTAGCAATAGAAGAAATTATATCATTGATGTGGAGGCAGTGGCCACTGAAGGTGCTGAAGGCAGGGAGAGGGAAAAAGAGGTGTAATATGGGGGCATTTTCGGGACTTGAAAATGACCTGAATGACATTGTAATGACAGATTCAGGCCATTATATAATCTGCCATAACCTACAGAATTGAGTGGGAGAGAGTGTAAACTCTAATCTATGCTTAGTGGCAATGCTCCAAAATGTGTTCATCAACTGCAATGAATGTACAACACTAATGAAAGAAGTTATTAATGTGGGGGAAAGTAGGAGGTATGGGAAGTAGAACATGTGGAAATCCCTTATATATATATCTTTTATGTAACATGCAATCTAAGTATCTTTTAAAAATAAATATAATAATAATAATAAAAAAAAGAGACTTCCAAGACTTGGTCATAAAAGGCTATGCAGCTTTTATCTTGTTAGCTGAAATGCCCCTGATTAGAGCCAAGAATCGCCACATAAGAAGTCCGGTCACCCCGCGGCCACTGTGCTGTGAGGATCCCAGCCTAGAGGGAGGCCCCATGTGTGCCCTCTGGTTGGCAGTCCTAGTCTTCTAGTCGCCCCAGCCCAGGCACCAGACCTGGGAGTGCGAGGCCTTCAGCGACTCCAGTCCCAGCTGTTCTTTAATGGTGCCTTCTAATGTTACCAGCCAAGGCCCCAGACATTGTAGAACACAAACAAGCCCTGGCCTGTGCCCTATCCAAATTCTCAACCCGCAGGACGGTGATCCTAAGAAAAAGGCTCTAAGCTGTGAGGTATTTTGTTACACAGCAATTGTTAAGCAGAATGATGCTCACTGTCTTTCTGACACCCCAGTACTACTCTTCCAGCAGATTCCTTCAGCCCTCATCACACTCCATATACTCTGGATTTCCCATTTTGGCCCAAGCAGAGCCTGTAGAAGCAGAACACTACAAAGGTCTTCCACGTGAGCCCTGTGGGAGCGATGCTAGGAATGGAGATTCACCGGTCCTTGCAGTTTTTTGAAACTGAACTCTCCTTAAGACATTTCCAAATGCTGGGACCTCTTTATCACATCCAAAAGGTGGAGTATGCCCCACGTGATGCTGGTCATACTGTCAGTACAGCGTCATACATAGTTAACATTTATTCAGACCTTACTAAGTGCCAGGCACTGTGCTAAATCTTTTTTTTTTTTAAGATTTATTTTTTATTTCTTTCTCCCTCCCACCCTCCCCCATTTCCCCCGTTGTCTGCCTACTGTGTCCATTCACTGTGTGTTCTTCTGTGTCTGCTTGTATTCTCATTAGGCAGCTCCAGGGACCCATCCTGGGACCTTTCTGAGTGGGAGAGAGGTGATTACTCTCTTGCACCACCTCAGCTGCCCTGTTCTGCTCTGTCTTCTTATTTTCTCTCCTCTACATCTCTTGTTGCGTCATCCTGCTATGCGAGCTCTCCACATAAGCCAGCACTCCTGCATGGGGCAGCTTTTCCCTCGCGAGGGAGCATTCCCACTCAGGGCAGCTCTCTTGTGCAGGGCTGCATTCCCTCCTGGCTGGCACTCCACGTGGGCCAGCTTGCCTTCCCAGGAGGCCCTGGGCATCGAACCCTGGACCTCCTATATGGTAGATGGGAGCCCAATTGGTTGAGCCTCATCCATCTCCCTGTGCTAAGTCTTCTACCTAGTTATCTCCTGAATCCTGACAACAAACCTATGAGGTTGTGACTGTGGTCATTCTCATTTTACAGCTGTGGAATGAGGTGACTGGCAGCCTGTTCTGCATATCCAATGCAGGGCTCAGGAAAGTGGTTTGTGGAATTATATCCAAACTCCTTACCCTGAAGTGCTGGAGAGTGCTTGTTTTCCAGCTTCGCATTTGTCCTTCCAAACCCTCCCGCTTAGACCTGGGACCCTGCAGTCCACATCTCCTATACTCCCTTGATAGCTGGCACGGTAGGTTAAATTACGTACCCCAGAGAAATCGTGTTCTTAATCTTAATGCCATTCCTGCAGGTGTGAAACCATCATGAATAGGACCTTTTGAGGATGTTACTTTTAGTTAAGGGATAGGTATTAGTTAAGGGATGGGTATTAATCTTATCACTTGAGTGTTTATAGGAGAGAAAGCCACAGGGAGGAGCTGGAAGCTGGAAGTCACCAGAACCCAGAAGAGAACGGAGAGGACCTGGCCAGGTGATGGAAAGGCCGAGAAACCCAAGGATTGCCAGTCCACCAGGATGCTACCAGCCCCAGAGGAAGCAAACTTTCCAGCCTCTGAAACTGTGAGCCAATAAATTCCCAATGTTGGGAAGTGGGTAGAAGTCAGTGGTTGAACACCTGCTTTACATGTACAAGGTCCCAGGTTCAATCCCTGGTACCTCCTAAAAAAATCCCATTGTTTATGCCAACCCATTGTGTGGAATTTGTCATAGAAACCTGGAAACGATGACATGAGGCTTCCTGTTAGGGTCTGCCAGTTGGAAGCAGGAGTAAGAAAGAAGCTGTTCTTTCTGCATTCTGATGGCACCTCTAGCAGTGACCACATTGTTAGCTCTTTGGTTCCTGCTCAGGCAGTTCAGTCCCTATATAGCAGCCTCAGTGGTACAGCAATTTTAGTGTTGCTGGCACTGGGCTTCTAGGTTCTTGGCTACGTAGAGAGAAGGAATTCACAGATGCACCAGGTTAATGAGGCAAGTAGATGGGTGTAGCAATTTGATATATTTATGAATTCCAAAAATAGATAATGGATCATGTTTGTAAATTGGTCTGTTCCTCTGGGTACATTAGGTTGTAGTGGATTCAGAGATTTTACTCTTACTTGATTAAATTATGATTACGGCTTTGATTGGGCCACATCAGGAGGATGTTGAGTCCCTGCCCCCTTGCTGGAGCCCTGGAAGTAAATAAACAGAGAAGCAGATATCTGAGGAAAGAAAGAAGGCTCCATTAGACACAGCAGAGGCCCCGGGAAGAGCGATGAGCCGTTCGCCTGATAGCTGACCTTGTGGAGAGAGCAGAGCAGCTGAGCCTGGAGAGGAACGAGTCCCAGGAGAGAGATGAGACTTATTCAAGCCTACAGCTGAAATTGGAAGAAGCCGGGACCGTGGAGCCTTGAGAGGAAGAGGAAGTCCGAACCTTTGCAGACATCGGCAGCCATCTTGCTCCAACATGACTCTGGTGAGGGAAGTAACTTACTCTTTATGGCCTGGTAACTGTGAGCTTCTACCCCAAATAAATACCCTTTATAAAAGTCAACAGATTTCCAGTATTTTGCATCAGCACCCCTTTGGCTGACTACTACAACAGGTGTATTAAGAAATAAGAGAAAAGGGAAAGTATGCCCCTGAGATGTGAGTGTGGGCATCCTCCAGGCAGAGACGGCACTGGGGCCCGGGTAGGCTTTTTTATGGCCAGTGCTTTCCTCCTCCCCTTTCCCCATGCTGGGGAGGGGACCTAGCTATTTGCTGTTCTGATTGGTTGCCTTCCGTCTTCACCTTTTAGCTTTCAGGGAACCAATAGGAGGCCTTTCTGTTTGGATTTCTGCGGGGCTTCTTTTGAGCCCGGGAGTTTCAAATAGGACCTTGTGACCAGGTTCTTGGTGGACTCTTCAGTTGTAATGGTTACAGCTTTGTTTCCCAGAAGCTGCCTCCCCTCAGGGGATTTCTGGACTAAGTCTCGTGGTTATGTTCCTTGTGAGGTCTCGGCTGTGCTGGTGATGGCCTCCTTCTGACCAGTTGCCTTCCCTCATTTCCTATGCTAACCTGCCTCGGCTGACTATGGTTATTACCATTTTCCATTTTGCTCCTCCTTGCTTAGGGCTAGCAGTGACTTCCTGTAACTTCTGATCTTTGGATAACTTTGCCTCTTTCTTTTTACTCTTCCATCTTTCCAATATGTTTGCTACCAATTCATCGAATTCATTTCCTTCTCTTTGAAATACCTAAGGTGATTTCTGATTTTTTCCTGATCATCTACTGACTAATAAACTTGGCTTTGTAGAACTTTGCCTAATCTGCCTTTTATCTAACTCTCCAACTTCAACACCAATCATCCTCCTTGCATACCTGTTGTTTCGGGGGGTTTAGAATCCCCTCCGCATCCCCCAGCACTTTGCAGTGGTTCCTTCCCACACCCCAGGTCTCGGCATATTTGCCAACTTTGCGAGCAGCCTTCCCTGACCACCTAATCTAGAGTTAAGCCTACTCAGTCCCCAGGTACTCTTATCACATCGTCCTTTGATTGTCTCCACAGGATTTATTACTAACTCACCTTATCTTGTTTATTTATTTCTTTACTTGTTTATTGTCTGCTTCCTCGACTAAAACAATGCTCTGCCAGAGCAGGGAGATTGTCTTGTTTATTATTGTATCCCTAGCACCCAGAACAGAGCCTGGTCGGGGTGGGCGCTTAGCCCGTATTTTAGAGGGACTAAATGATGAAATGAGTGACATGCAAGCCCCTGCTCAGGCCCGAGATGGGCCCTGGCACCTACTACTGAGGTGCTTGATATTAGAGACCACCTAAGGGAGAAATCTCCCTGTCTCTCCTGAGACAGGACCACCAAGGTTTGTGCCTGGCAGCAGCACCCTGAGCTGCACTTGTACCTTCGGGCAGGTGCCTCTTGGGCAGTGGGAGGCCTCCCTGTGACCTCTGCCCCTGTCTCCTGGCAAGTACTAATCAGCCTGTTTTCCTTCCATGCTTCCAGCAGGCTGCAGGGCATCAATGAGTAAAAGTGCAGGCCTGGGGCATGGATGTAGCTCAAGTGGTTGGAGTGCCTGCTTCCCATGTATGAGGTCCTGGGTTTGATCCCCAGTACCTCCTAAAAATAAGACAAAGTGTCCAAAAACAACTCTCATTAGGGAGTGGCCATTGCTCAAGTAGTTGAGTGCCTGCTTTCCATGTACAAGGTTCTGGATTCAATCTCTGTTACCTCCAGAAAATAAAAAAGTGCAAACCTGCCCAGGGCCAGTATCAATCAGACCACTGAGTGGCAGGCATTAATTCCAACAAGCCAGGACTCACTCTCACAAAGCTTTTCCCATCTGTGTACTGTATTTGATAAAGACAAAGCAAACAAGATTTCTGTAAAATTAATTTTACTGATCATCTCATTCTTATCACATAATAAGAAACAGAATGTTTCTGTTATGTAAACATTTAACCCAAATCATTGCTGTAATAATAAGCTGAATCCAAAAAGACAATGAAATTCATACTGTAATACATGCTACTATAAAGAGCTATTATATTTTTCTTTTATGACATTATAAACAAAATAAATTCTGGAATCTCTTTCTAAGCAAAACAAAACAAGACAAAACAGCTCCTTTTATTGCTGCAGTGAAAGAGAGAAGGCAGCACGGTGAGGACTGAGGCTTACATTGTCAGGACGGGCGCTGCACCAGGTCATCTTGACCATCTCCCTGCCTCTGGGAAGGTCTCATGGAGATCTGTCTGGGTTTCCCATCCGGGTTTTCTACGTGAGAATGTCCCCTGGATACCAGTCTGGCTGAGGCAAGCAGAGAAAACAAACAGAAAACCCCCAGAAACCTTTCTAGAACATTGGGAGCATAACTCCCAACAAGATTTTGAACAAAAATTGATAGAAGAGAGAATCTGACCTTGGGCCAGGCCTGGGCTTGACCAAGCTAGAAAGGGCAGGAGAGTCTAGGCAAAGACTCACCTGCTTTGAACTTGGTGACTAGCAATTTGCAGACACTTCCCCAGTCCAGGACCCTATGGCTGGACAGCTGGATTATTGGGTAGGAGAGCGAGCCTCTGTGTCCTCTTGGAGAATGGCACAGAATCTCATTTTTACCATCCTTCTATTATTTCTTCCCAGTTCCTATGCTTTAGGCTAACTAAACCATCCACCATTCTCCAAGTATTCTATATGCCATTCCCTCTGCTAAAATGCCGCCTTCTTCTATACCTGTACAGTTCCTTAAGTATTATTCAAGACCCATCTCAAAAGTCACCTCCTCCAGGAAGGCTTCTCTGATCTCTTGAACTGTAAACAATTGCTCTCCACCTCTAAATCCCTAATCCTCTGGATCACAGGACTTTGAACTCTTTTCTATTTGTATGATGGACTTTCATGTACTTCTACCCCTTTGTGTTGATTATATTATTTTCCCCAATTATTCACATCCTCTCTCTGTAAAAGTATGATAGTTTCTTTTCTTTTTTTTAAAAGATTTATTTATTTATTTCTCTCCCGTTTCCCCCTGCCCCAGTTGTCTGTTCTCAGTGTCTATTTTCTGCTGTTTCTTCTTTGTCCGCTTCTGTTGTCAGCGGCACGGGAATCTGTGTTTCTTTTTTGTTGTTGTTGCGACAGCTCTCTGTGTGTGGGGCACCATTCTTGGGCAGGCTGCACTTTCTTTCGCCCTGGGCGGCTCTCCTTACGGGGCGCACTCCTTGTGGGGTGCACTCCTTGTGCATGGGGCTCCCCTATGCGGGGGACACCCCTGCGTGGCAGGGCACTCCCTGTGTGCATCAGCACTGCGCATGGGCCAGCTCCACACAGGTCAAGGAGGCCCGGGGTTTGAACCTTGGACCTCCCATGTGGTAGACGGATGCCCTAACCACTGGGCCAAGTCCGCTTCCCTGATAGTTTCTTATACATTGCCATGTGCCTTTCAATACCTCCCTGGGTGGAGGATACTTCACCACCCCATTGTTATCCAATTTGGCCATATGACTTACTTTGGCCAACTGAATGAGAAGGAAGTTATCCAAGTAGAAGCTTAAAGAGCTATCACATGGTTCTGCCATTGCCCTGTTTACCCTCTGTCATGAGAACAGCATGTGCTAGAATGAAGAAGACATTTGGGGCAGAGCCATAACTAACCTGCAGCTGATGAGCCAAAAATGAGCCTTCGTGGTTATAAACCATGATGATTTGGGAGTTGTCATCACAGCAAAACCTGGCAAACATTAAACCCTAAGTCCCTTGATGGGGAGGATCACATCTGATTCATGATTTGTCTCTTATCCCTCATGAACCTAGCACAAAACCTCACCTAGAGGCGCAGCAACTGTTTACCGAGTCAGCAAATGAATAAATGAGTCCAGCATTTACTACATGTTACTGTACTAATAATCCTTCACCTTGTGTAGAGCTGTGGAAGATTTTAAAAATTTATTTATTTCTCCCAGCCCTCCCCCATCATTGTTTGCGCTCACTGTCTGCTCTCTGCGTCTGTTCATTGTGTGTTCATCTTCTTTTTTAGGAGACACTGGGAATGGAATCCAGGACCTCCCAGGTAAGAAGGAGGTGCCCAATTGCTTGAGCTACCTCTGCTCCCTGCTTTTGTGTCTCTCATTGTGTCTCTTCATTGTGTCATTTTGTGCTAGCTCACCACACCAGCCTGTTGCATCAGCTTGCTGTCTTGCTCGTCCTATTTAGGAGGCACTAGGGATCGAACCCAGGACCTCCCATGTGGTACGCAGGTGCCCAGCTGCTTAAGCCACATCTGCTTCCCAGTGACAATGCAATTTTGCAGACACTGTCTCACTTGGCCTCAGGACAACCCTGTGAGAGCAGTAGGGGAGAGTGGACATCTGTTGCTTTTTGTCTACCTCACATCCCTGCTTTTTTGAGGAGCTTCTCCTTCCCCAATGCATATTCTGTGTGGTTCTGGAGGGACTGCTGATCATAGCACCAACACCGCTCCTGGTTACAGGGGTAGGCATGTGACCCAAGTCTGGCCAGTCAGTATCTTATCCTCTGGACATGACAGCTGGACCTGAGGTAGGCAAATTACTTAAACAGGGCCAACCAGAGTCCTCTCCTGAGAAAAGGTGCACACCCAGAATAAAGATGTCTAGAAAGAGTCCCAAGTGTGAATGGGAAATCTTACTTAACACTGCTCTTCAATCCTTCTACACTTCTCTAATATATTCACCTTCCCACTCTTAAAAATTTCTATTTCCTAGGGAGCAGATGTGGCTCAAGTGATTGAGTGCCTGAGTCCCACATGGGAAGTCTTGGGTTCGATCTCCTGTCCCTCCTAAAAACAAAAGCAGGGAAGCGGATGTGGCTCAGCTGATAGAGCATCTGCCTACCATATAGGGGGTCCAGGGTTCGATACCCAAGGCCTCCTGGCCCATGTGGTGAGCTGGCCCATGCACAAGGAGTGCTGTGCCATGCAGGAGTATCCCCCACATAGGGATGCCCCATGCACAAGGAGTGCACACCACAAGGAGAGCCACCCTGCGTGAAAAGCACAGCCTGCCCAGGAGTGGCACCGTACACATGGAGAGCTGATGCAGCAAGATGATGCAACAAAAAGAGACCCAGATTCCTGGTGCTGCCTAACAAGAATGCAGGCGGACACAGAAGAACACACAGTGAATGGACATAGAGAGCAGACAATGGGGAGGAAGGGGGGAAGGGGAGAAAAATAATTAAAAAGAAATTTAAAAATCTTAAAAAAGAAAAACATGAAAAAACAAAAGCAAATAATGAGCAAACAAATGAAACAACCAACTCAGAGGAGCCAATGTGGCTCAGTGTTTGAGCGCTGGCTTCCCAATTAAGAGGTCCCAGGTTCAATCCCCAGCCCTGATATCTCAAAAAAAAAAAAAAAAAAAAAAAAAAAGTCTATTTCCTACCTTCTCCTGTCTCTTCAAGCATCTCCTGTCTCTTCACCCTTCACCTTTGGCTAATGACCTTGCCTCATATCTCATGGAGAAAATAGAAGCAATCAGACAGGACCTCCCTCATTTTCCTAGCACCAGTTCCATCTACCTACCTGCATCTGTACCCAGAGGATTTGCCTTCCTTTCTTTTTCAGTGACTGAGCATACCTGCTCCCACTGAGGGCCACCTGATGCACTAGAACATGCTCATTAGCATACAAAAGTTTTCTAATATTTCCCAGCTTGAGGACATAAATAAACAGCCTTCCCATAACTCCATTTCCCTCTCTAATTGCTACCTGCTTTCTCTACTGTGCTTCTCAGCAAAGCTTCTTGAAATAGTTGTATATCATTACTTCCTTCACTTCTTCCCCTTACATTCTCTCTTCAGCCACTCTAGATGAGTGTCTCTTTTAGTTGGCTAAAGGCTGCCAAAGCAATATACCAAAAATGGGTTGGCTTTTACAATGGGAATTTATTAATGTATAAGCTTACAGTTCTGAGGCTGAGAAAAATGTCCAAATCAAGGCACCAGTTGAAATTCTCTCCCCAAAGACAGCTGCCGGTGACCCTGGATTTCTGTCACATGGCAGGGCACAATGGTGGCATCTGCTAGTCTCTGCCTTCTCCTCCAGGCTCTGTTGCTCTCAGCTTCTGGCTGTTCCTTCTGTGGCTTTCTCTCTCCCCAGGTTCTACTGATTTCAGCTTCTTGCTCTCATGGCTTTCTCAGTTTTGGTGGGTTCCCCTCTGAGCTCCTGGGTTTCTCTCTTTCTGTCTGGCTCTCCATATCCATCTTGTTTACAAAGGATTCCAGTAAGAGGATTAAGGTCCACCCTGGGTCAAGCCTTTCTGAAGTAACCTAATCAAAGTCTCTTAACTGGAATAACTTAATCAAAAGGTCTCACCTACAATAGGTTCACACCCACAGGAAGGGATTAGCTCTAAGGACATGAACTTCTTGGGTCCTCCCAGCTTCAAATTGTCACAGTTTCCATCCCTACCACTCCTCAGTAACTGTCCTAGTGTGGTCACCAATTCAGCTTGTTGCTGAATCCAAGAGCTACTTCTCAGTCCTCATCCTTTTCAACACAACTGACTACTCCTTCCCTCTTTTTTTTTTTAAAGATTTATTTATTTATTTAATTTCCCCCCCTCCCCTGGTTGTCTGTTCTTGGTGTCTATTTGCTGCATTTTGTTTCTTTGTCTTCTTTGTTTCTTTGTCTTGCTTCTGTTGTCGTCAGTGGCACGGGAAGTGTGGGCGGCGCCATTCCTGGGCAGGCTGCTCTTTCTTTTCACGCTGGGCGGCTTTCCTCACGGGCGCACTCCTTGCGCGTGGGCCTCCCCCACGCGGGGGACACCCTTGCGTGGCAAGGCACTCCTTGCGCGCATCAGCGCTGCACATGGCCAGCTCCACACGGGTCAAGGAGGCCCGGGGTTTGAACCGCGGACCTCCCATATGGTAGACGGACGCCCTAACCACTGGGCCAAAGTCCGTTTCCCCTCCTTCCCTCTTGAACCATGCGTTCCTTCTGGCTTCCAGGACACTCACTGCACAGTCCTATTTTTTCTCCCTCACTGGCCACTTCTCTGTCTCCTCTGCCTCCTCCTTCTCTTCTACCAAACCAATAAATACTGGAAAGTCCCAGAGCTGAGTTTAGTTCCCCTTCACTTCTCTATCTACAGCTAGTCTCATGACTATTTTTCCATACTGCCAAATTAATCCAAACTAGACCTCTGCCCTGAGTTTCAGCCTATGTACTATACTGGGTTGAAGAGTGTCTCCTTTCCTCCAAAAGTCTTGTCTATCCAGAACCTCAGAATGTGGCCTTATTTGGAAATAGTGTCTTTGCAGATGTAACTAAATTAAAACGAGGTCATTCTGGATCAGGGTAAGTCTTAAATCCAATGACTGGTGTCCTTACAATAAAAAGGAAATTTGGACACACAGACACAGAACACATAGAGAAAAGATGGCCATGTGACGATGGAAACAGAGATTGGAGTGATGCTGTCACAAGCAAAGGAACACTTGGGGCTACCAGAAGCTGGAGGAGGTGAGGAAGCATGGCCCTGCCAATACCATGATGTTAAACTTCTAGCCTCCTAAACTCTGAGAGAATCAATTTTTATTGTTTTAAGTCACCCAATTTATGGACATTTGGTACAGCAGCCCTAGAAAAATAATACATGTACCTATCAGCCAACTTGACTCCCCATCTGATGTCTCAAATTTAATATGACCAGAGCTCTTCTCCCCAACCCCTGTCCAAACCTGCTCTTTTCCTAGCCTTTCCACACAAACCTGCTTCTACCTCAACCCCTGGCTTCCTTTCTACATAGCAACCAGAGTGTTCTTTTAAAAACATAAATTAGATTAAATCCCTCTGTTGTTTAAAACCCACCAATGGACTGTACAACACAGGGAATCCAGGGGTGGAAGATGGACTGTGGTTAACAGGAAAAATATGAGAATGCTCTCTCATGAACAATAAATGTATAATACTAAGATAGGGTGTTAATAATCAGGTGGGTTGGGAGAAAAATACACCAAATATAAGATATGGGCTATAGCTGGTAGTAATTTTTAAAAAAAGATTTATTTTATTTATTTCTCCCTGACCCCCCGTGTTTGCGCTTGCTGTCTGCTCTCTGTGTCTGTTCACTGTCTGCTTGTCTTCTTTTTAGGAGGCATGGGGAACTGAACTGGGACCTCCCAGGTAGGAGAGAGGCACCCAAAGGCTTAAGCCACCTTTGCTCCCACATATTGCGTGTCTTGTTGTGTTTCCTCCTTGCATCTCTTTTTTGCATCATCTCACTGTAGCTCTATTGTGTTATCTCGCTGTGCCAGCCCATCAGGACAGCTCACTGACTTGCTTGTCTTCTTTAGGAGACACTGGGAACTGAACCCGGGACCTCCCATGTGCTACATGCTTGAGCCACATCTGCTTCCTAGTAGTCATATTTTGACTCTTTCATAGTTTGTAACAAATATTTCATAACAAGGCAAGGTGTTGGTGGTGGGGAGATGTATGGGAACCCTGTATGATGATATGCATGTTTGTTTTGTAAGTTCACTTTTAATATACACTTATTGTTTATGTATTTTTATGTATGAATGACTTACTTCAATAAAATTTATTTAAAAAAACAAACCTCCAATGGCTTCCCCCATAATCCTTTGAATAAAATTTTAAAAATCCTTATCTTGGCCTATAACATCCTTCATGATCTGGTCCCAGCCTCCCTCTTGGTCCTCATCTCTCACCGCTCTCCTCCTGGCTCACTGCTCTCCAGCCACACTGACTTTCTTCTGTTCCTTGAACAAGCTCATTCCTGCCTTAGGACCTTCGCACTGGCTATCACCTCTGCCTAGAGCTGCCCAATCCATCCATCTGCCCATGACTGTCCTTCTCTGACCTCCCAACATAAAGTGGGCCCAGTCTCTACCTCACCTCCAGGTTCTATTTTCTTCCTGGGAGACAGAGTATACCCCTGCATGTCTCTGGCCTTTGTTCTCAAAGCTCTACCTTCTTTTGACCCTTCACCAGAATCCTCTCCAATCTGGGAGCCAATGCATTCCCATTTGTATTAGTGTTTCAGTGAGGTTTCTGACACGTTCAGTAAAGAGTCCTGTTTAATCAAGGGCTGAGTTCACCAATGTCTACCAAAACACTGGTATGAAGGACCTTGCCCCAAGGAAGACTGGCCCTAAGTCCAGGCCCTTTCTGTACAAGAAGTCATGATGCATTTAAAGTAAGCACCCTCTGGGAAGCATATATGGCTCAAGTGTCTGAGCTCCCACCTGCCACATGGGAGGTCCCAGGTTTGGTTCCCGGTACCTCCTAAACAAGATAAGCAAGACAGTGAGCTGAAGTGATGGGCTGGCATGGTGAGCTGACACAACAAGTGACACAAGAAGGAAAACACAAGGAGAGATACAATAAAGCAGAGAGTGGAGTTGACTTAAGCAATTAGGTGCCTCACTCCTACATGGGAGGTCGCGGAATCGGGACCTCCTTAAAGGAAGATGAGCAGACAACAAACAGACACAGCAAATGCAAACAATGATGGGGTGAGAAAAAATAAATAAATCTTTAAAATAAATAAACAGATAAAGTAAGCACCCTCAATCTTTCCATCCTGTGATGGAAAAAAAAAAAGCCATTTCCAGCCCCCACCAAGGATGGAAAAAGGCAGAGCTCACAGTTTATCTCCCAAATGGCATTACTCCATCAAATAGCTATTGGAATGGGAGAACTTAGAGCTGTATGTACCCCCAGAAAAACATGTTCTCAAACTTAATCCATTCCTGTGGGTGTGAACCCATTGTAAGTAGGACGTTTTAATGAGGCTACTTCAGTTAAGGTGTGGCTCACCTCAGGATGGTTCTTAATCTTATTACTGGAGTCCTTTATAGGTAAAATGAGATTCAGAGGGATCTACCAGAAGCCAGAAACTAAAATTCAACAGAACCAGGAAAAGAGAGAGGACAGGAGAGGCCGCCATGTGCATTTTCATGTAACAGAGGAGTCAAGGACCAAGGATCACTGGCAGCCAGTCCCAGAATGCCAGTCTTTATGAAGAAAGTATCACCTTGATGATGTCTTGATTTGAATTTTCTCTTAGTCTCAAAACTATGAGTGAACAAATTCCCATTTTTTAAGTTGACCCATTGTATGATATTTCTTGAGCAACCCAGGAAACAAAAACACTGAGTTTCTGTGACCTTGGCCTTTGGCCTTCTCACAGACTGAGGGGGAAGCAGAGCAAGGCAGAAAAATTCAGGGAGAGAGGAATCTCAGGGATGTGTCTCTGTGATCTAGAGTTTGCCACCATCTCCGAAGAGTTGAAAGGACCTCTGTAGCCTTGCGTGTCCTCTGGTGGATGACAAGCACAATTCCACTTATTGGACACATTCTGGATGCCAGACCCTGTGCTAGGATTTTAATGATAATAATGGTACCAACAGCTGCCACTTGTGCACTCTGGTCCACACACTATGGACCAGACACAGTGCCTGGCATCTAGAAGCTTTGTGTTGTCTCATTTCCCATAGCAGTTCTCTGAGGTCAATATTATCATCTGCCACTGGATAGAGGCAGAAAGTCTCCAAGAACAGAAGGGATTTGCCAGATGGCTACCACTGCAGGTTGCACTCCTTCTTCTATATGGAATTGCTTCTTTCCTAGCCTCCTGGCACTTACATGAGAAAGAGCTCATGACTAAACGCAGGTGACTGGGACCTGCGACCCTCCTGTTCTAGCCAGTGAATCACAAGGGTGAGGATCCGCGAGCTCAGGAAACCGTCCCCCACGGAAGTTGCCCCCAGCACTTCTTCAGCTGGGTTTCAGAGGGAGATACCAAGGCCTGCGTCACTCTTCTGGGAACTCCCTTGTAGAGGTGTTTCTTGGAATAAGATAGTACAGGACTCAGAGCTGGATTGCCCAGGGAGCCCAGTTCCTGCCATCTGCCACTGGTGACTTGCCTCAGCCTGTCTGGGGTGCTGCAGTAAGGGTGAGCTTGGAGCAAGGCCCTGGCAAGAGTTTCTCCAGACATGGGCAGGCCTGGTGCACAGAGTTTGCTGGGGTGGGGTGAGCAGCATGTGTAGGAGGCCCCTGTGAGCAGGAAATGGGAAAGGGGTGAGATGGGCATCTGTCACCAAGAGACTCGCTCCTAAGGTCCTCTCCCAGAGCAAGGCAATCACAACCTGTGGTTCTGTGGGTTAGAAATGAGGCCACTTTAGTGAAAGGCCTGCAGCCCGGCCCCCTTTCTGTAGGGGCAGCAAGGCCAGTGATGTGAGCATATGCCACGGCCAAGTACTTGGGTAGATTGCATAGCTGGGATTTGGTCGGCAAGAGGCTGGGCCCTGACATAAGCCTGGGAGTCTGCGAGAGTCACACAGGGTATGCTGGTGATGGCACCTTCAGGGACTTGGATTCCAACCTCCTCGATGCACAGATGGAGGAACAGAGGCCCAGGCAGGGGAAGCGACCTGTCAAGGTCCCTCAGCAATTGAGTGATAGAGTTGGCACCTCCCACACTTCTGTACTTTTGGGTAAGAAATTCTCCCCTCTCCTCCGGCTCTAACACTAAAAATACAGCATCGAGTACATGAGCAGGAGCAGTGTTTAGCCTGGCAGCTGTGGGAGGGCTCGTATGTCTGATCCTTCGTGACACCACTGGAGTGTCTTTGGAAAGCCAAGTTTTCATCCTAGTTGTATGGATGGGGTTTGTGTTCATGGCAGCCACATGCCACCCCACCTCCACCCCAGAAGTGTGTTCCCTAAAACCCTCTGGGCACTGCGCCTTTGCTTGTAATTTTCCTCTAATGATATCTTATTTTGCCAACTAAATTAAGACTATGACAGAGAACAGAGACTACCTCTAGCAGTTTAGTTCAATTAAGATTTCACATCAACAAATTAAAACGCATCCTCACCGTCTGCAAAGTAAATCTGCCTACGTTTAGGCGGAGGCTCTGGTATTTGCTGCTCAGGCATCTAGCTGATAAGAGCTGAGTGCCAGTCAGGGCCCACCCCTCCTGGGGCTGGCTGTGCGGATGGGAGCCGGGCTTTGTCACCAGGGACTTAGAGCCCCCGGGCCAGGGCTTCCCAAACATCAGCGTTAGGACCAGGCTGAGCCTCTGATGGCATTTTCAGTTTCTCTGTAAAATGACAAAAACGAAAACAATGTTGTCACTTTTTTCCGTAAAACTAAATTTATTCAAATAAAAGGATGCCAACACATGCTTTTTTAAAAGTGCCTAATTTGTCAATTGAATGAAACAGATGAAAACCCCTGCTCTCAGGGAGCTTATATTCTGCAGGCAGGGGTGGAAGGGACAGACAGTAAACAAGACAAATGAGTAAAACATGCAATAACTTAGAAAGCGATAAGAGCCATGGAGAAAAATAAAGTGGGGAAAGAAGATACGGCTTATGGAGGGCAGAGGGGTTTGAGATTTTGAGTAGGATAGTTGGGGAAGGCCTCCATGAGGTGACAGCCTGAAGAGGTGAGACAGAGAGCCATGGGGGCTGTGGGGAGCAGGGCAGTGCTCGGGCAGAGCGCGCCGAGTGCGCAGCCTGACGGTCTGTGGAGGAACAGGAAGGAGAAGGAGAGGAAGATTGGGGTTTAGGGCCTGCTAGGCCTTTGTAGGGACTTCGGTTCATTCCTGAGTGAACAGGAAACCAGCAGTGTGTTGGAGCAGAGAAGAGCAAGCTCTGCCATACATTTTAACAGGACCACTGTGGCTGCTGTGTGGAGAACAGACAGGGGGAGGCAAGGTTTGGGAGCAGCGGGAGCAGCGACACCAGTCAGGAGGCAACTGTGGTAACAGAAACTCATGGGTGCTGACGGTGGACAAGAGGATAGGGAGAAGCTGGTGACAAGAGGATATTGGTGCAAACTGTCTGAAATCGGTAATCTCCCAGAAAACTCACCACATCAGCTCAGCCTCCCCTTGCGATCATTGCAAGGCAATCCCACTGATGCTTGGCCTTGGGAAATCTGCGCAGGGCCCTTAAGTCCTCAGTAGCACCACATGGACCCCACAATGTGGCACTCCTTAAAGTGGACCTTTTCCTCTGTGGAATGAGACGAAAGATTTTTTCCTTCTAAGGAGTGTTTTCCTCATTGCAAATTAGAAGAGAACTGGATAGAATGTCAGCTCCGTGAGGGCAGGTTCTGTGCCCACATCAGATGTTCCCCGATACCTCTTCAAGGCTTGGGACATGGGGACTCAAAAAACAGTTGCTGAACAAATGAATGAGGACCCTTTATCCCGTAGGTACGACTTTAAACAGTTTTAAAACAAACTCTGAAAATGTATATCCTTTTATTTTTTAAACCAGAGGTCTGCTTTTGTTTGTTTTTTCTCCTATTAATATATAGAATTATTCCATGGATTAGGTTCTTGCCTCTAGGCTTTGGGCAACTTGGGGGTTTTGTCTTGGCCTCTTGCCCTTGCTCTTCTTTTCCTGTTTCCTTTCCCCCTCTACCCCTGTAATCTTATTTGCTTATTATAGAAAACCAAATATAGAGTTTCATGCTTTCTATTTATAATATTTACCATGGATAAATGGAAAGAATTTTATTTCTGTCTCTTAGAAAAACCCAACAACCAAATTAAATTCCTTTTTACTTGTGTAACTTTCGATTGGGTTTCTTCCCCCTGTATGCCAGCACCCTACTTTCTGAGCCTGAGAAGTTGAGACCACTTCCCATAGAGAAGGAAAACACACCAAACGTGAGATTTGGACTTCCCACCACTTCAAACCTCCCCTATTTAACTTGCATGGTAATTTGCATAGATCTACATATATTATGCAATCAGCCTGCTCTCCTTTTACATTTAAGCATAAAATAATCTTGCTTTTATAATGTTTTTCTTCTCTGCTGCCTTCTTTATTTCTTTCTGGTCTTGAGATTTAGATTTTTGTAAAAGGAATTGGCAAAAGGCCAAGGGTACAGACACACTGCCTAGTCACAGGGGAGAAGGGAATGGGGGAGCTGTATGGTGAGACTGTCCCTGGGTTTTTTATTTTACTCATGCAGTAAATGTTTCCTGAGTGTCTACATGCCAGGACCCTGCCAGGTGCTGGGAGTACAGTGGCGAGCAAGCCAGGCACATTTCTTACTTACATGGAGATGACACTCTGATAAGCAAAACAGGCAAATAAATAAAAAGATGATTTCTGAGACCAGTAAATGTAGAAAAGAAAGCATAGTGACTGGAAAACTGGCTTAGGTGAAGTGATTCATGAAAGGTCTCTCTGGAGAAGTAGCATTTGAGCTGAGGCCCGAATGATGAGGAGAGAGCTGTGTGAACATCCAGTAGAAAAGCTCTTGACAGTAGGAACAGCAGGTAAAGAGGTTCAGAGATGAGAACATGCTTGGAGAGTATGAGAAACAGAAAGGAGATGGATTCTTGAGTACACTTTTAGTATAAAGGAAGAGAAGAAGTTTTATTATACAACAAAAAGAAGCCTGACAGAGGCGGGTGTTCTATGGATCAATAATTTAACAAATCAGCAGCACCAAGGGTCAGACCATCTCCTTTCAGCTTAGGTACTCGTTTGGGCTGACTTCCATCCAGGTCCAAGATGGCTACTGAAGCTCCAATCTTACGCAACATCCTCCATCTTTATACAGTGTCCAGCGGCAGAAAAGAAGAGGGCAAACCCTTTTCTTTTCAGACCAAGGAAACCCTTCTCAAGATTCTGTACACGTTTCCCTTTACATTTCATAAGATAATCAAGTTTCATCACATGCCCATTCCTAAGCTCATCCCTGGCAAGGGGAACGTAATTACTAAGACTGGTTTACAGTGGAGCACAGGGGAGACCTGCCCTCTACTGAACTTCACTGAAGAACCTGTGCTCCAGACTTCTGACAATAACTAGGCTTCTGAGAGCAAAACCCGAGTTCTCTGAGCAAGGAAGAAGTGGGGAACAGCTGGCTGTAAGTAGGTGATCAGGAACATTGGCCTCAGGAGGTCAGCGTGACTGGAGTGCTGGTGAAAGAGAAGGCTATGGAGTGGAACTGAGGTGGTTCAGAGCTTGTCTAAGGTTCTTCAAAGGTAATCTTTCCTAACTGCATAAATCTCTAAAGGCCTTGCCCCACTGTACAAGGGACCCTCCGCACGCTCTGCTCCCCTCTCCCCTACCCGCCCCCCCCAACAGTCCTCCATCCAGGATCGACACAACCTCTGGGTAAGAAGTCGTGGAAACTGCCAGCTCAGGTATCAGACACTGACTCTACCACCAGCTGATGACACTAAGTCACTTCCCTCACTTTCTTTATCTATAAAAATGATACAGAAGTGTCTGCCCTGCTAGCCCTTCAGGGAGTTTGCAAGGATCAAATAAGAATAATTTGGCAAGTCCTTTGAAAACTGTGAAGCACCACGGTTATTATAATTGCTGTTGTTGTTCTTCCATATGGGATACAAGAGTTTAAAATGTTCAGTAGTCACGTCCTCCAGCTCCTGGGAATGGATAGCTCTGGTTTTGGAAAGCTGTGTCCTCTGAGGGGGTAAAGAGGGCACCGTCTCACCCATCATTCCCCCAGGTCTTTTCTCAGCACCCCCAAACCCCCTGTAGCCTTCGGTGCTTTATATCAGAGATGTCCTTGGAAACAAGCTGGGCTGATGTTCAATAAAATGTAAGCTAAAGCTGGCTGAGTTATTATCTTTTTTTTCTTGATAAAAAGAGTGGATGTATTTTCATTACCGGCAGAGTGCTTTTAGCTGGTGCAGACAATTAAGCCCTGGAAATGCAGCAATCCATTTCACACTGAGAGAAGATGTGAGGGATGACTCTCACCAAAAACCCACGTCCTGGAGGAGCTGAAAACAGTCATCCTGCCCGAGGATAAAAACCATAGAATTGAGGGGGTGTAATTAGCTAAACCAGCCCCCAGCTATCCCCAAACAACTGCACAGTGGAATGCTGCTGTTGCTGCTGGCATGAGAGCGGTGTCCCCTGATGCTTCTCTTGCACACACTAAGACCCTTCTCAGCTACCCTCTTCTTATTTTCACCATCTCTTGGGAAGGCAGGCAGGGAGGAGCTCCATGTTATTGGCAGCAGCAGAACAAACTACCTTTCAGACACTCTTCTTGGCTTTTCTTCAGGATCTCCTGATTATCAACCTCAACCCTGAAGCCTGACTGTATGTCCAAGGAATTGTCTCCATTCCAAAGGACTGGGAAAAGTCATCTTATAGGGGAAGACATTCTCCCTTCCTCTCTCTCCCCTTCCCTTTCTTCTTCCTTCCCTCCCTGCTTTCCTCTCCCCTTCTTTCTCCTCTCTTTCCTTCATTTCATTTTCTCTTTTTTTTAAGTGGTGAATTTAATAATCCTAATTTCCAGCTCCTGGAGGCAGAGGTGAGATGACAACCACCTGTCCCTTGGCCCAACCCAAGCTGAGGGGAAGGAGTGGTAAGCTGCAGACTCTTGGAAACGCCTAGTTTGGTGGTAGTGTGGCTTACCTGGCAACACATCTGCCTCCCCCTGACACTGTGAGCAACTCGAGGGCAGGGACTAGGTTGTTTCCCCACCCCCCACCCCATCTCTGCATCTCCAGCAGCTGGCACAATGCCTAGGAGAGAGTCAGCGCTCAGATGTCTGATGAATGAAAAGGAAGGAAGGGAGGAAGGAGTGAACGCAGCCACCTCTGTGTTGGTTTACTTTCCACCACTTTCTCTTTTTGTTTTGTTCAATACCCACTGCCTCCCCCCGCTGCCCCCATCATAAGTCAGAAAATGAAAATTACTTCAGAGATTGAAGATCTCTGACTGAGGATTATGAAGTGATAGGATCTGGTACATTATTTTTTTTTCTTCAACCACTTAAGCTCTAGTTTCTCTCCTGTTTACTGTTAGAAGTTTCCCAAATCAGTTGTGAACCTGCGCCTGCCTTGAGGGAGTAAGAGGAGAGTACTGGGGTGCTTGTCCAAGCTTATTATCTTCTCCATTACTCAGGCGTGTTCCCCTGAGCTTTTGCATGATTTTATTTTAATGCAGTTATTTGTATTAGGCGAGTCTCCAGCTCAGCCAGGCCACAGAGGGAGGTGGGGGAAGCAGGGAGGAGCTGATGGAAAAATAAATACCCTGAAGGTTCATGATGATCTGGCCATGGCTTTAATATGAAACAAATTTGCTCTAACTTGCTTTCCTACATTCAGCATTTCTGCTAGAATTAATTTATAATTATCAAACTCCAGTTAGGCCAGAAGATTCCTTGCAAAGGACTTTGATATGATTAGGAAAGGGCTTAGAAATATAATTTGCATGGTTCTTGCCCTCTCTGCCAATGACATTCCTGGAGAAGACACCTTGTTCTTCCTGGCAAGAGAAATTCCAAGGGCAGACAGAGCTGAACTTCAGGGTCCCTGGGGCTGCTGATCCAAGGCTGGCCCAAGAAGAAGATGCTTTCCTGGAACAACTAGCCTGAGAGACTCTCCATCTCAGCATTCAAGAGCTGAGAGTCAGTGAGTGGCCAGGCAGGAACAGTGCCAAGCACGTGCTTACAGTAGCTGCACCCAGCATTTCAGCATGGAGGCCCTTTGGTAGTTGTCCAGCACCAGCCTGGGTCATTCCAGGAGACTCCTGGTCTCACCCTTGTTTAGGAAACATTGGCAACCCCTGCAATCCATCTCATATCTTAACTCTTCAGCCCTGCAACAGTTGAGCCAGGGCAGCACAAAAGTAAGCAAAGATACACTGAAAAATATAAAATATTCTTGAAAAAAAATGAAAGAAAACCTAAATAAAGGGAAAGACATCCTGTGTTCATGGATTGGAAGACTTACTATTGCTAAAATGACAATACTCCCAAATTAAGCTACAGATTTAGCACAATTCCTATTAAAATCTCAGCCACCTTACAATAAGAGAAAAGATGAATAATTGAAAATCAATGATTTCTCTTAACATTCCTCAGAGAATTGAGGTCACAGAGCAAACTGCCACCCCAAAAACTGTAGGGACAGATGAATATAGAGGATACAGATAAGCTTACCTGAAGCAGAAACACTGGGGCCAGGAACCAGAAGGAATACTTA
This sequence comes from Dasypus novemcinctus, assembly GCF_030445035.2. Lineage (NCBI taxonomy): Eukaryota > Metazoa > Chordata > Mammalia > Cingulata > Dasypodidae > Dasypus > Dasypus novemcinctus. The sequence continues at coordinate 28,479 of NW_026688166.1, forward strand.
AATGGTAACAGAGTTTGAGTGTAGACTATTTTGAGAGTTAAAAACTCCTGAGGGCCCAGTCTAAGGGAGCCACCATATTTTAATGGGATTTACTTCTGATAACCTCGCTAGGTTCTTAGTGAAATTAAGGAAAGAATCTCCTCATGTATGGCCAGGGGGAGGGCGAAAGTAACTATTGTGAAACACGCCCAGAGCATTCTCCACAATAAAGGCCTACCCAGCAAGGGAGAAGACTTCACCTGAGCTTTATACAACTTGGAGGAAGGAAATGACCCAACTCCAGGCCCCTCTAGCCTTCCTGACTCTCCTAAAGGGGAAAAAAACTTGCTGAGAGGCACTTGTGCCCAGGGACAGAGGCTCACTAAAAAATGATAGAATGTGTCTCTTCCCTATGCACTTTGCCACCACATCAACAGGGCTTCTATATAATAACAGTAGATTTTAGCTGAAAGAACTGCAAGGCTCAAACTCTATTTAAGAAGGAGTCTCTAAGGAAACCCAAAGATAACAGGGAAGACAAAAGCAAGGGCACTGAGGAAACTGAAGCCTTAGACAACTACAGCTACAGCAAACAGTAAACACAACCTACTCCTGGCCAGATAAATATAAAACCTCATACTGAAGACCTACATATCTCAGTTCCTATTACTCAATACATCACGTCCTGTTTAAAAAAAAAAATACAAGGCATGCTAAAAGTTAATAAAATACACAATCTGAAGAAACAGAGCAAGCACAAGAACTGGACTCAGGTATGGCAGAGATTTTGGAATTATTAGACCAGGTGTTTTAGTTTCCTAGCTGCTGAAAACAGGTACCATAAAATGAGTTGGCTTAAACAATGAGGATTTATTAGTTTAAAGTTTGAAGCTGAGAAAATGTCCAAATCAAGGTGCTTCTTTCTTCCTAAACACTGGCCGCTGGTGATCCCGGGCTTCTCTGTCACATGGCAAGGCATTTGGCAGCATCTGCTAATCTCTCCCTCTTCCTTCTCTCCTGGGTTTCACTGCTTTTAGCTTCTTGCTTTTCTTTCTTTCTCTCTCTCTCTCTCTCTCTCTCTCTCTCTCTCTCTCTCTCTCTCTCTCTCTCTCTCTCTCTCTCTCTCCCCATCCCATTTAAAGGATTCCAGAGGGTAAAGACCCATCCTGGGTCATGCCTTAACTGAAGATCCTACTTTCAATAGGTTTACACCCACAAGAATAGATTAGCTTTAAGAACATAATTTGCTTGGGGGTATGTACGGTTCAAAACAACCACACCAGGAATTTACAATAATGATGACCAGGAATTTAAAATAATGATTAAAGGCTCTAATGGAAAAAGTTGAACAGTTGGGTTATATAAGAAGAGAGATGAGAACTCTAAGAAAGAATCAAAAGGAAATCCTAGGAATCAAAAACTAATGGACACACAGCAAATGGACACAGAGAGCAGACAACTGGCGGGGGGAGGGGAAGGGGAGAGAAATAAACAAATTAAAAAAACCAAAATTAATGAAATAGGAAAGCAGATATGGCTCAAGTGATAGAGCTTCTGCCTACCATATGGAAGGACCTGGGTTCGATTCCTGGGACCTCCTGGTGAAAAAGAAGTGAAACCATGCCCACTCAGCAAGACAGTGTCCGCATGAGTGCCTGCATGGTGAGCCAATGCCTGCATGCACACCTCCATGAGTGCCCATGTGGTGAGCCAGTGCCCCGCGCAAGTGAGTCATGCAGCAAGATGATGATGCATCAAGAGAGAGACAAGGGGAGAGTCAAGGTGAAGTGCAGCAGAAACTGAGGTGGCGCAAGTGTCAGGGAACCTCTCTCCTCATCAGAGGTCTCCAGGATAGAATCCCGGTGAGTCCTAGAGGAGAAAAAATGAGAAGACAAGACAACACAGACAGCAAAAACATGAGGGTGGGAGGATGGGAAGGGGGGAAAATAAATAAATCTTAAAGAAAAAAAAAACTAATGGAATAAAGACTGTCTTTGATGGCTCATCAGTAAACTGGACACAGCCAAGTAAAGAATAAATGAACTTGAATATATATCAATATAAACTTCCCAAACTGAAATGTAAAGGGGAAAGAGAATGGAAAACAAAACCAAAAACAAAACAGAACTATCTAAGAACTATGGATAATTACAAAAGGTGCAGCATGTGTGTGTAATGGGGCTATCAGAAGAAGAAAGAAAGGAGCAGAATAAATATTTCTTGTAACAATGGCTGAGAATTCTTCAAAATTAATTGCGGTCACCCCTCGGGCTGAAGTGTGCTTTGCTGGTCTGGCGGGGGAGCAGCCGCGGCAGGCCAAGCCGCTGCCCCCATAATAGGGTGGCTGGTCGGACTCACCGCCACCCCCGAAGGGAGCTCGGCATGGGCGCAGAGTGCCCTCGGGTCTCCCCTTCTCAGCAGCCGTGCTTCCGCGGCCGCCCCTCCTCCCGGATGGCGCCACACGATGCCTTCTTTCTCCCTGCGCAGGCGCAGGGCGGAAAATTCCAGTCTGCCCTTTTCCCCTCCCCCGACAGCAGCAACAGCCAGGTGTGGGCGGAAAAATCCAGCCCGCCCTTTTCCCTTCCCCCGACAGCAGCAACAGCCAGGCGTGGGCGGAAAAATCCAGTCTGCCCTCCACCCCAGCAACAGCAGCCACCAATCCCTAAACCCTGCCCCTTCCCCCAGCAACAGCAACAGCCAATCCCTAATCACCACCCCTCTCCCATCCAGTACCGCCCACTGACCTTTCTCCGGCAACCAATCAGAACAGGGCATGGCTTCAACCAATCAGCCTTCCCCAGCCCCTATAAAACTGTTGCCTCTCCCTCAATAAAGTTGGACTTGCGTGTTTACCTTGTCTCCGCGGTGGTTCTTCTGCCGTGCGCCCTCCAGTCCTGAGAGCCCCCGACAAGGGCCTGGCCTCCCTTGTCCCCAGTTCGTCACCGGCTTCTCCGGGCGACCCCTTCATCGCCGGCTTCGCCGGGTGACCCCGTCAGCCGAACCGCTCAACCCCTTGTGAGACCGATCCCTCGTCTGCTGCCGGACCGACCCCTCGTCCCAAGTGGGACCGACCCCTTGTCCCAAGCGGGACCGACCCCTCGTCCAGAGCTGGACCGACCCCTCGTCCGCAGCCAGACCCCACCTCTACCGACCGAGCAAGCCGCCGCAGTTGGCGCCCAACGTGGGGCAGAGCACCCCCACCGCCACCGACTGAGCAAGCCGCCGCAGCTGGCGCCCAACGTGGGGCAAGGCAACCCCACCACAGCCTCACTCCATAACCTGGCGGCCCCCCCTCCTCTCTTCTCACCGTGGGACTTCTCTCGTGCAACATTGCTGCTACCTGAGCCTTGGCTACCTCATACGATCCACGGCGGTCTGGGAGAATCGCTGGATGGCTTTCTCCTTCCATGTCGGGGGCTTATACCGACCCGCTATGATTAAGAGGAGCCTTGGATTTCTCGGGAGCACGCGCTTGCACGTCTGAAGTAATCCTACCACAGCCCTACGCCCTCCTCTCTTCTCACCTTGGGACTTCTCTCGTGCAACATTGCTGCTACCTGAGCCTTGGCTACCTCATATGATCCACGGCGGTCTGGGAGAATCGCTGGATGGCTTTCTCCTTCCATGTCGGGGGCTTATACCGACCTGCTATGATTAAGAGGAGCCTTGGATTTCTCGGGAGCGCGCACTTGCACATCTGAAATAACCCTCCCACAGCCCTACGCGCTCCTCTCTTCTCACCCCTATCTTTTCGCTCTGCATTGCTGCTCCTGAACCTTGGTGACCTCATACGATCCACGGCGGTCTGGGAGAATCGCTGAATGGCTTTCTCCTTCCATGTCGGGGGCTTATACCGACCCGCTATGATTAAGAGGTGCCAATAAAACTCTCAGGAGCGCGTGCCTGAGCACCTCCACCCCTGCCTTCACCTCTGCCTCCTCCCCTCTGCGCTTGCTCCCCTTTGCCTTGCTCCACTGCTCGTCGTCCCGCCCTCCCCTCGTCGGGGCCTTCTCTTGGCCCGCGACCACCGTCGGAGTCCCATCGGCTCCGACCCCTCGTCTCACCGCGCACCTCGGCTCCCATCGCCGCGCTCTCAAGGTAAGGGCCCCTTTTCTTATCGGCTCCAAAAGGCCATTAGCAATGGGTAACATCCTATCTGCTAAGCAAGCCCCACAAGTTCGGGCCCTCGCCGGTCTCCTAGACACTCACCGGTGTAAGATCTCTTTCAAAAAGCTTCTATATAAAAAAGGATTTAAAAGCAGCTATACCAAGAAAGTAAGAATTATGTGTCAACTGTAAATAAATTATATATTTCTGTTAATGTGTTGTAATTGTTCTGTGTTTGTCTGTCTGTTCGTTCAATGTCAACGTATATTGTAATACCTCCGGATAGTAAATATAAATTACTAGAAATCTTTAAAAGAGCTCTATTCAAATGGCCAAAAATTAAATAAGCGCTTATATTAATACTTAAGTTTATTATATTAATACATAAGTTTAAATGTTAATAAGATAGCTACAATTTTTAAAAAAATTGTAAGTCTTAATTAACAAAATTAACTGTACGTCTTCATAAAAAGTTGTTCTTGCCTAGATTAAAATGAATAACTTATTTTTCTTCGCAGGATAATATAAAGAATGTAAAACTTATATGAATATTAAAAAGGTTAAAAGTTTGTGGAAATGCTAACGGAAATGTAATAAGTTTTGCAAAAAGACGTATTTTGTCCTAAAGTGGGATGGCTAATTTTTCATAAACTCTTAAAACTTGATTTGTATGCGGCAAGTGTAAAAGGTATTGTGATAACTTTACATAAGGGAATATATTCTGTAAAAATAAAATTTATCTTCAATAGTTTACATTAAGGTATTAAATGGCTAATTCCAAAAGGTCATTCTTAAATATATATATTTAAGACTGAATTGATGATAGTGGTGATGAAGGGTAATTTTATAACAGGAAAGATTAACAGCGACCAAGCTCCCCTGCCAACTTGCTTTTAGGAAACGGTTTCTAATATTGCATGCTATTAAGTATTTAAAGAAAAGTTATTCTTAAGGAAACAGAAGATGATTTTGTCTTTGCAGCCATTGTCTATTTAGCAACACCCCTCGCTATCGATCCAGCCACTGTTGCGCCGGACGATTGGAACCTTAAACAAAGACTCCTCCTCACTGTCATCTTCCTATCTATCATTACTATATTTACTGCCCTCATTCTCCTTCGTTTATAAAGCAGTCTCCTACAAACCACAAAGCTTCTGTCTTAAACATACCATTCTCAACCCTATCCTCTAAATGATCTTCTCACTTCCCCCACAGCCTTTAATACTTTATTTCTTCCTCATAACCTTTGCTTTCTTGATAATATTTTCCGCCATCTGTCTAGCCGCTACCGCCCCAGAAGATTGTAACCACGGCCCCCCATGCCGCCATCGCTCTCAAGCAGCTCCAGCCCCGCTAAACGGCCCGCAACCTGCTTTCCCCGGCCCGCGGCCTGCTTTCTAGCATCTAATAACGTTTCTGCTTTTGCCTCCCTATACTTCTGCGGAACTTCCTCCTGTCTCAACCTCACTCCTCTTCTCAGCCATCCAAAGCGTCCTTTCTCGTCCCCCGCCCCCCTCCTTTTTTTGCTTGAACCCCCATTGCGTTGCAGATTGGGCCGCCCCATGTCGGCCTGACCCGTTAACATCGGCCTCTCTCGCGCTCGTGGAGACTTTGGCCTTCTTATTGTCCTCGCCTACGTCTCCACCACTCCTGACGCTGCCGCCACCACCATCGCTGGTGCCCTGATGCGACTTGTCCTCACCGCTGCGATCCTCCAGACCATCACACAGTCTGCCTCTACCGCTCTTCGCCACCAAGAAGAGATCAACTACCTGTAACGCGCTGTCATTCGGGACTTTTAACAGCAGATAGACCTTATAGCCGCCGAGATCAACAAGAATTGGACATTGGCCACCCTTGCTTGCAACGGCAAGATACCGCCCCCCAAATTGTACATTTATATCCCCAGCATACTCACCTCCCTCTTCAGCCCCGCTTCCCTCATTGCTTGCTGCCTCTTGGGCCTTGGCTATTTGCTACTGCTGCCATCCTGGCCTTTATTTGAAAAGAAGGGGGAAATGCGGTCACCCCTCGGGCTGAAGTGTGCTTTGCTGGTCTGGCAGGGGAGCAGCCGCGGCAGGCCAAGCCGCTGCCCCCATAATAGGGTGGCTGGTCGGACTCACCGCCACCCCCGAAGGGAGCTCGGCATGGGCGCAGAGTGCCCTCGGGTCTCCCCTTCTCAGCAGCCGTGCTTCCGCGGCCGCCCCTCCTCCCGGATGGCGCCACACGATGCCTTCTTTCTCCCTGCGCAGGCGCAGGGCGGAAAATTCCAGTCTGCCCTTTTCCCCTCCCCCGACAGCAGCAACAGCCAGGTGTGGGCGGAAAAATCCAGCCCGCCCTTTTCCCTTCCCCCGACAGCAGCAACAGCCAGGCGTGGGCGGAAAAATCCAGTCTGCCCTCCACCCCAGCAACAGCAGCCACCAATCCCTAAACCCTGCCCCTTCCCCCAGCAACAGCAACAGCCAATCCCTAATCACCACCCCTCTCCCATCCAGTACCGCCCACTGACCTTTCTCCGGCAACCAATCAGAACAGGGCATGGCTTCAACCAATCAGCCTTCCCCAGCCCCTATAAAACTGTTGCCTCTCCCTCAATAAAGTTGGACTTGCGTGTTTACCTTGTCTCCGCGGTGGTTCTTCTGCCATGCGCCCTCCAGTCCTGAGAGCCCCCGACAAGGGCCTGGCCTCCCTTGTCCCCAGTTCGTCGCCGGCTTCTCCGGGCGACCCCTTCGTCGCCGGCTTCGCCGGGCGACCCTGTCAGCCGAACCGCGCAACCCCTTGTGAGACCGATCCCTCGTCTGCTGCCGGACCGACCCCTCGTCCCAAGTGGGACCGACCCCTTGTCCCAAGCGGGACCGACCCCTCGTCCAGAGCTGGACCGACCCCTTGTCCGCAGCCAGACCCCACCTCTACCGACCGAGCAAGCCGCCGCAATTAATGACAGAAAGCAAGCCACAAATCCAGGAAACTCAGAGAACAACAAGTAAGATAAATAAAAATCTATACGTAAGAAATGCCATATGGAAACTGCAGAAACAAAGACAGAGAGAAAATCTTCAAAGAAGTTGGAGGAGGGGAATACCTTATCTGAAGTGGAACAAGGATAAAAATTACTTTGGATTTCTCATAAGAAACTATGCAAGCAAGGAAAGAGTGGAATGAAATATTTTAAGTGCTGAAAGAAAAAACCCACCAACCTATAATTTTGTATCCAGCAAAATGATCCTTTAAAATGAAGGAGAAATAAAGACCTCCTCAGACAAAACAAAAACAGAGGGAATTTGTTGCCAGTAGACCTGTCTTGCAAGAAATGGTAGGAGTCGTTCTTCAGAGATAAGAAAAATGATATAGTTCAGAAACTCACATGTGTATAAGGAAAGGAAGAGCATTGGCAAAGGAATACATGAAGATTCAATACAATCTCTATCAAAATCCCAGTGGGCTTCTTTGCAGAAATTGAGAAGCTGATCCTAAAATTCATATGGAAATTCAAGGGACCAAAAAGAACCAAACAACTTGAAAAAGAAGAATAAATTTGGGAAGCTCACACTTTCCAATGAAAAAACTTACTAAAAATGTACCTTGTTTTATTGTACTTCACAGATATTGCATTTTTTTTTTTACAAATTGAAGGTTTGTAACACTACATCAAGTCTATCAATGCCATTTTTCCAAAGCATGTGCTCACATTGTGTCTCTGTCACATTTTAATTAAGGTATGTACATTGATTTTTTAGACAAAATGTTATTGCATGCTTAAGACTACAGTATAATGTAAATATAACTTTATGTACTGGGAAAACCAAAAAATTCAGGTGACTTACTTTATTGCGATATTTGCTATATTGTGGTGTCTGGAACCAAATCCACAGTACCTTTGAGGTATGCTTGAATAAACCTACAGTAATGGAGACAGGTACTAGTATAAGGATAGACATATAGATCAATGAAATAGAATTGAAAAAAAAAAACAAAAACCAAAAAACCAAAAACTAAACCAAAATGAAAAAGAAATAGAATTGAAGAGTCCAGAAATAAACATTTATCATCAACTGATTTTTAAAAACAAGGGTGCTTTTGAGAATTGAGTCAAGTCTTCATCTGTGTTCCTATGGGTGTGAACCCATTTGTAAATAGGACCTTTTGAAGATGTTATTAGTTAAGGTGTGGCCAAATTGAATCAGGGTGGGTCTTAACCTATATGACTCGAGACTATTATAGGGAGGAAATTCTAACACAGTCAGACAAAAGAAGCCAGAAGTCAGTAAAAGGCAGAAGCCAGAAACCAGGAGAAGTCAGAATAAGCTAGAGAAGATGGAGAGATTGCAATGTGAGACACAACTGCCATCACCAGAATGCCACTGGTTCCAGGAGAAAGCTTGGCCTTGCTGCTATCTTGATTTTGGACTTCTGGCCTTCTAAATCATGAGGCAATAAGTATTTTTTGTTTAAGCCAAGCCATTGTGTGGAATTTTTCATAACAGCCCTGGTAAACTAATTAAGACAGATGGCAATACCATTCATTGGGCAAAGAAAGTCTTTTCAATAATTGTGAAAAGTTACTGTATGACTCAGCAATTCCATTCCTAATAATCTACCCAAGAGAAATGAAAACATATGCCCAGACAAAAACTTGTATACAGATGTTCATAGTAGCATTATTTGTAATGGACAAAAAGTGGAAGCAACCCAAATGTCTGTTAACTGATGGATAAACAAAATGTGGTGCATCCATGCAATGGAATATTATTCAGCTGTAAAAAGGAAGGAAGTACTGACACATGCTACAACATGGATGAACCTAGAAAATATTATGTTGATGCGAAAGAAGTCAGTCACAAAAGATAACATGTTATGTGATTTCATTGATATGAAATGTCCAGAGCAGATAAATCCACAGAGACAGAAAGTAGACTTGTGATTGCCAAGGCTGGGGAGAGGGGGAAATGGGAAATTACTGCAATGGGTACAGGGTTTTTTTTCCAGGTGATGAAATGTTCTGGAATTAGATAGTAGTGATGGTTGCACAACTTTGTGAATATATTAAAAACCATTGAATTTTAGACTGTAAAATGGCGATCATTACAAGATGCGGATTATATCTCATTTGAAAAACAAACATTAAGGGAAGTCTGTATTTCCCTTCAGGTTCAGCTTGCAGACCATTTTTGGGAACCAGAGCTTTTGTAGGTCATTTACGTACAGACTAACTGGCCCACCCAGTCTTTGAGCAACCTGTTCCCACCCACCCACAAGGTGCTTCCTTGTGTTTTGCTGATTTGATAAGAGAAGTCCAGGAAACAGGAAATAAAGCGAAGGAGCTTGAAGAAAGGCCTAGCTGGGACTAGGAAATGAGATTTCCAGCCCATCGTCCTACAGGAGGCCTTCAAGGTCAAGTCCCTGTCCTCTAGGAAGTCTCCCTGGTTTTCCCTTCCCCAAAGCACTTCATCCAATATACACCATTTTGACACACAGACCTCACACTGGCTCTTTCTGCCTTGTTGCCTTGTAAACTCTCTATTCCACAGAGAGATAGTCTAGTTGTTCCAGATAGGTGTTCCTCCACAACTACATTACAATCTCCTCTAGGGTCAACCCCCAACTTAGCCTCACAGACCCTTAATGCAGGAAAGAACTTTAGGCATCACCTGGTTCTCTCCCTCCCTAAATTAAATACGTCCCAAGAATCAGCCCCTTGGGTTTACCGAAATCCTCTAGCCACATGGGGTTGCCTTTCCTCCATGTTCAGATAGAAGGACTCAACTCTCCCCCATCCTCATGTACAACGAGAAACCCTGTGTCTCCCAACCCCATGTCTTCGAGACTTTTTGAAGGGCAGTATTGCACAGTGTTTAAAAGAATGGCTTTGGAGTCTAGGTTCACATCCCAGCTCTACCACTTATGGCTGTGCAACCTTGGACATGTTATTTAACTTCTCAATATTTGTTTCCTCGTATGTAAAATGAGAATAATAATTGCTCTTCCTTCATAGGGTTGCTAAGAGGTTTAACTGAGTTTCTAGTAACATGAATATAAAGCATCTAGAAGAGTATCTGGCACTTGGTAAGTACAATGAAAGTATTTTCTATTATTACCTGTTTCTGCTGAATTTTTGCCCTACTATGTGCATCATCCCTTTCTCCTCTCATGTTTCCCCTATACCTTCACTCTCCAGAGCAACCTCAATTCAAGGGTGTGTGTGGAAGAGTTTTACTGAAAGTGTGAGGGAAACAGAAGCAGCCACATACCATGCAGTTAGCCAACAAATTAAAATTCAAGCTTGGGTATTGCTGTTCTTAAAAGTTCCCTAGATGGGAATTAGATGTGGCTCAAGCGGTTAGGTACCTTCCTACCACATAGGAGGCCCTGGGTTTGGTTCCTGGTGCCTCCTAAGGAAGATGAGTAAGACAGCAGGCTGACACGACGGGCTGGTGTGGTGAGCTGACGCAACAAGATGACACGTGAGGAGATATAACGAGGAAACACAATGAGAGATACAATAGGGAACAGATGTGGCTTAAGTAATTGGGTGCCTCCTTCCCACATAGGAGGTCCCAGGTTCGATTCTGGCACATCCTAAAAAAGAAGATGAGCAGACAGCAAGTGCAAACAACGGTGTGTGGGGGGAGGGGAAGGTAGAAATAAATAAAATAAATATTAAAAAATAAAGTCCCCTAGACAAAAAGATGGAAGCACCTCAAGTGTCCATCAGCAGATGAATGAAAAAACAAAATGTGGTATATACACACTGTGGAATATTTCTGAGCTATAAATAGGAATGATGTTCTGAGTCATGCAACAACATGGACGAACTTTGAAAACATGTTGAATGAAATAAGCCAGATACAGGAGGACAAATATTGTATGATCTTACTGATATGAAATAATTAGAACAAGCAGATTTATAGAGTTAGGAAGTAGAATGCAGGTTACCAGGCGTGGGGGTGGAGGCGGGGACTGAGGAATCCATGCTTAATTGGTACAGAGTTTCTGACGGGGATGATGGAAAAGTTTTGATAATGGATGGCAGTGATGGTTGCCATTAAGAATGTAATTAACACCATTGAAATATATTTGAATGTGATTAAAAGAAATTTTAGGTGGTATGTATGTTACTAGATTAAAAATTAAAGAAACAATAACATAGGACTGCACAACACAGTGAACCCTAATGTAAACTATGGACTACAGTTAATATTATAATAACACTATTTCAACAATTGTAAGTTACCACCCTAATGCTAAGAATAGGGAAAACTATGTGTGTATTTTCTGCCACAATTTTTCTGCACACCTCCATCTTCTCTAATTTTTAAAAGTCCCCTGGACATTCCTACCATTAGACATCTCTCAGCCACTGCTCATCCTTTCTTTTCTTATACCGGCTTTCTGTTTTGCTGTTGTGATCCACTTTCTCCCAACAGCTTTGCACATCTCCTCTCTTCTTTCCCGCAGCCTCTCAAACTGGAAACTCAAATCTTAGGCCAAGGAATTCCGCAGTCTCAGCCTCACCACAGCCCATCTAAACCCTGCATGCCGGCGTGGGGAGAGCGGGTGGGTGTTTATGCTTTACATCCCAAGAGACCTTGGAGGTAGTTTCCTCGGGGAGACAGTTCTCTCACGACCAGCACAGTAGGAGACATGAAGTACTAGCGAGAGGCAGAGACACCCTGAGGTCACCCAAAGAGGAACAAGTTAACATCTCCCCATGCAAAGATTTGCACGCCCCCAAAAGTTACATAAAGCCCCCACTGCACAAAGGACTGGCTAGAAAGCAGCATAAACAGAGTTAGCTTCCTAGGGCCCTTTGCCCTGCATAATTTGTTACCGGGCTCAGATGATGGGGGAGTTATTGTTTTCCAGGGAGGGTCTGGGGTGGTATTTTAGCCCATTAAGACCTCTGCTTCAAGGCCTGATTTTCCTCTGGCACTGCCTTGAACTTGATCTCTAGCTGCCAAGGAAGGCAGGATGTCAGGGGGAGGTAATTTATGTTAATTTTCTCCCTTTCTGGTCCATAGACTTTTGTGATGTGAATACATCTTAGGCTAGGCCTCCGTGCGGCCCGGGAGGTGCTGGGTGCCCCACGACAGCGTGCAGCTCCCCCACTTCCCCTTCCTCCGCCACCTCCCCGGGGCGCTCCGCAGCCCGGCGCCGCGGCCAGGTTTCGGGCTGGTTCTGGCTGGCCCTAGACGAAATGCCTTTCTCCCGCGGCGGGAGGACCCGCGGAAGCTGCCGGCCAAGGCGCTCCCTGCCTGAGCGGGTTCCTTGGGCCTTCTTCTCGTCACCCCACTGCCAAGCTCAGTTTGATCACAAGATTGAGCAGAAGGTGCTAATGCTGATATCCTGAAAGGAGGTTAGGGTGGAATGAATTGAGCGACACGTTTGGGGAACATCTCTTACAGGCCGAGGAATTGTCTTGGGGGCGCTTTGGAGATTCAAAATAAATAAAACGTGGTTCCTGCCCTTCAGGTGCTTTCCACCTGGGGAGGGGGAGCCCAGTACAGTGAGTTCTGTTGTGAGACAGAGCTTCTGGGGAAACTCCCAAAACCTCCTTAGGTTCCTATCTTTTTTTAATGTGTCTCTAGTAAAAACGGTAGCACAGTGTCTAGTTTCCTAAGGCTGTCATAGCAAAGTACCACAAATTGGGTGGCTTAAAACAGCTCTGGAGGCTTGAAGTTGAAATCAAGGTGCTGGGAAGGCCTGCTGTCTGTGAAGTCTGTGGGGAGAATCTGTTCCATGTCTCTCCCGTAGCTTCTGATAGTTTGCCGGTAACCCTCAAGCTTCAGTCTCTGCCTCCACTGTCGTTTGATATTCTCTGTGTCTCTTCTCCCCTTCTTGGTAGGGCACCAGTCATACTGGATTAGGGCTGGCTGTCGTGAAATGACACTTTTTCCAAATAAGGTCACTTTCTGGGATAACGGGGGTTTGGACTTCAGTGTATCTTTTTGGGGGAACACAGTTCGACCCATCACACAGTTTTAGGGATGTTAGAAAAACAGAAATACTGTGGTAGATATGACACTTTACCATGAAGAAGACCTGAAGTTTGCTTGTAAGAGGGTGTCAGAAAAGTAGCAGCTTGTGGCTTACTGTGAAGTGGTGGAAGGAGGGTTACCTGAAACTCAGTGGAAAGTTGGAAGGCAGGCTGCGGGTGGGCCTGGCTCCTAACAGGGTGGGGAACCAAGGTCGGTAGTAGGCATCTGAGTGTGAGTTTGTGCATGTTTTGTGTATTCCTACATGGGTGCAGTTTTCTGCATTCACCTTCTGTTCCTTGAGGATGAAATCGTACAGAAGCAGAGGTGAAATTTGTGTTTTGCTCAAGTTGTTCCAACATATCTAGCACATTGGAACAAATTCACGTTTTCACACACAAGCCTTATAGCAGCATAAGACACAGTATATATACCAAATTCTTTATTGTATGCTTGTAACAGGCTATGGCAGTTGAATATTATTTATGCACTCCAAAAAGAGATCTCGATTATGTTTGTAAACTGGTCTGTTCCTCTAGGTGTGATACCCTTTGATTGTATAAAGTTCTAAGGTTTTATGTTTATTTGATTTAAATTATGTTAAGATTAGGGCTTTGATTAGACCATGTCAGTAGAGTGTAACTCAGGATTAATTTCCCACCCTCTTGGTGGGCTCTATAAATGGACACACGCTCAAGAAGATGCATAAAAGACACAGAAGAGGATAGAACTTGGCCATTTCGGTCCTGCCATGTGACAGAAAGGAGAAGGTGCAAACAGCTAAAGCCCCTGGGAGAGCTGAGCCATTCACCTGATAGTTTGCAGCTGAAGAGACCAGAGCCCTGAGCAGCTGAGAAGACCAGGAAAGAAATAAGACCTCCACCTTGAGCTGAGATTGGAAGAAGCTGGGCCCATGGAGCCTTAAGAGAAAGAAGGCTGAACCCTCATAGACATGCCCACCATCTTGCTTCAACATGCAGCAACAGACTTTGGTGAGAAAGTACCTCTTTTGGTACCTTAAGTTGGACTCTTAGGGCCTGGTAACAGTGAGCTTTTACCCCAAATATATATCCTTTATAAAAGCTAACAGATTCCTGGTACTTTGCATCAGCACCCCTTTGGCTGACTAAATACGCAGGCTAATTGATTGAGATATTAATTCATTTGTTGTCCCTACTTCTTTGCCCTTTACCATTCAAAGGAGGTAGCCAAGTCCTATGTAATTCTTTGCCCCAGGGACATTTGCAGAACAGAAAACATTCTTTCAGTTATTCAGTCAATCAGTAAACATTCATTGATTCCTTCCTATGTGCCAGGAAGCCTACTGCAGTGTTCTGGCAGTAGGGATAGAGCAGTGAATAAAATGATAGAGCCTCTACCTCTACGGAGCATGTGTTTTAGTGGCAGAGATGGACAATAAACACATAAACATATAATACCATGTCAGGTAGGTAGTGAAAAGTGTTATCAGGAAATATAGAACAGAATAAGCAGATAGAGGGTAATTGGGGTAGAGGGAAAGGACATCACTCATTTTTCACGTACGTACATTTGGGACCGTACATTTGGGCAGAGTTCTAAATGAAGAGAGGGAGTGGGCCATGTGATTGTTTAAGGAAAGATAGTTCAAAGCCAGAGGAACAGCAAGGGCAAAGGCCCTGAGGAAGGAGCACACTCGGTATATTCAAAAGATGTTAAAGAGGCCGGTACCTGGAACTGAGTGAGACAGAACAGTATATGAAATAAAATAGGCCTAGCAGAGGACCTGGTCACTCAAATGATGTCTGTAGATCATGGGCAGGTCTTTGGAATTTTTTTTCTTTTCTCTAAGTGTGGTGGGAAGTCATCAGACCATTTGGAATGGGGAGAGAGACATGACCTAACTTAATTTTAAAAGGCTCATGCTTGATCAGCACTTCCCAATAGAACTTTCTGTGATGATGAAAGTGTTGATGCCTGTGCGGTCCAGTATGAAAGTCACTAACCACTTGTGGCTACTGAGCACTCGTAAGTGTGACTGAGGAACACAAATTTTAATTTATACTAATCTAGAGCCACATGTGTCTTATGTTCACTGTATTGGATGATGAAACTCTAGATGTTGTGCAGAAAATAGACTAAAGGGGAGCAAGAATTGTAGTATTCTACTGCAAAAGTTCCAATAAGAGATGATGTGGACTTGGGTTGAGGTGGATCACTGGAGGTGATGAGAAGTGGCCAGATTCTGGATGTATTTTGATGGCAGAGACAACAGGCTGATGGATTAGATAAGATAGGGTTTAAGATAAAGAAAGGAATTGAAAACAATTATGTTTTTGGCTTGCCACTGAGTGAATGGTGGTTTCATTTCCTGTAGTGGGAAATAATGGGGGATGAGCAGCAAGTTTCACATTTTGTGTTGTTTCTTTCCCCCAAACCCAGGCTCACTGATGAGCCTGTGCTGGGCTCCTAGAGTGGGTGGGGAGAGGGGGGATGCCCTGGAGGGCAGCCAGACCTAAAGTCAGGGGTCTGCTGAGACATGGAGACCTGAGCACCACTCCTCTGAGGGAGTGCATTTTAGAAACTCACCTCACCCCCAAGTCCGGGCCCAAAGCTTCCTGACCTGAAGCACTAGTGGGTGTATCAGTGGCTGAGTGAAAGAGGCCCCCTGACGCTGCCTGAGACGCTCAGGGTTGCAGGAGCAGGCAAAATGACCAGGCATCAAGTTTCCGCCAGTCTCCAGAGAGAGGTGTTTGGAGTCATTTTTAAGTTAAGGTAAAGAAAAGAAAGGTGGGTAGATACTTGAGAAGCACTGTGAGTGGGATGGCATTTTGGCTCAACTAGGAGGGATTCAGGAGACAGAGATAGGACTGGTGGAAGCTGCTATACCGTGGTCCCCAAAAGGTGATCTTCAGAGTTTTTTCTGGAACCTTCTCAAAGGGTACAAAATATCCTTTCATTCAGTTTATTCTACAAACATATTAGGAATAACCTTTAACTTTTTATATACGTTTACTTTTTGAAGTGAGATATCCCACACACTGGGTTATTTGTGCCATGGCAAGTATAATAAATCTCTCTCCAGCAGTGGGTAAATGGAGGATGTGGAGTAGGACAAATCTGGGACTGAATCCTAGGTCCTTCCCATATTAGTGGTGTGACTTGGGTCAATTAGCCTCTGTTCATTAATTCCTTCTCTCTTAGCCTCGGGTTACTCATCCATAAAATGGGACCTCACAGATCTGCTGTGAGGAATAAATAAGGTATGTAATATATTTCGTATGGTATAGTAAGAGCTCAATTAATATTAATTTCCATTCTCTGAAACACTGGCCAAAACTGCTCCTAATAGCTTTGGCCCCAGATCCCTCCTGCGGTATGCTGCCCAGCAGCTTCTTTTGCTTGACCTAGATTTTCCACTGCTTGCTCATATCCCTTCAGAGCCCTGCATTAATTCTAAGCGCCTGCTATTTATTAAAGCAAAAGTCTCTCTTTGCCCAGCACCTTGTGATCTGAAAAAGCAGCTGTAAATAGAAGGCGTGCTCCCCATCATGCAGCACTGTTGGCATTTTGCTCTTCAAAGGTTAATGGCCAGGGTCATAGCTTTGGAAAACTCAGCCTGCAGCACTCACCAGAAATAAGGAAGGCCTGGAGGTGGGACTGAGGGCATGTGGGGAGGATGTGGAAGAAGGTCTACAGAGCACAGGGAGCCTCTGCAGGGAGAGTGGTACATTCCCAAGAAAGACAGGGGTGGGGGTGCTGGGAGCCTCCAGCCTTGAGAGGTAGCAGGGCTATGGCTTCAGTCTGGCCCCCTTCCTGGACAAATTCTTTTTTCTAGTCCCTTGCTGGGCAGTAAGAGCTCCTGAGAGGACTTACTGTGATAATTTGGTGCCTGATCATGCTTCAGTTGCAATTTATTTAAAGTTGACAATAGGGTTCCTGTCTTTTACAAGCAGATTCCCAGCAATTGAATTTCTGCAGGCTGGATTTTTTTGCCTTGATGAAAAAGTAGTTAAATTTCACACTTATTATAGCACCTGGCACCTGACAGCCTCCAGGGACGTTATAAAGACAAATGAAATGAAACCCTCGGCACCATTGTAAACAGGGAAGAGAAAGGAGAGACCAGATCCCATATCCCCTTTCCTTGGAAGAAAAAGCGTCAAACCTGCCACCCCTCCACCCACGAGTGAACCCAGGTTTTTCTAGGCCAGTCTTCAAAGGGCATTGGATTGGTCCTCAAAGAGACCCTGGCTCAGAACATCTCCTGGAGGTCAGGATTTGCCTGAAGAAATGGGTCAATAAGGCACCAGGGACCCACTGGAGATGAGGCTTCTAGACCCAGGGAAGCTGCCCCAGCTCCCCACACTCAGCATTGGACAATAACCAGTCAGGGACACTGGATTGATCTTTGCCAAATAGCCCCAGCAGGTAGAGTGTGTGGGCATGTCTGCCCTGTGATGGGCAGATGAGCACAGGATTTGGGGTGTAGGTCAAATGAGGAAAAGTGCAACCATATCGATTCCCACACACAACCCAGCTAGTCCCTTTACCCTATCCCTGCTGGGTCCCTAGTGGAAAAACTGTGGGCTTGCTATTCAAACAGACCTGGGTCCCCATCTTCTTTCTGCCACTTACTAGCCTTATAACTTAATTTCTCCAAGTCTCTGTTTCTACATCTGTGCAACAGGAATAATAATACTGTTATCGTTATCTATTGCTGTGAAACAAACAATTGCAAACTAAGTGGTATAAAAAAAACCACACAATTTGTCATGCTCACAGATTCTGTGGGTCAGGAATTTGGACAGGGTACAGTGGGGATGGCTTGCCTCTGCTTCATGATGTCTGGGGTTTCAGCTGGCATGACTTGAATTCATAGGTGACTATAATGACTGGAATTATCTGGAGGCTTTTTCACTGACATGTCTGGTGATTGGGTTGGAATGAATCTAAGGTTGGGCTCCGGTGGGACCATTGACCAGCGCATCTGTACGTGGCCTCTCCACGTGCTTGGGCTTCCTCATAGCATGGTAGCTCAGAGCCTTCTTACACGATGACTCTAGGTGAGTATCCCAGCTGACAAGGCAGGAATCTTATGGCCTTTTTTTTTTTTAATCTCATTTAATCTTTTTTTTTGCCTTTATTCATTTTTAAAATATTACATTAAAAAAATATGAGGTTCCCATATACCCCCCACCCCTCTCACCCCACTTCTCCCCCTATTCTTATGGCCTTTTATGGCCTGCCTCAGGAATCACATAGCATCATTTCCACCATAATCTATGGTCAAAGAAGTCACCAGTATGCCTAGACTCTAAGGGAGAGGACAGAGACCCCTCTTCATGAGAGGTGGGTCAAATAATTTGAAGACATGTTTTAAAATTCATTCCTCACTTGGTTCTTGTGAGGAGTAAAAGGAATAACATAGAAGGTGTTCAATAAATAGTATTCTCATAAGAATAATACAAAAGAAACCCAAAATAAATAGTATTCCCTATTCCCCTATCTCCTTTAGACATTTAAAAGATAAACAGAGAGAAAGAAACAGAATCAGACAGGAGGGGAGGAAAAGGTGAGAGAAGAAGAAGGAAGAAGGTGAAGAGGGCACACCAAGCAGGGCATGCCAGAGCAATCTGCACTCATGCCAAAAGGGAGGAACTAAAGTTGCCGAAGTAGTGAAAACTGCTTCTCTCTTTTCAGTCTTGTAGCAGTTTGACAATAGATATCTATTATGAATTCCAAAAATAGATATTGGATTATGTTTGTAATCTGGTCTGTACCTGGGCGTGATTAACTTATGATTAGGGCTTTGATTGGGCCACATCATTAGGGGTGGGGACTCACAGATAAAAGGCATGGCAAAGGACAGAGTTGAGGGTTCTTAATGTTGGAGTTTTAAAATAAAGATTTATTTATTTATTTCTCTCCCCACCCCCTGTTGTCTGCTCTCTGCATCCATTCGCTGTGTGTTCTTTTGTGTCCACTTATATTCTCATCAGGCGGCACTGAGGATCTGTGTCTCATGTTTTGTTGGGTCATCTTGCTGCGTCAGCTCTCCATGTGTGTGGCACACCACTCCTGGGTGGGCTGCAGTTTCGTGCGGGGCAGCTCTCCTTGTGCAGGGGCCACCCCTTGCATGGGGAGCACCCTTACACGGGGGCATCCCTGCATGGGCCAGCTCACCACACGAGCCAGGAGGTCCTGGGTATCAAGCCCTTGGACCTCCTATATGGTGGACAGACGCTCTATCTGTTGAGCCACATCTGCTTCCCAATATTGGAGTTTTGATGTTGGAATTTGATGCTGAAGTCTTAAGCGGGAGCCCTGGGGGGACAGACACATTCGCCTGATAGTCTACAGCTGATCTTGTGGAGAAAACAGAGGCGCTGAGCCCAGAGGAACTGAGGAAGTCTGAACCCTTGCAGATGTCTGCAGGCATCTTGCTCCAACATGTAGAATAGACTTTGGTGAGGGAAGTAACTTATGCTTTATGGCCTGGCAACTGTAAGCTCCTACCCCAAATAAATGCCTTTTATAAAAACCAACCAATTTCTGGTATTTTGCCTCAGCACCCCTTTGGCTGACTAATACAGGTCTTCGGTTCCATTCGGAATTATCACAGAGCCTGGAGAAATGATCCCTCAGTGTTAAATCTTAGAGTGGTGAACTGGGGTAACTAGGTAGCTTAGTGTTCCTTGGGAATTTTCAGAACTCCTCAAGAAAGAAATTAAGAGCTAACAGGGGAAAACCAAAGTCTAGAGCTTGAACTTTCTGCTGAAAGAAAATTCAGTTTTGCGATTCAGTTCCACCCCTGTGCTATAGCATAAAAATAATTTTGTATTTGAGTGCGTAATTCCATCATGTCCTCTGAGGAAACTTCCCTGGAAAATGTTTATATAGCTCTGATGGAAAGAGCAGCCCAATGAGGCAGAGAGACCAAATCAGAGGAGGGCAAATATGCTGCCAGGTTTGGAACCCACTCTGAGATCACAAATTCCAGATTTAAAATCCAACTCCAACCTTTTGTGGTCCAGGTTCCATTTACTCTTGGCAAGCTCACTTCTTTTGTTCACAAAGAGAGTAGAAGCTTTACGCAACGCAGAGAAAGACTTCTCACATCAAATCACTCTCGCAAAGCCATAGGGAAGTGGTGAGTTTAAGTGAATCAGGAACTTAGGGCTTCTTTTTTTACCTGGAGTTATATAAGGGAATGTAAATTAAGGGGAAAAACTACTAAGGGAAAGAAATATGTGTAGTGTTTTAGACAACTTTGGGGCTGTCTTTTGAGTGAAAGTGGCTTCAGCATCACGTTGTAATGCTTTCTGTGGAGCCCATCAAGAGATGGGAGCATGTGGGTAGTGGAAACCAGATGAGACAAGCAGAAAGGCCCTGCTTATCCAGGGGAAGGTTATAGGTGAAAAGGGATCTATTAGTCATCTATTGCTTTGTAGCAAATTACTCCAAAACAAGACAACTTAAAAAAAGAGAACACTTAACTATCTCACGTAGTTTTGAGGGTCAGAAATTGCTAAGTAGCAGTTTAGCAAGGTATTTCTGGCTCAGGGTCTCTTATGAGGTTGTACCGACCAAAGCTGCAGACATATGAAGGCTTGATTGAGGCTGAAGAACTACTTCCAAAGTGGGTCACTCATGTGGCTGTTGACAGAAGTTTCTCACCAGATGGGCCTTTCCAAAGAAGTGCTCAGGACATATAGCAACTGAATCCCAGAGCAAATGAATCTGAAAGTGAGCAAGTGAGTGAATGCCAAAGGTAGAAGCCGCAGTCTTTTATAACCTAATCTTAAAGTGACATTCCATTACGTCTTCCACTTTTTGTTGGCTGCAAACCAACTTTGGTACAGTGTGGGCAGGAACCACACCAGGGGTGAGTACCAGGTGGAGATAGCTGGAGGCTGGCTAGCACAGGTGAGGAGGGCCGCAGGGACAGGAGGGCAGTGGCGCTGGGTTCCTCCCCCTGAGGCTCTCTGGTTCAGAGAAGGCCAGCCTTGCCATGATCTGCAGCCCCATCTCTCCACCCCTACTCGGCTACAAACCCTCTGAGGTCAAGGGACCGTGTACCACTGCCTGACTTAGGCACTGCCGTTTCCCTGGTGCCAGGCTGAGGCTTGGCATATAGTCAGCCCTTGATAAATATTTGCTTGATTAATGAAACATATAGAAAAAAGACAAAAGCAGATAAGATAAAACTGGTAAATTGGATTAAGGGTACTAAATTCCAGGCTCAGGAACTTGGACTTGTACGTAGGCAGTGGGAGACCGCTGGGGCAGGGCCCCTCTGAGACTGTTCACCTGCTGCTCTTGCTGCTTGCTCTCTGAGGAACACTGTTGTCTGCTCCCCTGCCCAGAACGCTGGCTGGTTCAGGAAGGGTAACTGATAATAGAAAATGTCTTGGAGGAGGCAGGGTGTGTGTGTGTGTGTTCATGCTCATGTGTGTAGAGTCAACACACACTCTGGTGGAAGGAAAACATTCCAAGGAGGCAAGAAGGAAAAAATAAATGAGTGGAGATTCAAAGACATTTTGGGGCCGGGAAGAGGGACCTTCTAAGGCAACAGGGACAAGAGAAAGAAGAGAGGGTGAGGGAGATTTGTGCTGCCTTGGAAAGCTGTGAGGAGTGGTGAGGGAGAGGGGAGAGATCTTAGGGAAGAACTGCTCGGTTTCAAGGAACAGAAACCACTCGCATTGGCTCAAGGAAAGAGGCATTGATTGGAAGGTCAGGGAGTTTGCAGACCTTGTTGTTGCCCAGCTTGGTTCCTCTCAGCGCTCACCTCTAGGCCACCAGAGACTGCTTACTGCACGCCCCGGACTCTGCCTGAGGGCTTTGTTCTGGCTGCCTGAGCAAGGCCTCTGCACAGGGCAAGTGGGCAGTGCCAGCGAGTTAAAGGCTCAGCTGGGCTGGGAAGCAGCTTTCCACCAATGTCAGAAGTGGGGGTTGTGGGTAAACATCCCTGCTTCCTCACCCCTCAGTTGGGGTAACCCGGAGGCATCTTCTAGAGATTCCAAGCAGATACATGCTGGAGTTGTCCACAGAAGTAACTTAACAACTGAATAACACCCTTTCGTGACTTCCCCCGCTTCCTTGTCTCACTTCCTAATTCTCTACCAGTGTTTTCTGGCATCACCTCGTAAAAAAACTATTTGAATTTCCTTTTCAGGCATTTCACAAAGCACAAGCAGATGTCAGTCAGCCTTTAGGTCTTGCTTGGAGATGAAAGAGAGGGGCTGTTTTTCCCAAGCCCAGAGTCAAGATGAAGCCTCAACAAGACATTTATTATAGTATAGTTTTGCTGGGTACGACATTAGCGAAGTTTCTTCTCCATCAGATTTCCAATCTGCCTTCCATCTCCTAGTCTGGTATAGGTATTGTCTTCACTCTGGCACAGTTGCCACTTAACTCATCACTTATACCTGATGGGTCTGAAAGAACTTCATCAACTGTAAAGTTACAAACAGCTGGAACAGGTGAGGCGGAGGAAGAAGAAAAATGAGAGGAAAGAAGATGGAGAGGCTAGAAAGTAGAACGTGTAGTGCAGAGTCAGGCAAAGAAGGCAACGGCAGGTGGAAGGAGGTGGGGAATTGGTCTTCTACTGTTAATAAAGTGGCAGAGCTTGGGCACTGAGGCTCTGCAGGAAACCAGTGTTGAACTAAGGCCGGTGAGAAGCAGGACCCAGGGCTCTTTTTAACCAGTTGTTCAATGCTCCTTGATTTCATATTGGGTAAACCCTTGCAGCAGGCCGGCATATGGAAGTCTGGAGCTGCTGGGCTGCACAGAGCTGTGCAGAACAACACTGTGAGCTGTTTCTTGCCTTTCCTTCCTGTATCCAACAGGCATTGAGAGGGTGGCTCTGAGGACCTGCAGAGCTGGGTTATTGTTTTACCCTGGGTGTGCAGCACTGAGAGTGGTTTAGCTAGGACACCTCCCTGGAGCTGACCTGCAGAACATCAGGCACCCTGTTTTCTTCAGTGCTCAAACCCCTGGATGGGACTGGGGGTGGAGGCAGAGGGAGTAGGCTGGAGAGTGGAGAGTTGGCTTGCCTTTAAATGTCAGCAAGGCCGACCTAGCTGGGCTTTCTGGGGAGATAAGGCTTGGACTGCAAAGGCAACTGGCCAAAGAATGCAGGGTTGGCTGGGGAAGAAGGCTCCTGTAGCCCTTTCCCCCAAGGAGCCTTTGTGTTTCTTTCCTTTCTGGAATCCTCCAGCCAGATTTGCACCGGAAGAAAAAGGAGCTGTTTGCTGCTTCCCCAGGTAGGGAAGCAGGGAATCAATCACCTATACACAGAGGAAACAAGCCAGGCAAGGGAGGGCTAAAGGGCCCAAACCTCAGAGTGAGGCCATTTTAGGGCAGGAAAAGTCTTGACTGCATTCATTCATCATTTACACGTTCCTCAACTCACAAGAATTTATTAAATGCCTTCGAGGTGTCAGACCCTGTGCACAGCTCTGAGGATGGCCAGATGCACACGGCTCCCCGACTCATATGTCAGGTTGCTGCCATGAGGAGAGATCACCCACTGTGGTGAAACCAATGTTGTTCTGTTCCCTGAGAGGCAAATTACAATTGCTCAGGCACAGGAGGTAGATGTGTCTTCCCAGACTGCTGTGTGTGGAGGGGATGAGCCGACAGGGAGGGAGGCCCTGGCAGGAGCTGGTGGGTCTCACTTTCATTTCCATTGCCTGAGCCCCGAGAGAGGCACATGAGTGTCTTTATTTTTTTAATTTTTTTTATTTTAACTTTCATTGTGAAATATTTGCAATCTTACAGGATAGTTGCAAAATTAATACATTACCCATAGAGAGAACTCCAATATACCTTCCACCCAAATTTCAACTTTTAACATTTTGCCTCATTTGCAGTATCGTTCTATCTAGCCACCTATCTATGCATCCATCCATCCGTCCATCTATTTTCTAAATATTTGAAAGTAGGTTGTATACATTATGCTCCTTGAACACTTACTACTTCCCTGTACATTTCCTAAGAACAAAGATATTCACTTATGTAGCCACCATAAGTAGAAATATCAAAATCAAGAAATTTAACATTGATGTAACATTTACTATTTATATTCCAATTTTTTTTTCGAATGTCCCAGTAATATCCTTTTGGGCATTTTCTCTCCCATTATTAGATCCAGTCCAGGATCTTGTATTGCATGTAACTGTCATCAGCTCTTTAGTTTTTCTCTTTTTAAAATTGTGGAAACATATATACCACTTAAACTTTCCATCTCAACGCCTCCCAAGCATATCATTCAGGGATATTAATCACACAGTGTGCTACCCTCACCACCATCCTTTACCAGAATGTTCCCATCACCCCAAACAGAAACCCTCAACCCGTTAGGGACTAACTCCCCATTCCCCCTGCCTTCACTTACTCCCACAACCTGTACTCTACTTTCTGCCTCTATGAATTTGCATATTCTAGCTATTTCATATAAGTAGAATCACATAATAGCTGTCTCTCTGTGTCTGACATTTCATTCAGCATGATGTCTTCGAGGTTCATCCATGTTGTAGCACATTATCAGAACTTCATTCCTTTTTACAGCTGAATAATATTCCATTGTGTGTGTATGTTGTGTGTGCTTGTGTGTATATACACAGATCACATATTGTTTATCCATTCATCTGTTGATGAACACGAGGGTTGCTTCCACCTTTGCTTATTTTGAGTAATGCTGCTATAAACATACTCAAGTATGTCTTTGAGTCCTTGCTTTCAGTTCTTTAGGGTATATACCTACCAGTGGGATGGCCAGGTCATATGGGAGTTCTGTGTTTAACTTTTTGGGGAACCTGCCAGGGTCTTTTCAAGCATGTTCCTTTTACGTGAGCAAATCTACCTATCTGCTTCTGCAGAAAGCACCAGCTTCCCTTAATAGACTGGGAGAGGCTTGTGGGGTGACATATTCTTCCTTCCCTCCATTCTTTCTCTTCCCTTTCCTTGTTCCAGTATTTACTGAATGTCTAACAGCAGTCTGGCACTCTCCTAGGTGCCTTCTTAACATTAGTTAAGGAGAAGTCATGTTTTCTAAACACCAAATAGGTGGCAGACTTGGCCCAGTGGTTAGGGCATCCGTCTACCACATGACCGTCTGCAGTTCAAACCCCGGGCCTCCTTGACCCATGTGCAGCTGGCCCATGTCCAGTGCTGATGTGCGCAAGGAGTGCCATGCCATGCAGGGGTGTCCCCCGCGTAGGGGAGCCCCACATGCAAGGAGTGCATCCCTAAGGAGAGCCGCCCAGCACGAAAGAAAGTGCAGCCTGCCCAGGAATGGCGCGGCCCACACGGAGAGCTGACACAACAAGATGACACAACAAAAAGAAATACAGATTCCTATGCCACTGACAACAACAGACGTGGACAAAGAAGATGCAGCAAATAGAGAACAGACAACCAGGGTGGGGGGTAAGGGGAGAGAAATAAAATAAAATAAAATAAACACCAAATATCTGCTGTCCTTCCTCTCCCTCTCGGCTGCATGAGCTGGGTGGAGATGTTTTCTGTCCTTTTTCTCTGCCTCAATTTGATTTGCTGGTGACATGAAAGCTGGCCTTTGGGTCCCTCCTTGGGACGGTCCCCACCCAGCCCTCCTTTTTGCACTTTCTCTGGCACAGGATGGGTGGAATGTGGCTGAGGCACAGAGTCCTGCTCATCTGTGCCTGTGTCACCCCATTAGCAATTTGGCCCCTTCAGGGCCTCTGGGATCAGGCTCTCTGGAGCCAGGACTCTTTCATACTTCCCAGAGGCGAGCAAAGCCACTCCAACCTTCGGGATGCCAAAGGTTGCCTCTCCTGTGGCTCCGGGCTCAGTAGCCTACCTACATCTTTTTTTTTTTTTTTGGTTTGTTTCTGCCTCAGGCATATTTTCTCTGTAATTTTTGGAACCCAAATATAAGGGAAATCTCATTTTCTCCATTCTGACTCATTTACAATTAAATACACTTGTTCCCATCTGTGTCTGTATACATCTGCATACATTTGCTATAGCATCACCCTTAATTTTGGAAATGATGTGGCTGGTGCTATTTTTACCCTGGCTGCCAAATTGGCTGAGAAGACCAGTGGGTGATCCAGGGATGACCCCCACCCTGGCCTGTCCCTGGGGGAGGTGGTGACATTTCTCCCATGGACTGGACATGCAGACCCCAGGCTCCTGGGTGGTACTGGTCTTTGTGGCTGCTTGTCTCAGCCGCCAGGACTGAGCATGATCCTGTCCATCTCAGCAGGAGGCCTCACTGCCCACAGAGATGAGACAGCCTTCCTATGCTGTTTGCTGGCAGCTGCTTTACCAAGCACTGAACTTGGAGGTGGGGGTGGGGGCTTTGGTGACTCTCACATCTGCTGAGGAAGCACTGCCAGGCCATCTCGGCTCCATCCCCTCTATGCCTGGGAGAAGTAAGGTGCTCTTTACTCTTCCGAAGGATGCTGTGGCCTCGTGCGTGGGTACTTTCCACACCTACCTACTTAAAAATACTACACTGTGATTGTCAACCTCATTCCCCCCCCCCCAAAATCCAAGTTACATTGTATTCACAATTAATGAGATGGTGGTACCTGTCAGCACACTTAGAGCCTTTCTGATATTATCTCATTGAGTTGTTTTATTTATAACCATATGCTAAAATAGAACGCCAACAAGAATTACGGGATGCAGAAAACAAGATGTCAACTGCTGCCAATCAAAACAAGCTAATATCAAAACAATATTTGAAGCAATTCTTATTTTCTGCTGACTTTGAGAAATTTTGTGACTGGACAGTGCTGTGGCTGGTGCTGGTAAATAATTCGGTTCTACTCAGGGAAAGGCTGAGCTTTCATGATATTTCTGCATCAGTTTCCAGACATACTCCATTTGGAGCCAAGTGCGCTGTAAGAGCAGTTTCCTCCTGGCCCATCTTTAAGGATAGCATCTTCATCATCATCATCGTCATCAAACTTCAGCAATCATCAGCAACAGCATCATCCAAAAGGCCTTTCTTAAAAGCAACTATTTGTACATTTTGCTGTTCTGTATTTTAGACAATAATTACACAGATTTCTAAAAGCTTAGCAACTACAGCTTTGGTGAGCATGGTAAAGGCTCCCCAGTAAGGGTACAGAATAAAGGCACAGCCATACAGCACCTTGCTCCTGGTGGTGTCTCTGTGGGCAGGCTGCTGGACCTCTCAGACTCACTGGCAGGATGTTAACTACTTTCCTTCCTCTTGGACCCCAGTGAGAGAAGTTTTAAGGAAGCGTTTAGTGGAGTGGGAAGCACTGTGCAAGGTTTAGCTGGTGCTTTTCCCCGACCTCTTTGTTTGGTCCTGCCTACTTGGATAGTGAGACCCCTCCTGCATCTCTCACTAGTGAATTACTGGCTCTCACCCACTTGGAAGTGCATGAAGGATGAGAAGCAGAGTCTTTTAGGCCATGTCCACCTGCTTTTGCTCTTAGTTACCAGCATTTAATATAGCATTATTTTCCTGGTTTGGCCAATAAGAAGGGGCTGCCTCTCTGCTGTAGATTTAGGTTTGTGATAACCCCTCCTACCATTGTCATAAAAAAGACCATGGTTTTCTAATCTATGTTTCTCTGAACTACATCTTGCTATCTGGTCAATCAATCAACCTTAGTGGAGCACCGACTGTGTGCTGATTATTGTGCTAGGGATAAGGAAGTGAATGGGTGCCTTTTTTCAGGAGCTCACAGGTAGGGTAGGCAGCTGACTGCATCTGCAAGGCTCATCTAGTCTTGATAGAGGTATGTTCCAGGGTTGACTATCTGGAAGGATTTCAGAATCTAGAAGAAAAAGGAAAATGAGTGTGGGGGGGGAATGTTGGTGATATTCCAGGCTGAAGGAATTCGGGGCCTCAATTCACAAGGCAGGTCCGAAGACCCCCACAGACCTCCATTTGTCTAAAGCTTAGGGAGTGAGTATAGGAATGGAGTGAAATGAGGCTGGGAATAAAGGCCAGGACCATTCATTCATTCATTCTTTCATTCATTCAGCACCTACGATGTGCCAGCCATTGTTCTAAGTACTAAGGTTAAAACAATGAGAAAGAAAGATAAATCCCCAATGTTAGGCTCAATTCTAGAGGGAGAAGACAGACAATAAGCAAGAAGGAAACATAAATGATAATTTTATATGGTGATGTGCTATTAAAATAAACAAAAGATTAATGGGTTAGTAATGAGTAGCCAGCTCCCTGTGAATGCTGGTCAAGCAAACCATTTTGAGGGGGTAATATTTGAGTTGAGACCAGAATTGTGAGAAGGAGCCACCATGAGAAGATCTGAAGAAAGAGCTTCCAGGCTGGTAGAAAGGAACAGATCTTAAAAGGTTCGGTACTACTCTTTCCCTCAGGCCAAATTGTTTAGGTTTTATCCTGTAACAAATGGGAAGCCATGTGAAGTTGGGAGGACCTGCCTAGATCACAAATTAGAAAACTCACCTGATCCCCTGGGCCTCAGTCTCAGTGAACACCTTCTCCTCCACCCTCTAACTCTAAAGACGCTTGGAGGACAGGGAAGTCAGAAGGCACTGTCCAAAAACCAGGGGGAAAAGGGCTTTGGTCCATAGAGTCAGAGTTTGTTTGAAAGTAGTTCATGGTGAGAACAAAACTGCTGAAGGCAGTTTTGATCTTATTTTAAGTAAATTAATGAGGAAGAATAAACCATTGAGCTCTAAGTGGTCCTTGCCTGTGTACTGCATCACTGTCCATTAGGCAACAGAAATGGGTCCCTGTTGAGCTCAGTTCTAGAGACATTCGTGGTTTGGTGCTCGGCATAAGGAGCAGATGTCTTCAAAATCCATGACACCTGCAGTGCACAGGCTGGGCCACTGAAGAGGCAGCAATGAGATGGCCAATGGTATTTGCTAATCTGGCCTTCCCTCAACCCAGAGAAACTTACCAAGAGGGATTTCACGGAGGATTTGCTGTGTTAGATAAAGGCCCCTTGTGGGGCGTCACCCAGCCTCCCCTCTGTGGCCGAAGCAGTCTCAAATATTCCTTTTGGCCCTGTCACTTTCTTGCTGCCCTCAAGATAAAATTTAAAAGAATGTCTTAGCATGGCACAGTTCTGATCCTGCTCACTTCTCCACCTTTTTCACCATGCCATGTAGGCCCACTTTATTTTTATTTTTTTTCAAACAAAAGGTCTCACATATTTACTACTGAACCAACTTATGTATGCCAAAGCATTAAAAAAACCCAACAAAAACAGTATTTTCTTCCAATAAAGTCTAACTATTCAGAAAGAGTCTCTTTCAACAAGATGTAAGTGAACTTGATATGGTGTAAACATGTGAGTCATCACATGTGCGATTCCTTACAGACCCAGCTTGGTTCTTCTCCAGCGTCTTCTCTTGGAGTTGAACCTGATTTTATTGCCAGTTTTCATTCGAATCCATTGAGGAATGGGGCAATTCTGTTTTTGTTTCTTGGCCAGGAATTGCTTGATTCTAAAAGTCCTATGAGAAGACATGGCAAAACTGGAAGGCAAACGCACACACGATGATGGACAAAGAGAGATTAACCCGGCCCACTTTACAGCCGACTTGTTGAAACACTTGCTTTTCCTTGAATCCGCTAAGTTCTGTTGCCTTCACGCCTTTGCACAGGCCTTGCTGGAATGCCTCTCTCTCCTCTCCAACTCTCCTCATCTGGCTAACTCCTACTCATCCTTCAGGACTCAGCTTAAATGTTAGAAGGCCTTTCCTGACCCAGAGAGTTTTGGCAGGAGCTCACTGGGGCCTTAGCACTTTCCCTTTTTACCTACTTTACTTACTTGCAGTTCATTCTTCAGACCTCAGCTCAAACAGCTTCTCCTGAGTCCTCCTGGACTATACCCCAGGCTTACCTCTTAGCCACTCTCATGTTATTTTTCTTGCAATGGGTAATGATATGTCACTGACAGTGTCTGATTAATGTCTTTCTCCCCCACTTATCTGTAAATGCTGTGAGGGTATGTGCTTGTCTATTCACTATTTTATCCCAAGAGCTTTACACATAAATATTTATTAAATGAATGAATGAATGAATTCCTCTGGGTTCTCTTAACACATGGAAATTACCCCAGCACAGCACTTAGCTCATTACACTAAAAGGGCACACGTACTTCTTTGTTTTCCCAGCTGACCTGTAAGCTCCTTGAAGGGAGGAATAATGGTTTACCCACCATGATTTCCCAGTGCTTGCACAGTGCCTGGCAATTAGGCACTCAAAAAATAATTTTGACTAGACACACAAATGAATGAATGATAACAGGCATGCATTCATGTTCCCTTACACTTCATTCTTCATATAACAGCCTAAGTGACTTTTTTTTTAAATTGTGAAAATATCTTTATTATTTTTTTAAAAGATTTATTTATTTATTTATTTATTTATTTATTTATTTATTTATTTATTTATTTATTTATTTCTCTCCCCTTCCCCCTGCCCCGGTTGTCTGTTCTCTGTGTCTATTTGCTGCGTCATCTTCTTTGTTTACTTCTGTTCTGTTGTCAGCGGCATGGGAATCTGTGTTTCTTTTCGTTGCATCATCTTGATGTGTCAGCTCTCCGTGTGTGCGGCGCCATTCCTGGGCAGGCTGCACTTTCTTTCGCGCTGGGCGGCTCTCCTTACAGGGTGCACTCCTTGCACGTGGGGCTCCCCTACGTGGGGACACCCCTGCGTGGCAGGGTACTCCTTGCCCGCATCAGCACTGCGCACGGGCCAGCTCCACATGGGTCAAGGAGGCCTCGGGTTTGAACCGCGGACCTCCCATGTGGTAAACGGATGCCCTAACCACTGTGGCAAGTCCACTTCCCCTAAGTGACTTTAAAAAAAAATTTTTAGGAGGTACTAGGGATTGAACCTTTTTAAAAAATACAGACCAGATCATGTTCATGGCACCCAGGGGTTTCCTATTACTCTCTCTCTCTTTTTTTAATATAATAAACTTTATTTTAAAAGAGGCTTTAGATTACAAAAAAGTCACATAGAAATTATGAGGAATTCCCATGTACCCTCCTCCCTCTCCCATATCATCCCCTATTTTATAAAAAAAGATTTTATTTATTTCTCCCCCCACCCCCCATCTATTCTCTGTGTCCATTCACTGTGTGTTCTTCTGTGTCTGCTTGTATTCTTATTAGGTGGCTCTGGGAACTGATCCTGGGACCTTCCGGAGTGGGAGAGAGGTGATCATTCTCTTGCACCACCTCAGCTCCTTGTTCTGACACATCTTCTTATTGTCTCTCCTCTGTCTCTTGTTGCGCCATCTTGCTGTACTAGCTCTCTGCATTAGCCAGCACTCCTGCATGGGGCAGTTTTCCTGCATGAGCTGGCATTCGTGTGGACCAGCTCGGCATATGGGCCAGCTTGCCTTTACCAGGAGGCTGTGGGCATCAAACCCTGGACCTCCTATATGGTAAACAGGAGCCCAACTGCTTGAGCCACATCCATTTCCCTTATCCTCTATTTTTTAAAATGTAGCAGTACAATTTATTATATATCTATAAAATCCAGTCACTAAAAAAATGCACATTTAAGAAAAATGACTCATTTGTAGTAAGGACTAACTAACTTACAGTAATAATCTAAAAAATAAAACCATCATTGTGATATTATCAGTACTTCACACATGTAACAAATACTGAATGAGGCAAACTTCCATTGTTATAATTTCTTTAAAGCCAAAAATTTAAGCACAAATCAGAATTAAGAGAAACTTCAGAATGTTCACATTTGGATGCATTTTTGGCTGAACTTTCAAAGATTCCACATATAACAAAACCACAATTTTAAGTCAAAATGATTATTAAAAACATTTAAGGTTTGTGACAAACCTACTCTACAGAAGCAAGGAAAACAGTGCATAGTAACAGCAGTATATTTTTAGGAGAGAGAGCAATCTCTTATTTCCTTTATCATAAAACAAAAGTCAATGAGTAGACATTTTAATAACAATGACCAAGTTATTTACTACTCAAGAATTTGCTTTTCAGGTTGTGTCTTTAAATATATCCATCCATATATTTGGATTAAATTAAATTTACATGTCAAAAACATTTTGCTCAGAATTCTGATCTTAAGTACAAGCCATAACTTATCAAAGCATAGCCCAAATACTATACAATAATGTTACCATTTAGATTTATATGCTTCATCTGAAAAACTTATCTTACAAATAGTAGTTTTGCCCCGTTTCTCTGGAATAAATGTCCCTATGTCTAAAACTGTAAATGATAATCAAAAAGGACAGATTCAAATAATTCATGCTATGCATTTTCCTTCATCGGGCTTTGATAGGAACTGAGTCATCTGGTGTTGAAGCACCATCTTCCTTCTCCCTTACAGTCTCTACAGTCCCAGAAGCAGACACAATAACCATTGTTTTATTTGTTGAAGTTGTCTTCTGTTTCTCAGCAATAGCTGCATAAACAGTAACAATCTCATCACTTTCAAAGTCATGCTCAGGAATTGACTTTGGAGAGAAATCTGTTTACTTCTGCTGATGATTCACTCTTTTTAATCCGCTGTGCCACTTTCTGCTGCTCCTGGAGTGTTCTTGCCCAAGAAAGGTCATCTTTCCATATTTCAGGGTTCTTTGGATAGATGTGAAGAGCTACTTGAAAACTTCAAATTGCTTCATCCATTTTGTCCTTCGGCTCTGCTGTCATCATTCTATTGTCTGTATTCTTATCCTTTAGTTTACCCTTCCTAATAATCTTCATTTCTTAACTCTTCTACAACTCTCTCACCTGTTTTTTTTCCTTCCAGGCTGCAGCACACCCTTTAGTATCTCTTGCAAATATGGTCTTTTGGTAACATTCTATCAGTTTTTGTTTGTCTGTGAAGACTTTAAACTCACCCTCATTTTTGAAGGACAACTTTGCCAGATACAGAATTCTTAGCTGGCAGTTTTTCTCTTTCAGTATCTTAAATAAATTTTTTTAAAAGATTTATTTTATTTCTCTCTCCTTCCCCCCCCCCCCAAGTTGTCTGTTCTCTGTGTCCATTTGCTGCGTGTTCTTCTTTGTCTGCTTCTGTTGTTGTCAGTGGCACAGCAACCTGTGTTTCTTTTTGTTGTGTCATCTTGCTGCGTCAGTCCTCCGTGTGTGCAGTGCCATTCCTGGGCAGGCTGAACTTTCTTTCATGCTGGGCAGCTCTCCCTATGGGGCGCACTCCTTGCACGTGGGGCTCCCCTACATGGGGGACACCCCTGCATGGCACGGCACTCCTTGCGCGCATCAGCACTGAGCATGAGCCAGCTCCACACGGGTCAAGGAGGCCCAGGGTTTGAACCGCAGACCTCCCATGTGGTAGAATGGATGCCCTATCCATTGGGCCAAGTCCACGTCCCTTAAATACATTATACCACTTTCTTTTCTCCTCCATGGTTTCTGGTGAAAGGGCAGCACTTAATCTTATTGAGTTTCCCTTGCATTTAATACTTTGCTTTTCTCTTGCTGCTTTCAGAACCCTCCATCTTTGATATTTGTCATTCTGACTAGTAGGTGTCTTGGGGTAGGTCTATTCAGATTTATTCTGTTTGGGGTGCATTATCATTCTTGGATATTGATATTTATGTCCTTCATAAGGGTTGCGAAGTTCTCACTCATTTCCTCAAATATTTTTTCTGCCACTTTTCTATTCTCTTCTCCTTCAGGGACACCAATAATGCAAATGTTTGTGCATTTTGTATTGTCATTCAATTCCCTGAGACTCAGTTCCATTTTTCCCATTCTCTTTCTGTTCTCCTGTCTTTTCCAGTTCAGATGTTCTGTCTTCAAAATCACTAATTCTGTCTTCAAGCAATTCAAATCTGCTCTTATGTGCCTCTAATGTATTTTTAATCTCATCCATCATGTCTTTCATTCCTAAGGTCTGTTGTTTTTCTTTGCAAACGTGCAGGCTTTCAAATAGTGCTTTATGCTCTCCCAGTGTCTTTTTTTTATATATATATTATTTATTTCTCTCCCCTTCCCCCCCTAGTTGTCTGTTCTTTGTGTCCATTCACTGTGTGTTCTTCTGAGTCTGCTTGTATTCTTGTCAGCAGTACCAGGAATCTGTATGTCTTTCTGTTGTGTCACCTTGTAATTTTTTTTTTTGCTAATATCTAGGTATCTGAATATGTTGGTATATTTACCCTGATGGCTAATTTCTCTCTCTTGCCTATTGTGTTTCTTTCCCCCCACAGCTCTTCTTTGATATTTGGGTCAACTTATTCTCGGTCTTTAAAAACTGCCCAGGTTAAGTTTTCAAAATCAAGCCAGGGACTCACTAGTGGGGCGCAGATTTTCTCCCAGGGTTTGGATACAGAGAGTGCAAGCCATTTTTGTCATGCACTTTCCAGACCAGCCAGCAGATGGCACTAGTCAATGCACCTTTCCATGGAGGTGTTAAGCCTCAGCTTTCTTGTATTCCTGTGTTGAATCTCCACATCAGAGATTCAAAGTGGGCTCTGCTGGCCAAATTCACTGAAGAAAAGCACCCTGACATCCCCTCCCTTTTCTCTTGAAAACAGCTGATAGGGAGGAAGATGTCTGTACCTCTCAGTTGGCTACAGTGAGACAAGGGTTTTACCCCAACCTAGTATCTTGGGGGTTGGGGAGGGGAGCCCTTGCTGGCTGCTGTGGGGGTTTGGTAACTCACATTTGTCTTTTCGGCTTCTTTGTCTGTCTGTCTCTCTCCCTCCTGGGAGTTATGTAGCACTGTCCTGGTCTGCTGACCTCCAAAGCAGGTCCCTGGGGTGCTCTTGGTTCTTTCTCAGTTGTTTTTGTGAGAGCACTCAGCTCTGCCTACCAGTCTGTCGCCATCCTCCTATTACTCTTAAAGTAAAACTTGAACTCCTTACCATCACCTACACAGCTTGACGTGATTAGACTCCTGCCCACTGCTCACACCTCAACCAGTCCTACTCTTTTCCTCCGCTCATTACCCTTAGCACTTTGGCTTTCTTTCAGTTCCTTGGACATGCAAGGCTCATTCCCACCCAAGGGCCTTTGTACTTGCTGCTCATCCCAGGGCTCGTTCTGGTCATTCAAGCCTTAGCTCGAACATCACCTTTTCAGTGAGGCCTTTCCTGACTCCTCTACCTAAACTCTTCCTCCTTAACATTAACCCCCATCTAAAATATCGTTCATTTAATCATTACCTGCTTATTGTCTATCTTCCTCTCTAGAATGTAAATTTCATGAGGACAGAAATCATGTCTGTCTTGTCCACCACTGTATTTCCAAGGATTTGGTACAAGGTGTGGCACATAGTAGGTGCTCCAAAATATTTCTTGATTGAGCAAATGAACTGGTGAAGGAATGAATATGATTATTAATAGTCTTTTGTGATGGTGGGACAGGTCCTGCCATACTCACAGAAGAGTGACTTACCATGATTTTAAAAATATATACATACACACATGCAAAAATACTAGCTGGACTAGTAAGACTGATGAAGAGAGCCAGACTGTAGGTTTGCTGGACTCCACTGTGAGCTCCTGGAGTCCAGGAGTCCCAGGACCTATGCAGCCTGCTTGACTCCGGTCAACCCAGAATCAAATTCTACATGGGTAAACCAAAAACAAAGGCTGCCTCGTTTTCCACTTTTAGTTCTCCTGGATTCAGAGTGCCCATATGGGGAACTATGAAGTCATGAAAAAATTCCTGGCAGATGTATCAGTCAAATCTGTTTCAAACAGGCTTTCTTTTTCTACAAGTTTCTTGGAATTTTTAGAAAATTGTTGTTAGGCAACAGAAACAATGAATGGAGATAGATGACTCATTTACTGATACAGCTGATATCTAAAATGCATTAATTTAATTTGGTTTATATTATAATGCAAAGATTCTTATTTATTTATTTTTCCAAATTCTACTCAATTTATTCATTTTTTAAAAAATATTACATTAAAAAAATATGAGGTCCCCATTCACCCCCACCGCCCCCACCCCACCACTCCCCCCACAGTAACACTCTCCCCCATCATCATGACACATCCATTGCATCTGGTGAGTACATCTCTGGGCATCACTGCACCCCATGGCCCGTGGTCCACATCATAGCCCACACTCTCCCACGTTCCATCCAGTGGGCCATGGGAGCACATACAATGTCCGGCAATTGTCCCTGCAGCACCACCCAGGACAACTCCAAGTCCTGAAAATGCCTCCACATCTCATCTCTTCCTCCCATTCCCCGCACCCAGCAGCCACCATGGCCACTTTTTCTACACCAATGCCACATTTTCTCAATTATTAACCACAATAGTTCCTGAATAGGATATCATTAAGTCCACTCTAATCCTTACTGTATTCCTCATTCCTGTGGACCTTGGCTTGGTTGTGTCCATTCCACATCTATGTCAAGAGGGGGCTTAGATTCCACATGGATACTGGATGCAATCTTCCTGCTTTCAGTAGTAGGCCCTCTAGGCTCCATGGTGTGGTGGTTGACATTCTTCAACTCCATGTTAACTGAGTGGGGTAAGTCCAATAAATCAGAGTATAGGAGCTGAAGTCTGTTGAGGCTCAGGGCCTGGCTATCACATTGTCAGTCCAGAGATTCAAATCCCCTAGATATATCTTAAACCCCAGCACCAACTACAATTCCAGTAAAGTAGCATGAAAGCCTTGTGAAAAGAGATCCCATCTGAGTCCAGCTCCATCACGCAGAAACACCAGCTCCAAAGAAGGGCCCACTGACATGGCAGTGAACCCCATCTGCCATGATATTTATTTTTATTTACTATGGGCTTGGGATTGAACCCCGGGCCTCTCATGTGGGAAGCTGGCGCTCAACCACTGAGCCACACCATCTTCCCAGAGTTGGCTCTTTCATCTGTTTTGCTTATTGTTCGTTTTTATTTTTTCAGGAGGCACTGGAAACTGAACAAGGTGGGGGGCAGGAGCTCAAACACTTGAGCCATATCCGCTCTTAACAATTCTTACTTTGATAACACTTTTCGTACTCTATAAAAAGCTGAATATCCAGATTTGAAAAAAAAAAAAAAAGAGGGAAGTGGATTTGGCCCAATGGATAGGGTGTCCACCTACCACATGGGAGGTCCAAGGTTCAAACCCCAGGCCTCCTTGACCCCTGTGGAGCTGGCCTATGCACAGTGCTGATGTGTGCAAGGAGTGCTGTGCCACGCAGGGGTGTCCCCTGTGTAGGGGAACTTCACGTGCAAGGAGTGCCGCCCTGTAAAGAGAGCCGCCCAGTGTGAAAAAATTGCAGCCTGCCCAGGAATGGCACCACATACACAGAGAGCTGACACAGCAAGATGATGCAACAAAACGAGACACAGATTCTGGGTGCCTGTCAAGAATAGAAGCGGATACAGAAGATCACACAGCAAATGGACACAGAAAGCAGACAATTGGGGGTAGGGGAAGGGAAGAGAAATAAATACAAAATAAATCTTGAAAAAAAGAAAGAACTTTTAAAATGGTGAATACAAAGAACCAGTTTTCTATAATAAAGCCCACTTATGCTTTAAGGAAGTAAAAAGCACAACCCCCTTCTCAAACCTCTCCCCTTTCTAAATGACTTCTTTTTAGACATAATTTTGCTTGGTTGTCACAGTCTTTAACTCTCGCCCCGCCCCCCCCCGCCAGGATCTCTTTCCCATTGTTATAAAAAAATACATGAGCATGAAAGGGGCAGGAAGTGTCTGTTTTTGTGTACACGTCTTTGATCACATTGAAGAGGAAAGAATCATGAACACCCACTGCCAAATGATTTTAAGAACTAAGTGTTGATTTCAGTTTCTGCAGGGAAGATGAATAACATGAATAAAGAGATGCTTACACATCTTTCAAAAGTGTCAAGGGACTATGTTTGGTTCTTCTTATTTAAAATTTAACTTACAGTTTAAAGCCAATGGCATCTTCTGTTAGAAGAGGCCAGGAAAGTATTCAAGTGAGCTCCTGCCCCAGACCCTCTCCAAACCCCCAACCAGCCCACTTATCAGACTGCTTGAAGCTATGTAAAAAGGCAAAAATGTATACAGCATAACAACTAGACATTTAAATGACCTCCAGCAGGGGGTAATCCTGACGTGAAAACAATTTTCTTTTTTTAAAGATTTGTTTTTTTATTTATTTCTCTCCCCTTTCTTTCTTTCTTTTTTTTAAAGATTTATTTATTTTATTTAATTTCCCCCACTCCCCTGGTTGTCTGTTCTTGGTGTCTGTTTGCTGCGTCTTGTTTCTTTGTCCGCTTCTGTTGTCAGCGGCTTTGTCCGCTTCTGTTGTCGTCAGCCGCACGGGAAGTGTGGGCGGCGCCATTCCTGGGCAGGCTGCTCTTTCTTTTCATGCTGGGCAGCTCTCCTCACCGCACTCCTTGCGTGTGGGGCTCCCCCCACGCGGGGGACACCCTTGTGTGGCATGGCACTCCTTGAGCACATCAGCAATGCACATGGCCAGCTCCACACGGTTTAAGGAGGCCCGGGGTTTGAACCGCGGACCTCCCATGTGGTAGACGGACGCCCTAACCACTGGGCCAAAGTCCGTTTCCCTCTCCCCTTTCTTGCTCCTCCCCTGCAGCCTCCTGTGTCTGCTCTCTGTGTCTATTCGCTGTGTGCTCATCTATGTCCGCTTGTATTCTTGTCAGTGGCACCGGGAATTTGTGTCTCTTTTTGTTGTGTCATCTTGCTGCATCAGCTCTACAGGTGTGTGGCACCATTCCTGGACAGGCTGCACTTTTATCTGCGGCGTACTCCTTGCGTGTGGGGTTTCCCTACACGTGGGACACCCCTGCATGGCATGGCACTCCTTGTGCACATCAGCTCTGCATGCGGGCCAGCTCACCACAGGGGCCAGGAGGCCCAGGGTTTGAACCTTGGACCTTCCACATGGTAGGCGGACGCTCTATCAATGGAGCCAAATCCGCTGCCCTGAAAACAATTTTGAAGATCAGTGTTGGCTTTTCCACATAGTTTTTTTGGTGTGTGTTTTTTCAATGCCATTACCATTTTAGAGGCTAAGTGGGGATGGTTAAGTGCCTGGTTCTGGATTCTGGCAGATCCAGGTCCCAGTGCTACCAAGTGTTGAGCCTGTTTCCCATCTCTAGAATGAGGAATATAGTAGTAACTATCTTAGGATTGTTGAGAGGTTTGGGTGAAACATGAAGCTCTTAGAGCAGAGCTCAGCATATACCAAGGACTTAGTAAATAGGGGTTATTAACTTTTAAAAAATTAATTTAAAAAAATCAGTTTTACTGATACATATTCATAAGGCATACAACCATCTGAAGTGTACAATCAATGGTATTTGGTATAATTACGTAGTTGTGCATTCATTAGTTCAATCATTATTAGATACTCCAATAATAATAAAAAAAAGCAGACAAACAAAAAAACCTCTAACCCCTAGTAATCACTTCTCATTCTCTCTATCCTTCCCCTTCCATATATAGCTGTTATTCTGTTTCCATCTCTTGAATTTATTTATGTTTATATTTTGTATAGGTGGAGTTAAACAATATGTAGTAGCTTTTGTCTAGTTTTTTCCCTTAGTACATTTTCTTTTCTTTTTTTACCCTTAAAGGAATATTATTAATCTATTACCAAACACTACTGTCCATAGTTTGCTTTGGTTGTATTTTTTGCCTGATATTAACATCTTGTAACGTTAACAGAATTTGTTCAGTTTCAAAGAAAATATGGGTTATTATTTTTAGTTATTGAGAGTAATAATTACTGTATGAGCAAATGAGCTTTTTTCTCCCCCTGCCCCCTACCCCTCTGTTTTGCTGTGTCCATTTGCTGTGTGATCTTCTGTATGTTTCTTTTTGTCTTCTCATTTTCTCCTCTAGGCTTCGCCGGAATTTGATCACTGGGGACCTCCAGTGTGGGAGAGACAGTTCCTGGTTTCTGTTGCATCTTGCCTTGACTCTCCCCTGTGTCTCTCTTTTGTTGCATCATCATCTTGCTGCGGCGCTTGCCTCACAGACTTGGCTCTTCTTTTACCAGGAGGGCCCAGGGATTGAACCCGGGTCCTCCCATATGGTAGGCAGAAGCCCAATCGCTTGAGCCACATCCACTTCCCAATGATTGAGTTTTGACTAATATATGGTTTTTCTTTTTTTCCACTCAGGCTTAGGCTAGGTATCAATACTGCACAACTCTGTCTGCACATTAGAAACACCCAGGGAGATTTTTTAAAAAGTGCTGATCCTTAACCAAGAACAATTGAATAGGAACCTCTGGGCGGTGGTGCTGGGTACAGTATTTAAAAAAAACCAACGAACTCTCCAGGTGATTCTAATGTGCAGTCAATGTTGAGAATTATTGACCTACACAGAGAAGAAGATGTGAGCTAAGCAAACAGGTAAAACCTCAAGGTGGCCTTGGCCTTCACAGCTTCCCTCCCCACCACACTACCCAATCTGAAAAAGAACTGAAAGTGCCAGGCAGCCAGGAGCACCAGACATACAGTTGCCTTTGATGTAGAGAGTGGTCCCAGGCTCTGGTTGTACCTTATGCTTGTACTGACTCTTCTCCACATCTGACCCCCGTGGTTGCCTTCTCCAGGTGAGTCCCTTTGATCTCCTCTATTAGGGGATTGGTGGGAGGGGCAATCATCAATTCATGGCCAGCCAAGGTGGTAAAGAGTTTCCATCCTCTCATTTCAAAGCTGCCAAGTTCAATCTCATCTTCATCATTCTCAGATCTTCATTCATCTTGGTTTTTATCTTCCTTACAGGTTGTGGAGGGCCTCAAATGAGAGAACACCCAGAAGAGAGCTTTGTAAACTGTAAAGCTATTTATCAGTATGAGGTAGATAAACAATAATGATGCTTTCACCATGTAGAGGAGCTCTAAAATGACCTCTGACTGTTCATCTTTATTAACATTTTGACTCTTTCTGTTATTTTTTAGAATACTCTATAAAGTCTTGCTGTTTGACTTGTGTTTTCTGTAATACTGTTAGCATATCCTTAACCCTTGTAGGTATGTGCACTATATTCAGCAATGTCACATAAGAAAGTTTCAACCCAAATGCCATCAATTGATATCAGTGACCAAATCCTTGGCTCTGATGACACCTGATTATCCTCCATTATAGAGAGGGGTGAGTGCTATAAAAAATAGAAATGCAGTGATGTGGTAGAGAGAGACTGGGGTGAGAGGGTGGGGTAAGGAAGGGCTCTGACCTGGTGACATCCAAGTTGTCCCTCAAGAATGAGAAGAGATTTCCAAGTACGGGGTGCAGCAAATGCAAAGTCTCTGATATGGGAAAGGAATTGGTACATTTTAGGAAAGAAAAGGAGTTATTTTTTTAATAAGGTGTGAGATAGGGACCCTCTTTCCTTCTTTTGGCTATGGATACCCAGTTCTCCCAGCACCATTTGTTGAATGGACTGTTCTGCCTGAGCTGGGTGAGTTTAACAGGCTTGTCAAAATCTCTTAACCTTAGATGTTAGGGTCTGTTTCTGCACCATCAATTTGGTTCCATTGGTCTATGTGTCTGTCTTTATGCCAGTACCTGCTGTTTTTACCACTGTGGCTAGGTAATATGATTTAAAGTCCAGAAGTGAGAGTCTTGCAAATTTGCCTTTCCTTTTTGAAGATGGTTCTGTCTATTCAGGATCCCTTACCCCTCCAAATAAATTTGATAACCATGCTTTCCATTTATTTAAAAAAATGCTAGTGGAATTTTTATCAGGATTGCCTTGAATCTGTACACCAACTTTAGTAGAATTGACATCTTAATGCTACTTAGTCTTCTAATACAAGTGCTTTACATCATTGGTTAAGTTTATTCCTATTTGAGTTTTATCTGTCATATTTTATTTTCACCACTCTTTTGAGACTTTCAGTTACTTTTACTGATATAATCTTCATTTCTAGACTTTTTTTCTAGGCCTCTCTCTCCTGTTTTCTTTTTTTTTTTTTTCAGGCTGTAACATACCCTTTAGTATTTCCTGCAAAGCCAGTCTCTTGGTTATAAACTCTCTCAGTTTATTTTTATCTGTGAATATTCTACACTCACCCTCATTTTTGAAAGACAATCTTGCCAGATATAAGATTTTTGGCTGGAAGTCTTTCTCTTGCAGTATCTTAAATAGATCATACCGCTGTCTTCTTGCCTCCA
This sequence comes from Dasypus novemcinctus, assembly GCF_030445035.2. NCBI lineage: Eukaryota > Metazoa > Chordata > Mammalia > Cingulata > Dasypodidae > Dasypus > Dasypus novemcinctus. The sequence goes on from NW_026688166.1 coordinate 70,608, forward strand.
TGGTTTCTGATGAGAAATCAGCACTTAATCTTATTGGGTATTCCTTATATGTTATGCTTTGCTTTTCTCTTGCTGCTCTCAGAATTCTCTCTTTGTCTTTGGCATTTGACATTCTGATTAGTATGTATTTCAGAGTTGGTCTATTTGGATTCAGATGGGAGTACATTGTGCTTCTTTGACATGGATATCCATGTCCTTCAATAGGGTTGGGAAATTTTCTACCATTATTTCTTCAAATATTCCTTCTGCTCCTTTTCCCTTCTCTTCTCCTTCTGGGACATCTATGACACATATGTTTGAATGTCTCTTGCTGTCGTTTAGTTCCTTGAGACCCAGTTCAATTTTTCCATTCTTTTCTCCATCTGTTCTTTTCAGAGGCTATTTCTTCAAGCTCACCAATTCTTTTTTCTGTCTCCTCAAATCTACTATTATATGATTACAATGTATTTTTAATCACATTTATTACACCTTTCATTCCCATAAGATCTGCTATTTTTCTATGTAAGCTTTCAAATTCTTATTTGTGGTCATCCAATGTTTTCTCAATATTCTTAATCTCTTTAGCCATCTCATTGAATTTATTAAGGAGATTTGTTTGAACATCTATGATTAGTTGTCTCAACTCCTTTATGTCATCTGGCTTATTTTTGTCCTTTACCTAGGCCATATCTTCTTGTTTCTTGGTGTGGATGGTAATATTTTATTGGTGTCTTGGCATCTAGCTTATTAGATGTATTTTTTTTTTCTTGGGTGCAGTTTTCCTCTTTAGTTTAGGGCTTTCTTGCTCTTTCTCCCTGGATGGTTGTGTAGTATCAGCCAATGAAGTAGTTGGCGCTGTAAGATGTGGAAGCTCAAGCTGCCCTCATTGCCCCAGGGACCCATGAAGCTTCTCCTAACTTTCCCCTTTGCCAGGGGTAGAGACAGAGCCACAGCTGTGTATAATAATCCCAAGTCAGTGCAGGCCTAGACTGTAGTTGCCCAGAGAGACTGATGAAGCTTTAAGCCCCTTTCTCCCCTGCCTAGGGTGAGGATGGAGCTGCAGGTGTGGACAGCAATATATGCTGTGTGGGTCCAAAATGACCACAGGTGACCTGGTAGACTTCTGACTATTCAGTCTGTGCCTGCCGAATGTACCTGCAGTTACCTAGAGAGGCTGGTGCAGGGTCTGCCAGCTTCTTCCCTGCTAGAGGTGGGCTAGGGCTGAAGGCTGATCTGGGTGAAAGAAGTTGGTCCCTACCGACACTGAGATTTTCAGGCAGCCAGGCTTCCCCTCATACTGGGGGCAGAGTCAAAATGGTGGCTACTAGTCTCTTTCTGACTTGGAGAGGTTCAAACTTTAGCTGTTCTTAGGATTATACTTTAGCCAGACGAATTTGCTAATCAGTAGCTGAAGTTGGTGGCCAACTATCTTTTTCCTCCCTATTTTTTGGAAATGGAGCTTCCAATTCCAACCACAGAATAGCCCCTGAGGTGGCTTGTGCCACCAGAGTAGGATGATCACCAGCCTCTGTGGCGTGGCCTGTATTTTCCTGGAGAGGCTGGTGCAGGTTCCCTCAGCTTCTTCCCTGCTGGAGGTGGGGCTGGAGCTTATCCTAGAACTGCAATCTGATCTGGATGAAAAGAAGCTGGTCCCTACCAGCACAGTGATTTTCAGTCCATCTGCTTCCTCTCATGCTGATGACAGAGTTAAAATGGCAGCTACCAGCCTCTTTCTGACTTGGACAGGTTCAAACTTCAGCTGTTCTTAGGATTATACTTTAACCCACCAAATTTACTAATCAGTAGCTGAAGTTAGTGCCCAATCATCTCTTCTTCTTCCGTTTTTGACAAGTAGAGCTTCCAATTTTAGCCACAGAATAGCTCCTGAAGGGGCTTGTGCTGCCAGTGGAGGAGAGGCACTGGCCTCTGAGGCGTGGAGAGATCTACTTAGGAATCTTCTCTGCAGATGGGCAGTCTCCTCCTTCCTTTCTTTGAAGGATGTTGCAGGATGGTCATGGTGTCTTGGATACCCCAGACAGGTGCTTTAGGTAGCTCTGGGTGATTACTAACTGCCCTGTAGCAGGAGCTGACTCTAGGAGCTCCTTACTTTCGCCATGTTGCGGATTCCCCCTAGATTTTTATTTATTTTTATTTTTTAATTTTTTAAAGATTTATTTTTTTATTCCCCCCCACCTCCACCCCATAGTCTGTTCTCTGTGTCTATCTGCTGTGTGATCTTTTGTGTCTGCTTTCATTCTCATTAGGCACTCCAGGAACCGATCCTGGGACCTTCTGGAGTGGGACAGAGGCACTCATTCTCTTGTGTCACCCCAGCTCCCTGATCTGCTGCATGTCTTACTGTCTCTCTTCTGTGTCTCTTTTTGTTGTGTCATCTTGCTGCGCCAGCTCTCTGCATGGGCCAGCACTCCGTGTGGCCAGCGCTCCTGTGTGGGCCAGCTCTCCTGCACAGGGCAGCACTATGCATGGCCAGCTCTCCACTCAGGCGAACTTGCCATGCAGGCAAGCTTGCCTTCACCAGGAGACCCCGGGTACCAAACCCTGGACTTCCTATATGGTAGATGGGAGCCCAATTGCTTGAGTCACATCCGCTTTCCCCTAGACTTTTAAATGAATCATCTTGACTGCTATGAAAAAAGGCCATTAAAACAAGTATGTATTTTGTATCTAAAGCTCCTTTAAAAATAAAGAGGGGAAAAAAACAAATATGTACACAGTTTATAAATATATATGGAATATTATATGCCCTGCTTTACAATCTGCTTTTTCCAAAATGAATTTTTGATCATGTCATCCTATTGTTTAAAATCCTTTGTGGCTCTCAATCCCCTCACAATACAGCCCAAAGCCTTACAAAGCCCTTTGGTCTGGCCTCTGCCTATCTCAACAGCTTCTAACTGTAGGTTTTTTTTTTTTTCCTGGAATGGGCCTTGGGGCCTTCACATTTGCTTGTTCCCTTGGTCTAGAATCAAACTCTCCCTCCCTCATTTAGATCATTTAGGCCTTCTTTAGGTCCCACCCATTCATCCATCTATCAAATATTTATGAGATGTCTGCTGTGTGCCAGGCACCATGCTAGGCACTGGAGATAGAGTAGTGAACAAAACAGGCAAAAATTCCATACCTTATGTAGCTTATGTTCTAGTGGGAAGAAGATTGGAAAAAACAGAAAGGGAGAAACCCTACGAAAAAACATAAAGCAAAGAAGGGGATGAGATGTTGAGGAAAAGGCTTGTAATTTTGGATAGGGTAGACAAAAGAAACCCTGGCTTAAAAAACAACAGCTGAGCAAAGACCTGGAGGAGGTGAGGGAGTGAGTCAGGCAGCTAACTGGAGGAAAGCAGTCTAGGCTGAAAGCAAAGGCCCTAAGGCACAGCCTGCCAGATAAGTTCCAGGAATAGCAAAGCGGCCAGTGTGTCAGAGAAGTGTGTGGGGGCTGGAGGGAAGGAGCAGGTGAGCTTTGGAGGCCCTTATAAGGAACTTGCCTTTTACTCTGAGTGAGATGGGAGCTATTAGAGGGTTTGGAGCAGAGCAGGCAGGAGTGATATATTCTGACATATTCTAACAGGATCACTCTAGCTGCTGAATTGAGACTAGATTTAGGAATACAAGGGCACAAGGAGGAAGACCACTTATGGGGTCTGTTAGTATTCTAGGACTGCTATAACAAAATATCACACACTTGAATCACATCAAACTACAGAAGTTTATTGTTTCATAGTGCTGGAGGCTAGAAGTCTTCAGTCAAGGTGTCAGAAGGTTGATTCCTTCTGGAAGCCCTAAGGGATAATCTGCTGCATGCCATTCTTAGCTTCTGCTGGATGCCAGCAATCCTTAGTGTTCCTTGGCTTCTAGATGCTTTACCTCAGTATCTTCTTTTGTTATCACATGGTGTTCTCCTTCTGTGTCTGTGTCCCTGTGTCTTCACCTGGTTTTCTTATAAGGCCATTAGTCAGTATGATCTCATCTTAACGTAATTACATCTGCAAAGACCCCATTTCCAAATAAGTTCACATTCATAGGCACTGGGGTTAAGACTTCAACCTATCTGTTTGGTGGACACAATTCAACCCACAACAGGAGGCTACTTAAGATTTTGACTAAGGTATGATGATGGCTTGGCTCAGGATGGGAATAGTGGAAATGGTGAGAAGTTGGCAGATTCTGAATATATCCTTGAGGTTAGAGCCAAAAGGATTTGCTGAGGAATCAGATATGAAATGTGTGATAGAAAGAGAATAGTCAAGGATGACTCCAAGGTTTTTTTACCTAAATAATAAGACTGGACTTGCCATTTCCATGAAATGAAGAAAATGATCAGCAGGTTTGAAGGGAAATACCAGATAATCAGTTTTGGACATAAAAAGTTTGAGATGCCTGGATGCCTACTGGATATCCAAATGGAGATATCCAGTAATGTGCTAGATACATGAATCTAGAATTCTGGGGAACATGGAATTGAGTGAAGTAAGCCAGAAACAATAGTACAAATATTTAATGATTTCGCTTACATGAAACTAACTAGAATATGCAAATTTATGGAGACAGAAAGTAGAATACAGATTTCAGAAGGGGAAAAGAGGGAGTTAATGCTTAATGGACACAGAGTTTCTGTTGGAGTAACGGAAAAGTTTTGGTAAAGGAGGGTGATGATAGTAGCACAACATTGTGAAAGTAATTAATGTCACTGACTTGTATGCTTAATAATAGTAGTTAAAATGGAAATTTTATGTTATATGTATATTACCATAAGAAAAATTTAAAAATTGATAGAATTCAGAGAAGATTTTTAGGTTGGAGCTATAAATCTGGAGTTGTCAGCACAATTGAGAGCTAAAACACTGTATAGCTCACTAAGAGATTAAGGGTAGAAGTAAAAGGATAGAGTCCTAGCACACTCTTAAAAGCAATTCTTGGGAAGTGGATTTGGCTCAACTGATAGAGTGTCTGCCTACCACAAGGGAGATCCACGGTTCAAACCTAGGGCCTCCTGACCCATGTGGTGAGCTGGCCCATGCACAGAGCTGATGCGCACAAGGAGTGCCCTGCCATGCAAGGGTGTCCCTGCATAGGGGAGCCCCACACGCAAGGAGTGTGCCCTGCAAAGACAGCCGCCCTGTGTGAAAAAAAATAGTGCAGCTGGCCCAGGAGTAGCACCGCACACACAGAGAGCTGACGCAGCAAGATGACACAACATAAAGAGATACAGATTCCCAGTGCCGCTGATAAGAACGCAAGCAGACACAGAAGAACACACAGTGAATGGACACAGAGCACACAATGGGGGAGACGGGAGATAAATAAATAAATCTTTAAAAATAAATATAAGCAATTCTTAATCTTTTTAATTTCAGGACCTGTTTGCACTCTTGAAAATATTTGAGGATATCAAAGAGCTTTTGTATATGTGAGTTTTACCTGTCAATATTAGAAATTATAAATTAAAATAGAAAATTTCAAAATATGTATTTATTAATTCCATTAGAAATAACAATAACCTAGCACATTATCATAAATAACACTTTTTTAAAGAAAAAATAGTTTTAAACCAAAAAAAAAAAATCAGTGAGAAGTGCCATTGCTTTGCATTTTTTCATATCTCTTTAATGTCTGCCTTCATAAAAATAGCTGGATTCTCTTATCTGCTTCCGTATCCCACTGACTTCCTAAAAGGATTCCAGGGGCCCCAGACTGCACTCTGAGAACCCCTGTTGCTCTAACATGTAGAGGTTGGGAGGGTTTAGAAAGAATCATTAAAGGAGACTAGGAATCTGCAGCCAAGTAGGAAAATCAGAAGAGCTTGGTGCTCTGGAGGCTGAGTGAAGAAATTATTTCGAGGAGAGTGAGCAAATGCTGCTGATGGTACAAGTTAGCCTAGGACTGAGACTGGCTGCTGGATTTGGTGATGTGGAGGCCTTCTGGAACCTGGATAACAGCAGTTTTGGTGGATCTCAGCATAAAGGCCACTTGGTCAAGGCACTGATCTGAAGTTAGGTTAATTTTCCCCAAAACCTATTTATTTTATATCTCCCCCCATCTTCACACTTTCCTTTTTTCATTTTTTAAGTTTACTTGTTTTAATATCTGCCTCTTCCACTACATTTTTCTTTTAAAGATTTATTTTATTTATTTCCCTTCCCCCTTGTTGTTTGGAGTTGCTGTCTGCTCTCTGTGTCCATTTGCTATGTGCTCTCTGTGTCTGCTCATCTTCTCTTTAGGAGGCACCAGGAACCAAAACCGGGACCTCCCATGTGGAAGAGAGATGCTCATCGCCTGAAACACCTCAGCTGCCTGGTTTGTTGTGTCTCTTTTGTTGCACCATCTTGTTGCATCAGCTCTCTGTGCCTGCCCACCGTGCCAACTCACCTTCTCCAGGAGGCACTGGAAACTGAACTCAGGACCTCCCGTATGGTAGTTGGAAGCCAAATCGCTTGAGCCATATCTTCTTCCCATCCACTACATTTTAAGTTGTGTGAGAAGAGAGAGAAAATCAGTTGTATTTGCTGATGCTTCCTCAGCACATAGCAAGTGCCTGGAAGACAGTGAATGATCAAGTCTTCTCCAGGAAGCTTTTTCAAAGTATTTCTGAAACTCCATCCTTACGGGACACTGTAAACCTCTCATCATATTATTTCTGTCATTTGGACCCTTCTTCCCCAAACAAACCCTGCACATTGATCTTCAGTTCTAGCTTTATTTATTCCTTCACCTGTGAGGTTTCATTTCTCTCTTTTGAAATTGTATACGTTCTTCAAGATTAATGACACTCATTCATTCATTCAAGAAACAGTTATTGATAATCTACCATATGAATAGTTCCTGCCCTTTAGGAACTTCACAGTTTGTTGGAGGATTCAGATATATAAATTCAGGTAAATAAAATATGGTATGGGAAGTCTGGGTCCATGCTTACACAGGCCTGGTGCTTGGTTTAATGCTATACTGTCATCCTCTTGAAATTTTTAATGATTTTTGTACACGGAGCCCCTCAAAGAAAGTAGATGGTCCTGAGTGAAGTGAGGGATATACAAATTTCTGGAACATAATCCCATTGCTTTTGCTCTTGATACTTGAAACAAATATTGATTGAATATTCTGTTCTGAGGTGACCAGGTGAAGTGGAGGGAAGGCATAGCCACTCCAGGCAGAGGCAATTACAGGAGCAAATACCCTGGAGCCAGAAACAGCACAGGGTGTGGCAGGAAAAGAAGGGTCTAATCACGTGTATTAGTCAGTCAAAGGGGTGCTGGTACAAAGTACCAGAAATCTGTTGGTTTTTATAAAGAGGAACAGCCCAGTTTACAAACATAATCCTTCTTTTTGGAATTCATAAATAATATCAAATTGCTACATCAAGGTATGCTTTTCTCTTTAAGGCCTTTTGCCCCCCACCTCATGATCTTATTGCCCATTGTCAGCACCTCTTAACTACACAAACCTATAGTAGTTTAAATCACACTGTGAACATCCACAGATGTTCACTGGACATTTCATAGGGGATGGGCATTGTGCTAGAGAACACAGCACAAAGAAGTGTGCATTCCTTAGGTGAGCGAGAGATGTGAATAATGGGTGGTATGTTGAGGAAAGGTCTCTCTTGTACACAGTTCATTACTCACCACAGAGACAGCAGTGGATGTTGTTGTTTTGCATTATTTTGGATTCATAGGTCAATGCTGAAATCAACTTTGTTCAGCATTTCAATAGGAGATTTTCTATCTCAGGTTAATAGCAAGTATGGGAGAACCTCTGGGAAGATGGTAGACTAGACACAGGATTCTTTTCCCTCTCAGAAAAATAGAAGACAGGCAGAAACAGCATGGAAAAAAAATATTCTAGGGTTTAGGACACCAGGGGAAGGCTGGACACTGCCCAGAAGAGAAGGGCAAAGGAAAAGAATTGCAATTGCAAAACTGTGAGTTAAAAGCCACAGTTGCAACTACCAGCATCCTCCCCCAACCCATTATAGACCAGGGTTTTTAACAAGGGGTCCATGAGCTTGATTTGAATTAAAAAAAAAAAATTCTTGTGGGGACATGTTGGTGAAGGTGTGATATATTTATTAAATAACACACAGTGTAGTGTAGACTTAGTAAGGGGTCCATGGTTTTCACCTGACTGGCAAAGGGGTCTGTAGCAGTTTGATATAGTTATGAATTCCAAAAATAAATATTGGATTATGTTTGTAATCTGGTCTATTAGTGGGCATGATTGAGTTATGGTTAGGGCTTTGACTGGGCCACGTCATTAGGACATGGAGTCCCCACCCCTTGGTGGGTGGGGACTCACAGATAAAAGGCATGGCAAAGGACAGAGTTGAAGCTTTTGATGTAAGTGTTTCTGATATTGGAATTTGATGCTGAAGATTTAAACTGGAGCCCCAGGAAGTCAGCATGTGGAGGAAAGAGAAGCCAGCCCCAGGAAAGAAGGAACCTTGAACCCAGAGAAAAGAAAGCCCCAGGAACGGAGGAACCCAGGAAGCCTGAACCCTTCCTTGCAGACATCAGCAGCCATCTCGCTCCAAATAGACTTTGGTGAGGGAAGTAACTTATGCTTTATGGCCTGGTATCTGTAAGCTCCTACCCCAAATAAATACCCTTTATAAAAACCAACTAATTTCTGGTATTTTGCATCAGCACCCCTTTGGCTAACTAATACAGGATCCCTGGAACAAAAAAGGTTAAGAATCCCTACTATACCCCTATATTTTTTAATGTAACATTTTATGTAATCTATGTATCTTTTTTTTTAAAAAAAGAACCCTTGCTATAGATACTTTTGTTTTGTTTTTTAAAGTTGAACTACCTTTTTTTTTTTAAAGATTTATTTCACCCCCTCCTTCCCACTGTTGTCTGCTCTCTGTGTTCATTCACTGTGTGTTCTTCTGTGTCTGCTTGTATTCTTATTAGGTGGCTCTGAGAAAGCTGCCCTGGGACCTTCTGGAGTGGGATAGAGGCAATTACTCTCTTGTACCACCTCAGCTCCCGTGCTATGTCTTCTTATTTTCTATTCTCTGTGTCTCTTTTTGTGTCATCTTGCTGCACCAGTTCTCCGTGTTGGCTGGCACTCCTGCATGAGGTTGCTTTTTCCCACGCAGGGTGTCTCTCCTGCACGGGGTCACATTCCTGCATGGGCTGGCACTCTGCGTGGACCAGCTCAGTGCATGGGCCAGCTTGCCTTCACCAGGAGACCTGGACCTCCTATATGGTAGACGGGAGCCCAGTTGGTTGAGCCACAGCCATTTCCCCTGCTACAGATACTTTTGAATTCGCGGGCCTTGTACTAGCAGCTACAGACAAAGGGGGTCCCAGGGATCCACCTTCCCAGGAAAGGGGAGAGAGACAGACACGGCTTAAGGCTGACTCAGCTTTGACCCACAAATTTGACCTGGTGTTCCAGGAGCCCTTCCTTCCAGCCAGGCACGGCCATGCCATTGTTTGTCTTGGTTGCTGGCAAGGGACTAAAGAGATCCAGCTCTCTCCATTTCCCATTCTACTCATCAGGACTGGCTGTTGAAGATGCAGAGGGGAGTGGAATTAGTTCCTACCTGGGAAAAGGGAGGTGGCTGCTGGCAAAGGCTGGAGAACTGCCTCTAAGAAAGTTTGAATCACAAGTCTCTTAGCCTCCAGGAAGCCTTCCCTATCACAGTGATCCAGTCTGTGTTGCAGCAAACACACTCTGACAAGGCACTGAACTGTGAGGGCTGCCAAAGAGCACCATCAGCGGGTGGACTAGGGAAGTGTATGCAAGGAAATTAAAAGTAAATAAGTAAGAAAGGTTTTTTCTGGCTTTTACAATCTCCTTCCCCAAGGCCCTTGGAAGTGGGTCTGCAACCGATTACTGGGTGCAGGGCCCAGATTTGAGGTAATAACAGGGACAATCCTAAAGACCCAGAACAAGCTGAACTAAGAATAGCAGTAACACACAGCCTCCCACCAATAAATCCCTATGAAAGAGAGAGAGATCGAGCATCTGAATAAACTCAACATCCTAAACAGACACCTAGACATCAGCAGAAACTTACAGGCCATACTAAGAAAATGGAAGAAATGGCCCAAGAAAAGGAATAAATCAAAGTCCCAGAAGAGACATAGGACTTCAGAAAACTAATTGAGATGCATATAAATTTCCAAAATTTATGAGTTGAAAGACACTATGGCTAATGAAAAAAGGACATCAAGAAGACACTTGGGCGAGCATACAGAAGAATTTGAAAACCTGAATAGAAAAGTAACAGAGCTCATGGGAACAAAAGACATGATATGTGAGATAAAAAAACACATTAGAGGCATACAACAGCAGACTTGAAATGACAGAAGAAATGTCACAGTGTGGGCTCGCCTGGAGGGTCGCTGCAGGGGCGGTGTGGGCTCAGGTGGAGGGCTGCAACACACGGAGGGGCCTTCCGAGAAGGCGCTCCGGGGCCGGCAAGGTGCGGAGGACGTGCGGTAGGAAGAAGACTACCGAGGAGACCAGGATCTGTGTGCAAGTCTGATTTATTCAGGAAGTACAGCGGTTAATATAGGGTGAAGATGGGGGAGGGGCAGGGGGCATGGCCGGGGGCCGGCAGATGGCTGATAGGTTCGTGCAGGCGTGCATCACTGGTTGCGGGCAGAAGACAGGGTAGCCAGGGTTCTCGGCGGCAGTGAGGCGGGGCTGTCATGGCGTGGCGGTGGCCCTCGGGGGAGAGGCGGGGTTAGGCCACCGAGGGGGAAGCGGGTGCAGCTGGGCAGAGGGGCGGGCAGTACGCCCGAACCCCAAGCGGAGGGCCTTAACGCCCGTTCCCGCCACCCGGGTCCGACTCGCACCGGTGCCTGGAGACGAGCCGACCCTTGCTGTTGCCACGCTCCCACACGGTGCCACCCTACATTTCCCCCTTTTCTTTTATTAAGCGCCGAAGAAGGTGGAAGAGGAAGGGCCAGCGCTCATTTTGTTGGGGGGGGGCCTCGCCAGGCAGCACGTTCGAGAAGCCTGTCTTGGGGGGGGTGAAGGTGGGTGGCGGCGGCCGCCGGGCCCTTTCAGCTTGGGCTAGGTGGAGTAGCCGCAGAACTTGTTGGCGGAGAGGGTCGGGCTCGGCATTCAGGGTCATCATGGCCATCTGAGGGGCGAGGTGTCGCTGGCGACGTTTCTCTCTCCGGGTCAGGTGGTTCGGCAGTGGCAGGCCGGATGAGGTGTCCTGGGATCCAGATGGGCTGGGCGGCGTCATCTGGAAAGACACAAGCAAAACCCCTACCCTGGGCAAGGAGGGGGGCAGGCCCTGAACAGATGTTAGTCTTGGGGTCTTTCCACTGAACAAGGGGGGCCTGTGTGGGCTGGTAGGACGGGCCCCAATGAGCATGTACTGGGGAAAGGCCATCCTCATCAAAGCAGAGGAGGTTGTGGTGGATTAAGGCAGAGGTGACAATTTCTCCAGGTGTGTGGCGGGGATGGTTGCTCCTTTCCTTTTGAATAAGATGCTTGAGGAAGAGATGAGTGTGTTCAACCATGCCTTGACCTTGGGGGTTGAACAGAATTCCAAAGTGATGAGTGATGTTGTATAGTCTCAGGAACGCGGCGAAGGAAGCGCTGCGATATGCTGGTCCATTGTCGGTTTTCAGGTCCCATGGGACTCCCATGAAGAGGATGGCTTGTCTGAGGGCCTGAATGCAGTGCTTGGCTGTTTCTCCTGGGAGGGGAACGGCATAGCACAGGTGGGAGAAGGTGTCGATGGCCACATGGAGATACTTGAGCCTGCCAAACTGGGGCACGTGGGTGACGTCCATTTGCCATCGGGCATTGGGGCGTAGCCCACGTGGATTAACTCCTTGCGGCTGTAGTGGCCCAAGGGGCAGAAGGGGTGCACAGGTTTGGCAGCATCTGACCATGTGCTTGCAGGCCTGGATGGAAAGTTCCGGGAACAACTTGTGAAGGCTCCTGGCAGAGAAGTGAAATCGAGAGTGGAGTAGCTTTGCTTGGTTGAGGAGGTCGCCAGGTGGAGGGGCGGGCGGTCGGCCTCCCGAGCACTCTACTGAGGCTGGGAGGGCTTGGATGGCTTGATCGGCGAGGTTATTGCCGGCGGCGATAGGTCCAGGAAGGCCAGAATGGCTCCTCACATGGGCGATGTACCAGGGCACTGTGCGGTTTTCCAAGAGACTCTGGAGAGTTAGGAGTGCTTGGTCGATAGGCCTTTTGGCAGGAAAAAACGTGGCGAAAGCCAAGACTTGGCAGACTTGCAAGGTGTACAGGCTTTCGGTGAAGATGTTGAGGGGTCTGTCGGGACAGGCGCGGAGAGCTAGGACGACGGCTTGGAGCTCTCCTACCTGGACAGAGTTCACATTGATGTGGATGAGCATTTGAGGCTCTGACGTACCAGGCGAGTAGATGACAGCTGCGAACTTGTTCTTGGAGGCGTCAGTGAAGGTGGTGGTGGCATGTGGGTAGGGGCGGCGAGACGGGAAGGGGTGGTGCGGTGGAGGGATGAAGGATAACTGGGAGATGCCCTGAAACAGCTGATGGCTGGGATAGTGGTTGTCAAATTTGCCATGGAAGAGTTCCGCAAGGACTTGCATGTCTGGACTGGACAGAAGCAGCGCAGTGGTTTTCTTGGCATCAAGCGGCCACACAATGGTGTCAGGGGGAGTACCATATGTGTGGGTGCATTGCCGGACGAGGTCAATGGCCAAGGAGATCCAGAGGGTGACTTGCAGGCCGATTTTTCTGAGCTTGCTTTTGGCGGTATGGAGCCAGAGAAGGGGCCCCTTCTGCCAGAGGAGCCCGGTGGGCATACCCGTGGTAGGCAGGATCAGTGCCAAGATGGCTCGGTTGGGGTCGTGACACTGCAGTTGGCATTCTCGCAGGGCATCATTGACAGCTCGGATGGCCTCCTGCACAGCCGAGGTAATAGCGATTTTCTTTGTTACGGCCTGCGGAGGGTCTTGGTCGGTTTGCAGAAGGGTGAAGAGGGGTTGTAGTTGAGCGGTGGTGATCGGGAGAGCCGAACGGAGCCAATTGATGTGCCCACAGATTTGCTGTAGCTCTGTCAGAGATAGCTTCTGCGGAATGGCCAGTTGGGGGGCCGCAGGCGTAATGGTGTTGTGGATGTTGAAGCCTAGAAAGGTGAAGGGGAGCTCCATGCGTACCTTATCTTGTTGGACTTGTAGGCCAAGGTTGTTGAGATGGCGCAGTAATGCCGTGACGATGGCTTGGAGGCCTCCGGGGGTTTCATGCGCCACGAGAAGGTCGTCCATGTAATGAACAATGTATGCAAAGTTCTTTAATGGCTGAATTGCCTTATTGACATAAAGCTGGCAGATGGCCGGGCTGTTTCGCATTCCTTGCGGGAGGACTCGCCATTGGTAACGCTCAGCTACTTCTTGGTGATTGGTGCACGGGAGCGTGAAGGCTAATTTTGGGCGGTCTTTTGGGTGCAGTGGAATGAAGAAGAAACACCCCTTGATGTCGATGGTGGCGGTGCACCAGTGTCTAGGTATAGCCATGGGGTGGGGGCACCCCGTTTGGGGGGAGCCCATTGGGCGGATGTGCTTGTTGATCTCACGCAGGTCGTGGAGGAGCTGGTACTTGCCTGACTTCTTCTGAATGACGAAGACGGGTGAGTTGTACGGACTGGTGGATGGCTCAATGTGTCCTGCGTCGAGCTGGTCATAGACAAGAGCTCGGAGAACTAAGAGTTTCTGGGATGAGATGGGCCACTGCTCCACCCAAATGGGCTCCTCGGTATCCCATTCAAGAGGAGTGGGTGCTGGAGGTGTAATGCGAGCAGTGGCGTATATCATTGGGGGGGAGCCGTGGATAGAATGGCTCCGCAGTTTGAGAGGACATCCTGGCCCCAGAGGATATTGTTGATGCCGGGCAGGACAAGGGGGTGGAAGATGCCTTGGTGGCCTTCCTTGTCCTTCCAAATAAGATCTTGGCTGGTTTGGAATGAGGGAGCTGTTTCGGTGGCTCCAATGACGCGGGGGCCAGGGAGCACACCCCAGTTGTGTGCGGCTGTTTCTGGGAAGCAGGATATTTCTGCCCCGGTGTCAAGGATTCCCTCGAACCATTGGCCTTCAACCTCTAACTCCATTATTGGTTTCTTGGGTCCCAGTGGAACGGTCCACATTACGGCAGGGGGTGGTGGCGTGGATGAGTGCCTCTTGCTGGCGGGGCTGAGGCCTGCCCCCTCTCACGTTTAAAGGCTGCCGTTGGCTGTTGGCGGTGTGGCAGTATGGGCCCAATGGTATCCTTTGCCGCAGCGGGGACATGGGGTGGGAGGCGCGCGTGGCCTGGCTCCTCCGGTGTCTCGAGGCGTGTTCGTGGATGGTCGTGGTCGGGCAGCATGAGGGCATTCGCGGGCAAAATGTCCGGTTTCTCCGCATTTGAAGCAGTTGGAGGAGAGGGACATGGCCGTGGCTATGGCCTGAGCCAGCACGGTGGCCTGCGGGTCTATGTGGGAGCATGCCAGGATCCAGTTGTGTACTCCCCTTTCCTTCATTGGTAGGATGTCTTGTCGGCAGGCATTGGTGGCCCTTCCAGAATGAGTTCCCGGGCAAGGGCTTGTTGTGCATGCTCGCCAGGGACCTTGCACTTGCAGGCCTCCTGAACCCGGGATACGAAGTCGGCGAAGTCTTCGTCTTTTCGTTGGACTAGCTTGGCAAGTGGCTCAGGTCTGGTGGCGGAGCAGCTGCGGAAAGCGCGTAAAGCCAGCTCGTGAAGTTGGAGCCAGAACTCGGGGGGGGGGCGTTGTGATATTGGGCCAGATTGGCAAATTGGCCCATGCCTGTGTAAGCGTCCGGGGGATGGCGAGCCCCGACACGGGCGTTGTGTGCCACTTGCTTTTCTGCCTCTGATGTAAAGTGAGCACGCCAGTCGATGAATTGGCCGGGGGTTAGAATGGCCCGAGCGAGGGAAACACAGTCATACGGAACCGCGAGCTGAGTGCTAAGCTCCTCAAGCAAATGTTGGGCGTACGGGCTACCGAGGCCGTCCTCTTTAACTGCCTTGTGGAGGTTTTTTATTTTGTCGGCTGTAAAGGGGTACCGATCCTGCGGACGGTGCCGCGAGGGGGCGGCATTCAGCGGGTATAAGAGCGGCATCTGATGCGCGGGGGCCTCTGCCCGTGGGGGCCAAGTACCCATGGGCCCTCTGGCGGATGAGGGATCCGCAGTGGGGGGTGCCCAGGGGGTGGGGAGAGAACGTGGCTCGTCCCAAGATGGCGGCGCCTCACAAGATGGCGGACTGCCCCAGGGGGTAGGCGGCTTGTAAGATGGCGGCCGCTCCTCTTCCGGTGGGGGCCAAGATGGCGCCGTGGCCGGAGGGGGCGGGTATAGGGGGAGGGACTTCCCTTTATCCTCCCAAGAAGAAGGCGGAAGTTCGCCATCTTGGGGTAGGCGCGTCTGGTTTGGGCGGGCAAGAGTCCAGGGCGTTGTTGAGGCAGCTGGACAAGGACTCGGTGTTGGAATCACTGTCTGACTGAGACCCCTCTCCCTTGCTCTTACCGCAGGTGCAGTGGAAAGCGACCCGATTGACGGGGGTGCCCTGGAGGCACGAGCGAATGGCGATGAGCGTGGGGAGAAGGCTGGGGGGAAAACGCTTGTTCTCATATTCCATAGCCGCCATGACGCGGTCAATGAGGTTAGTGTATGTGTCCGGGTCCCACAGCTGGCAAGTGGAGAGCCAGGGGTTGAAAGGCAGCAAAAGGTCCCAGTACATTTGGAGCTGCTTTACTGAGACATTCATATGATTGGTGTCTAAAAGGCTGGCAAGGGCCCTAACCTGAGGCGCCTGGTGGGAGGAAAGACGGCCGCCCATGGCGCCGACGGCGGGGCCTAGCGAAGACGGGGGTCCTTACCTTGCGGGCGAGGCGGGTGGGGGTCTGGCCGGGAAGTTGTTGCCCCCATGTTGGACGCCAAATGTCGCAGTGTGGGCTCGCCTGGAGGGCCGCTGCAGGGGCGGTGTGGGCTCAGGCAGAGGGCTGCAACACACGGAGGGGCCTTCCGAGAAGGTGCTCCGGGGCCGGCAAGGTGCGGAGGACGCGCGGTGGGAAGAAGACTACCGAGGAGACCAGGATCTGTGCGCAAGTCTGATTTATTCAGGAAGTACAGCGGTTAATATAGGGCGAAGATGGGGGAGGGGCAGGGGGCATGGCCGGGGGCCGGCAGATGGCTGATAGGCTCGTGCAGGAGTGCATCACTGGTTGCGGGCAGAAGACAGGGTAGCCAGGGTTCTCGGCGGCAGCGAGGCGGGGCTGTCATGGCGCGGCGGTGGCCCTCGGGGGAGAGGCGGGGTTAGGCCACCGAGGGGGAAGCGGGTGCAGCTGGGCAGAGGGGCGGGCAGTACGCCCGAACCCCAAGCGGAGGGCCTTAACGCCTGTTCCCGCCACCCGGGTCCGACTGTGAGCCCTGGGATTCAGATCTTAAGTTTGGGGAGAAAAAAAAACTTTTCTTGGATTAGAGTTTTAAATATTGTACTGTGTTGTTTTGTTTTTCTTCTTAAAGGAATCCAACAATATGCATACTGGATTTTACTTATTTGCCTACCATTCATTTTAACCCCTCCCCTTATTTTAATTTTATTGAATGTTTTCCATTCCTTCTTCAGTGCTTTTAATTACATTTTTATTCATTCTATTATTCTTTGGGCATCTTTAATTTAGTCTCAATTGCTGATGTGATATTGTCAACTTTACGTATTTGTTTCCTGAGTTCAATGAATTTTGCTTCATTTCTCTCCTGTCTTCTGTCCATTTATGTTCTTAATTTTCATAATCCTGTTGAAGGTATTTTTCTCATACCCCCAAATGCTTTTTTGAGGAAATTTAATTTAGTTTGGAGTGTGATTCAGTTTTCCTCTGCCTCATGGTTGTTTATGGCCGTTTTCACTTTCATTTTTTGTTTTCTTCCTATGGCAATGTAGTATAAATTGAGACTCCTTTTATTTATGGATTCCTTTGGTAGGCCTGGCTATTAGGGTTGTTTACACAATTCCCAGTTATAGAATGCTCTCCTCTGTAATGTAGCAAAGTGTGGTTTCTTTAATGGAGAAATCTTTCAGGTGTAGCAGGGTAAAGAATTATTTGCCCTTTGATTTTTCGGTTCTCTTTTGTTCTGCACATGTTCCTTTGTGCCTCCTTTACTACCACGTCCACCTCTAAATTTTGACACTATTCCAGAACTGCCAGTGCCTGTAGGGCACAAATATTAGGCTTTTCCATCTGCATCTGTTTTTTTCCTGCATCTTGGCCATGTCATAATCATTTACTGACTCGTTAGCTCCTCAATATCATCCAACAGATTTTTTTAACAGTCAATTTGATTGATATTTTACCCTCAAATTCCAAGCAAAAATAATAGGTCCATAATCATTAAAAGTCAGTAGTTTTTACCCTGGGTTTGCTTTTTGGCTTTTCTTTTCTAAAAAATTATTAGGGTGACATACATAAAACAAATTTCCCAAGATAACTGCTTTCAGGTATAGGGTTCAGTGGTATTAAATACATTCACAATGTCGTGCTACCATCCCTACCATCCGTGACCAACACGTTTCTACACCCTAGAAACTCTGAACCCATTAAGCCCTAACTCCCCATTTCCCACAGCAGATATATAAGCGCAGTTTCTGCACCCTGCCTGGTGTTCTGAGCAGGACGGGTGGAGGGAAGGAGCTTGCTGTGTTGAGAGGCAGGACCCCCCTCTGCAGATTCTCCTTCCAGCCCCCAGAGCAGAGCCAGATGATCATTAAATGAAACTAACCGAGGAGTCAGCAATTTTGGCCATTAAAGTCTTGCTGGGACTTGAGGAGCAATTTGAGAATTGTCTTGCCAAGCCGGGTCCCTTTGAAGGCTGCATTTAGACAACACACTCTCATAATTTCACTGGGATTCTATAAGGCCCCATCTTCACAAGGGGCTCCCTAAACCTGCAAACATCCACACTTCTGTCTCCACAGTTTTTGGGAATCAGGTAGTTTTGATCCGGTCACTATAGGTTCTCTTGGCCACTTAATCTCTCCTCAGCCATGAATCCTGTTCTTTTTTTTTTTTTTTTAAATAAAGTGTTCTTCTGTGCTGCCGGCCATGAGCTCCTTCTGGACACATGCTCGTGTCCCCTCCCCTGCCAGGTGCCTTGTCCTGCTTCCACCATGGGAAAGACCAGATGCTTCTGCCATTGCTTCAGAGTGAATTATTATCAATGCCACCGCTAGATTACTAAGTGACTGATATCCCATACATATTTCAACTTCAATCCTGATTATGTGTTTTAGAATTAATGATGAAGAGCTCCTTTGAAATCACTTAACTTTCACAGGCTGTTTATTAAGTACCAGCCTCTTGTGATACAGGTGCTTCAAGAACTGCTTCCATTATCGATCATGTGAAAAAACATTTTGATGTTGTAAAAATAAAGATGCCCCTATTTTCAATTTGATAATGGTGTAGCTGTATTTTGGGGGGTGGGGAGGGTAGAGTGTTTGGTAAAGAATATTTTCAGAGGCAAAAAATGTTTACTTTTAAAGAACTGGTGAAAAATGCAAATACATCTTATCTACCCCTTTTAACGTCTGCCCATGAATTGTGTCCACTACCTCTTCTCAGGTGTTGTATGTCCCAGCCAGCAGATTCCAACAGCCCTCCCTGCATGTAAACACCCCAACTGCCTGTCCACAGACTATCTCACCACCTTCCATTTGTCTGTTGATCTGTTTATCATTATCCCCTCCCATGACCCGTTCCTGAAGAAGGTAAACACAGGGAGCGGGCACTGTGTCTCCAAGACCCTGGCACATGGTAAACACTAATTTTTTTCTTTAACGAGTAAATGAATAATCTGGTTAGGAATGCAAAGTACCAGCCAGTTGTTGAATGAGGGGCACTGAGGAGCCAGAGGGATGCAGATCCAGAGCTGCGCCTGCTCTGCCCTGGCCTGGCCTGCGGCAGGCATCATTAATCTAACTCAGAACATGGGAGTCCACGGAGACCCCAGCTCAGAAGCCTCACTGTGCAGCCCTCCAGGGAGCCACTCCCCACCCTTGAGAGTTGAGCGGGGTAGAGTGGAAGGTGCGCCTTGTGAAGAGGCTGTGCATTCCTTGAGGATGCCCGAGGAGCCAGGGAGGCTTCCTGGAAGAGGTGGCAGGGTGGGCCTGAAAGGCATTGGGGGCAGAAGGGGAGAGAAAGGAATACTTTGGGGGTGGGGAATAGTGTAAGATTTGGAGGAAATAACGAAGTAGAGGGGAGGGTGTGTGATAGGCTGGCTCGGGGACCTGCTGGGCTGCCCCAGATCAGCTCCTGCAGGGTGGCACAGCTTGGCACCTATGCAGAGCCTTGCCTTCTGCCAGCTGGAGAGGAGAAGTTAGGGGGTCTGAGGAAAGGAGAGGCAAAGTGTGTGCACTGCTCAGGACGCAGGGCAGAACACGTTTCCAGTCGTGAGAGAACGGAGGTGATTTCCTGGGTTCCTTACGATCAAGAGTTGAGAGGTGTGTCGAGGGGCCTTTGTCGCATGCAGCCTGATGCAGCCTCTCCTGACACCCACCCAGGAGGGCACAAATCTCCTCTGCCCTGGGCCCAGGGCCCCCTCCTTTCCTTGGGTCACACCCAGTGGTGGGAACATGTCTCCCTTCTCCAGGAGCCTGCGAGGAAGCCCCCGAGGGCAGGGACCCCCTTCCCTCTCCCCCAGGGGGCTACTGCGGAAGCCTCATGCCCTGGGTTTAGGAGGACGTGCATTTTTCTTATGCTGATGACAAAGCCATACATATTCACCAGAGAAAGTGTGGGAAACAGCCAACAGGGATAAATGAAGAGAAGAGGAGTCGAAAGAGAGCAGGAGAGAGATGAGGCCCCCCTATCCTGAGAGTGCTTGTGATCGCCTGCTGTGTGAGTCCATGCACACGCGTACATGTGACATGGAACATGTATGCTTCCCAGCACTTCTGCACACATGTTGTGCAGACATACACACACGT
Organism: Dasypus novemcinctus; assembly: GCF_030445035.2. Lineage (NCBI taxonomy): Eukaryota > Metazoa > Chordata > Mammalia > Cingulata > Dasypodidae > Dasypus > Dasypus novemcinctus. The sequence goes on from NW_026688166.1 coordinate 90,540, forward strand.
GCTAGATGCAGACATGGAGACACACTCACCACACATATACATGCACAAACATGTGCATACATGCAGAGGCACACAAACACGCATATGCAGACAGAAACACACGTACACAGGGCTACATGCACACACAGACACATCACACACGTGTGCACACACACACTCAGATGGGCTGTGTTTTAATCGCTGTCTGTGGCCCAGGGCCGGCATTCCTCCCACATGACGTCCATGGAAACCTCTCTGTCACCCATTTTCTCCTTTTCCTCCCGTGACCTTGGCCTTTACCCTGCCTTGAGCTCTGTGTTACCTTAAAAGTTACTTTGTGTTTGGTGACTACATTTTGGAGCACTGCTGCTCCGCATGGATAATAGTTTATGCTGTAGTTTACCCTCTCCCCCAGTCCACCCAGTGGGTTATGGCAGCTCTTCTCTCAACATCCACTCAAAATATAAGTGATACGCTAAGGAAAAACAGGAATATCATTTCTTTTTCTTTAGAAGGCTTTTACAGTTCTTTGATTCTGAAAACTATGTATTTGTTTTAAGTACCTTTATTAAAAATAATTAAAAATTAAATGTAAAAAATTAAAAAGAAAAGTTACTTTGCAGCTTTCACCGGTGAAGATGGATGGCTCCGAGCTTTAACGCTCTCTGAGCTCTTCCTGCAGCAGGGCGGCCTGTGGGGGGAGTGCAGGACGCTGTCTCTCTGTGGGCCTGCCCTGTTCCTGGCCATCTTTGGAGTGCTGTTGGGGGTGGGTGTTGGGCGTTTGTCCCGGGCCATGGAGCTTGCTGAGACCCGCCTGTGCTTTCCTTGGGCTCTTCCATGGTTTCCATCCACTTCACCCCTGCTCCTCCCCCAGGGCCCCTGCTCACCCTCCCCCCTCCCCCCTCCCACCTCCTCGCTGGCCTCAGCCCACCCACCACGCTCAGCCCGCCCAGGCGTCCTGGGCCTCCCCAGCTCCCGTGGCCCTTGGGATGCCAGCTCTGCCCCCCCACACCCCTTCTCTTCGCGCCCTGAGTGCCTGTCCCCCAATCTCCCATCTCTCACCATGTGTGCCTTCCCCCTCCCCAGCTCCCTGCACCTCTCATGCGTCACCCTGCGTCACCCCCACCTTCAGTGCAGCCCTCATCTGCCCAGCCCTGCGTGTTTGCCACCTCGCCCTCCTCCACGCCCTGGCTCCCTCCAGCCTGCGCTGTGCTGTGCCTCCTCAGCATCGCTTCCTGCAGTCTCTGGGCCAGCCTACAGCAGTGCCTGTTTCTGAGTCCCTGCACACCCACGCAGGCAGAGGATCTGAGCTTGGCCTTGTTCACAGGTCTGGCAGGAGCCTTTGGTGGGCCCTGCCTGCCCGACACCCCTGGGGCGTGGCTGCCCCCTGCTCAGCCCAGCCCTGCACCCCAGTCTCTTCTCACACTACTGCTGCCTGCCTTGGGACGCTGATCATGGAGGGCGGCTCAGGAGGGGTTCGGGGCGACCGGCATCCCCTCGGCCTGCAGGAGGCAGATGCCTGATGGCTGAGCTCCTGAGCACCTGAGTGAAGAGGCAACTCACCTGTGCGGCCCCTCTGGTACAGGTGCAGCCGTGACTCGCAGCTGATGGCCGAGGACACTGCATTTTCAGTTACCGCTGCTGTCCCTCAGCCAGGCCACCCCTGGGCCTGCCCTGGGGTGGTGCCTGGCTCCTGGAGGCAAAGCGGGATTACGGCCCTCCTCTGGTGTTTATGTGGGCAGGGAGGTGGGTCCCAGGCCGGGCCGGGTGGGCAGGGGCACGGCAGAGCCTCCTGCTGCTGCAGCGCTCCTCCGGGAACCCTTGCCCCGTGGACGGGCAGGAAGAACCGGCTCTGCGGGCAAGCACTTTGGGAAGGCTCCTCTGGACAGGGCTGCCACTCCAGGGTGCCAGGCGTGTGGCTGCGGGCGGGCTTGCTTCCCTTAGTTCTCACAGCACTGGAGCGCTGCTGGGCCCCTGGGCACACTGCCTTGCGAGGGAAGTCCCATGGCGGGGAACCAGAGCCCCCAGCGGCACCAGCCTTGCTCCGTCCCGGAAGCTCAGGGGTGTCAGGGCACCCTGAGTCACACCACTGAACCGCAGGGCCCCTGCTGTTTTGCTGGCCACCTCGAGCAGGTCCGTGCTGCTTCTAAGCCTTGCTCTGTGGGGTGGGCAGAGGCTGTGCCCAGAGTGCATGGGGCTGTGGGTATTGGGTGTGACCCCACCTTAGGGTGGTGCTCAGAGCCCCTCCTGGAGGTCTAGAAGAACCCAGGGGGCAGGTGCAGAGGGTGGGCATGGGGCCAGGCCTGGGGCCGGGCGGAGCAGGAGCCCCCCACACGCTCGAAGATGGCGGAAGGACAGTGGACTGGCCGTCCTGCTGGGTGCACGTCCTCAGCCTGACCCCAGCTCCTAGGAGGATTTGGGACATCAGCTGGGGCTCTGCACACTCCTGTGCCTCGGTTTCCCTCCCTGTAACATGGAGAAGGGGACATGTCAGACTCCATGGCCCGTCGCTCCCTCCTGCCCACCTCCGGCCCGAGCCATTGCTGCAAGCCCTCTCCATGGCCAAGGCACTGTCCTCAGCCCTCGCCTCCCCCTGGGGAGGGGGCACCCTCTACCCATCCCTGTCACAGTGGCAGGAGAACCGCGCCCCCAAATCCACCTTGTGGGGAAGAAAGCATCTTCAACTCCTGGTGCTGCCACGACCAAGCACCACAGGCTGGGGCTTAAACGACAGAAGAGGATTCCCGCAGGCCCCGAGTCCAGAATCCAGACCTGGCCAGGCTCCCTCTGGGGCCTGCAGGGGAGACTTCCCACACCCCTCTGCCGGCTTCTGGCAGGGGCAGGCTGCCAAGCCAGGGCATCCCACCTTGGCTGCCCTGTAGCCTTCTCCCCTCTGTCTCTCTGTGTGTCTCCTCCTCCTTTTTTTTGAGGTATCGGGGATCGAACCCAGAACCTCATACATGGGAAGCAGGTGCTCAACCACCGAGCCACATCCAGTCCTCTCTCCTTGTAAGGACACTGGTTGTACTGGATTAGGGCCCATCCCAAGGGCCGTCAGAGGTTCAGGGGTTTGGACTCAAGCAAGTGCTTTTGGGAGCCGCCGTTCAACCCATAACAGAACATTGAGTCCCATTTTATGATGGGGAGACCGAGGCTCCCAGAGGCCAGCCACAGCGGGTGTCTGCCTCCCAAATCAAGAGCTCAGACTCAGCCAGGGGTGGCTGACCGTAAGTCTCATGTCCTTTTAATGGCACCCTCTGGCCCAGAGACAAAATCACCCTTGGGCACAGAGCGGCCTCCATGGGCCCCCAAGGTGGAGGCTGCCCAGCCCAAGTCCCGTGGCTTCCAGAAGGCCCAGCCTCAGGGCCATGCCCTGGCACTCCTGCCCCCACGTGCCAGGACTGCTGCAGCCCGTGGAACCCCAGCCTCAGAGCTTGGGGGCCGGGTCCTGTGTCAGACTTCCCCAGTGGAGCCCTCCGGCCCAGACAGGTCCCGTGGAGGGGTGTGCTCCGTGGACAGCAGGCGGGCCCTCATCACGGACCCAGGAAGCTCCTGTGGGCGCCCCGTGAATGTCCATCCCACCCTGCAGTCCCAGCTCCGGGGGGCACCCTCCCCTCCTGCGGCATTGCACAGTTGCTGTGGCGAACAAGGGCCTTCCAGGTGGTCCTGGGGACCCACAGCGCCCGCTGGGCAGTGCAGGACACTGGACAAGGTCTCTTGGCAGTCAGCAGGTGGAAGGAGGGTGCCTGGGTGTCCCCTGGGGGCAGGTGTCCAAAGGGGCCATGTCTCTGGAAGGCGGCAGCTGCCTGAAGCCGCAGTGGGTGCCGAGCCCGCGCTGCCCCATCTTGGGGCGCTCCGGGGCGAGGGTGCTCCGTGCAGCCCCTGAGATTGGCTGGTGGCCCCTGGGTCCCACCCCCACCTGTGGGGCACACCTTCCCACCCACAGCCACCCACCCAGGGGGCTGGGCCCTGGGGAAAGGCCCAGCGCCCGAGGCCCTGCAGGCAGCGTCTTCCTCCCTCTTCACCATAGGGAGAAGCTGTGGCCTGAGGTTGGGGCTCACACGGAGAGGCAGGGACCCCACAGCAGCGGGGTGCACGGAGCCCCTGGGCACAGTGGGGCCCGGAAGGGCTTGGCGGAGTGAGGGGGGCACCGGGGCGGTTTCTGGGACTCACTAAGTGTTTCATTCGTTTTGTTCCTGCTGTGCCAGTGCCCCAAGAGCTGGGCACCGTCCCTGTGTCGGGCAGGAGTGGACGGCTCAGAGCGCCCCGCCCTGCCCGCTGTGGGCTGTGGGGTGATCGGCAGGAGCGCAGCTCGGCGGGATGGGGAGGGGGTGTCCCTGCAGGAATGGGGAGCTGGACCACGGCGTGCACGATGGCATGCGGCCCTCAGAGAGCTCCTGTCCCTCTGTCCTCAGGGAGCTGACTCCTCTTCGACTCGGTTTCTCCAGGGGCTGCACCACCTGCTCCTGCCTGGGGGTGGTGGACGCTGGCTGACCGGTGGTCCCACGGCCTGGCCCCATCCTTGAGCCTGCACCCGAGGGAACCGGCCTCCTGCCTCTGCAGGGTCCTGCCGAGCCCTGGCTGCCTCCTTGCCTGTGCTGCCGTGGGGGTCCTTGGGGACCTTGGCAGCCCTTGGCAGCCCTTGGGGACCCTGGGGACTGGCTTCCTCTGCTCTGCGAGGTCCGTGAGCCTATCCCCCGTCCTTAGGTCACCTGCATCTTCCAGAACCGCTGGGACACCTCTCACCCCTTACTGCCCCCCCCACCGGCAGCCTTTGACCCTGCTTCTGGGGGAGCAGAGCCGTGAGGCCATGTTTACCCACAGCCTGCCTTTTCCCTGGGGGGCTGAGAGAGAGGCCGAGGCCCCCGATATCCCCCAAACGCTCCTCCCCCTGCGCCAGCTGTCTTGTCTAGGGTGCAGCCAGTAGCAGGCCTGGAAGGGCCCTGGGGCATGCGCGCTGCCCCTGCCCTGCCCCAGCCTTGCTTTTTCTCCCTGACACCTTGATTGTTGCACGTGGGTTTGAAGTGTAAGATGCATGAGTCCTTGGTGATGTACCAGGCGGGGAAAGCATCTGTGCAAGCAGCCTGGGCTCCAGAAACCAGCCCCTGCTGGGTGCCCCAGTCCCCGCGAGCCCCCACCCGCCTAGTCCCTCGCCCCAGGGATCAGCCCTCCTGCCCTCCAGCCTCACAGGCGCCCCTTGCTGTGTGCGGCTGTCCCCCTTCCCGCACGCGGCTGCCCCATCCGCGGTGTGGACCATGACAGTGCGCTCAGCCGACCTGCCAGGACCGGCCCACCTCGGCTGGGAGACGGCAGTCGGCCCTGGGCCAGGCCAAGCAGGTTCCTAAAGAAAAGTCTTTCTGTGGTCTGTTAGCCATTTCAGAACTTTGGAAATGTTATAGTCAATTCACTAGAAAGTGATTGGAAAAAAAACCCAGAGCTGTTGAGTGCCTTTGTAGCACCAGGCCAAAGCATCTTAGAAGCTCTAGTGTTGATTGATTAATTATCAAAGTTGTTTAAAAATATTTAAATTTTTAGATGTATTGATATTTAAAAAGATAACAAAACAAGAGATCCATTTGGGGAAATTTTCCCTCCAAAGTATTTTTCTAAAAGTTCAGATACTTAAAGTACTCTGAAAAATTCATTATGAGTGACAGATAAGTGAGACATTATTTACTCTAGTTCTAGAGACTGGGAATCATTTGTCTCTTAGGACCTTCCCATTACTTTTTTTTTTTAAGATTTATTTTTTTATTTTATTTCTCTCCCCTTCCTGCTCCCCCCCCCAGGTGTCTGCTCTCTGTCCATTTGCTGTGTGTTCTTCTGTGTCCGCTTGCATTATCTGGCGGCAGTGGGAAATTGCATCTCTTTTTTGTTGTGTCATCTTGCTGCCTCAGCTCTTCATGTGTGTGGCACCACTCCTGGGCAGGCTGCATTTTTTTTTGTGCTGGGCAGTTCTCCTTACAGGGTGCATTCCTTGCGTGTGGGGGACACCCCTGTGTGGCACGGCACTCCTTGCATGCATCAGCACTGCATGTGGGCCAGCTCACCACATAGGTCAGGAGGCCCTGGGTTTGAACCTTGGACCTCCCATGTGGTAGGCAGATGCTCCAGCAGTTGAGCCAGATCTGCTTCCCTCATTACTTTCTGGAGAATGTACAGAAGCCCCTAGCTCTTGGGGTTCAAGCTGGAGCCTGGAGAAGGACTGAGGGTCATGGCTCTTGGTTATATGTGAATGCAAAGCGCCAAGGCTTCTGGAATAGACACAAAAAGTCAGAAAATAAAGCCTTGTAGACAAATTATAAGTGTTGGGATGGTTTCAAACCCAGAAAACTGGACTTAAACAACCCTTGGTATAATCTTCATCCTCTCTTCTAAGAGGCCCTGACAGTTCACATCCAGCTAGGTGATGTCTCCACTGAATGGCATGAGTGCTGGCCACAAAGAAGAAGAAACGTTCCCAGGAGCATTCCCAAGGTGAAGGAGACCAGAGCCCTTGTTTCCTGGCACCCTGACCTTATTTTTATACAGAATACCCACCTGCTGCTTAAAAACATCTTGTTTCACATCTCTCACAGGGTCAGAAGAGAAATCCCAAGGGCCGTCAGAATGAAAGAGCATTGATCAGTCTCACAAGGTGCAGGGCCTGGCCTGGGAGTTCCCAAGGAGGCCCTCCCAGGCCGACCTACAAGAAGAGATGCTCAGCAGCCCGGATGCCAGAATGGGGCCTGCAGGTAGGGCCAGCATCTCTTCTGTCTGGGATTCAAAATATAAAGTGGGCAGAGCCGGGGATTTGGGCCTCCTGAACTTGGGCTCCTGTGGCTGTGATTAAGCTGAGCCTTCCATTGAAAAATTGTGATAGCCTGCTTTTAGGAACAGTCCATTTTAATCCATGATGTCTTGTTGGAAGCCATTCTTGGAAAGGAGACTGAAGTATCTTCACTTCAGCTGCATAGCTATATATGTATTTTTTTCTTTGTCTTTTTTTTTGTTGTTGTTACATTAAAAAAAATTTGAGGTCCCCTATACCCCCCACCCCCCTCGCCCCACTCCTCCCATAACAACAAGCTCCTCCATCATCATGGGACATTAATTGCACTTGGTGGCTGCATCTCTGAGCATAGCTAGATATTAACAGCATCCTCAAACCATGAAACAACCTTTTCTAGTGTGGACCCACCGAGCCACATGTACCAAGTAAAATCTCAGCTCTGCTGGTTCTGTGTGTATAACAAGGCAATAGCTGAGTATGCTTGAGTGGGTCTTGTGCCATTGCTGAGATCTGTTTCTTCTATTGCATGTTTGCTTTGGAGGGGACAGCTTCTGACAGAAGTGAAATCATCACCAAAAGAACAGGGCATAAGGTGGGACAGAACTTGTTAGCAGTCAGCCTCATCAGGTTAACTGTGATTTCGAGGCTAGGAGAAGTCCAAAACCACGGTGTCAACAAGGAGACGCTTTCTCCCTTAAGGCTGTGGCATTCCGGGCTCACTCCTAGCTATCGTTGGGCCTTGTTTTAACTGTCACATGGTGATGGACTCTCCTTTCTCTTCTGGATTCCCTTGATTTCCCTTGCTGGGATTTTGATAGGAAAAGTTGTAAACCAATAAATCATTTTGGGGAGAAATTCCCATCTATGAACACAGCATGTCTCTTCATTTACTGAGATCTTCTTGGATATCTTTCATAAGCTTTTTGTAGCTTCCAGCATGCAAGTCCCATCTATATTTTATTAGATTTACATCTAAGTTTTTAGTTTTTCTGAGCAATTGAAAATGGTTTTGTATTTTTAGTTTAGATTTACACATACTTTATTGCTAATAGAAATACAATTGATTTTTGTACATTGATGTTGACACCTTAGTTCCCTAGGGCTGCCTAACTTAAGTATCACAAAATGGGTGGTGCTGCTGAAGGCGGCTTAAAACAACAGGAATTTCTGGTCCCACAGTCTGGAGGCTTGAAGTCCAAACCCAGGTGCTGCTGGCAGAGCCAGGCTCCCCTGAAGTCGGTAGGGTTCTGCCCGGCTGGTGGCATAACTCCATCCCTGCCTCCGTCACATGGCTCTCTTCTCTCTGTCAGAGCCTGATCCAGATTGGTCTCATCTTAAGAAATCATATCTTCAAAATCCTGTATCCAAATAGGGTCACGTTCATGAGACTGGGGGTTGGGATATGAATATGTCCTTTTGGAGGACACAACTCAATCTGTAACAGTTGATCTTGTATCCAGTGACCTTGCTTAACTTATTTGTTCCAGGGGGTTTTTGTAGTTTCTTTGGGATTTTCTATGTAGCACAAGGGGCTCTCTAACGTCTTCTGTTCCAATCTGCCTTTTCATTCCTTTACTTGCCTAATTTGGCTGACAGGGACTTCCAGTACAATGTTGAATAAGAGTGGTGAAGTGGACAGCCTTCCCTTATTCCCAACCTGGGGGGAAGCATGCAGTTTTTCACCATTAACTATGTTAGATGCTCTTTATCAAGCTATCAAGTCGAGGTGGTCCCTCTAATCCTAACTCGTTTGGGGTTATCATGAAAGCTTGTTGGATTTTGTCAGATGTCTTTTCAGTGTCAACTGATATGATTATATGATTTCTCCTTTTTAGCCTGTTGATCCTCTAGATTACATTGATTATTTTTAAAAAATTTTTAGTTTATTCATTCCCTGTTCCCCCCCCCTGTTGTTTGCACTCACTGTCTGCTGCTGTCCGCTCTCTATATCCATTTGCTGTGTGCTCTGTGTCTGCTCATCTTCTTTAGAAGATGCATTGGGAACTGGTTCTGTGACCTCTGATGTGGGAGGGAGGTGCTCAAACACTTGAGCCACCTCAGCTCTCTGCTTTTCTTATATCTTTCCTCTTTGTGTCTCCTGCGTTGCGTCATCTTGTTGAGTCAGCACGCCACATCTGCCCATTGCTCCAGCTCACTGTCTTGCTGGTCTTCTCCAGGAGGCACTGGGAACCTAACCCAGGACCTCCTATGTGGTAGGCAGGAGCTCAATCACTTGAGCCACATCTGCTTCCCTGCATTGATTTTTTTTAAGGTTTATTTTTTATTTATTTTTCTCCCCTTCCCCGCTCCCCCCTAGTTGTCTGCTCTCTGTGTCCATTTGCTCTGTGTTCTTCTGTATCTGCCTGTGTCAGCGGCACCCAGAATCAGTGTCTTGTTTTTGTTGTGTCATCTTGTTGTTTCAGCTCTCCGTATGTGCAGCACCATTCCTGGGCAGGCTGCACTTTTTTCACGCTTGGTGACTCTCCTTACAGGGTGCACTCCTTGCATGTGGGGCACCCCTATGTGGGGGTGCCCCTGTGTGGCACGGCATTCCTTGCACACAGCAGCACTGCGCATGGGCCAGCTCCATACAGGTCAGGAAGCCCTGAGGATTGAACCCTGGACCCTCCATATGGTAGACCGACGCTCTATCAGTTGAGCTACATCTGCTTCCCTCTATTGGGAATTTTTGCCCCCTTTTTTCCATTTTCTGGAGTAGATTGCATAAAATTGGTTTAATTGTTTTTTAAATATTTGGTGTAATTCTCTAGTGAAACCATCTGGGTCTGGAGATTTTTGGGGGAGTTTTTAAAATTACAAGTAAATTTGTTAGTAACTTGAGGGCTATTTAAATGATCTATCACATGTTGGTTATAGTAGCTTTTTTTTTAAGATTTATTTATTTATTTCTCTCCCCTCCCCCCCTCCGCCCCCGCCCTGGTTGTCTGTTCTCTGTGTCTATTTGCTGTATGTTCTTCTGTATCTGCTTCTGTTGTTGTCAGCGGAACGGGAATCTGTGTTTCTTTTTGTTGCGTCATCTTGTTGTGTCAGCTCTCTGTGTGTGTGGCACCATTCCTGGGCAGGCTGCACTTTGTCGCTGGGCAGCTCTCCTTACAGGGCGTACTCCTTGTGCGTGGGGCTCCCCTATGCGGGGGACACCCCTGCATGGCAGGGCACTCCTTGCGCGCATCAGCACTGCGCATGGGCCAGCTCCACACGGGTCAAGGAGTCCTAGGGTTTGAACCGCCATCCTCCCATGTGGTAGATGGACGCCCTATCCACTGGGCCAAGTCCGCTTCCCATATAGTAGCTTTTGAAGTGTTGGTAAATTTCACCAGAATTGTCTAATTATGTAGAAATTGTCATAGTTTTCCCATATTACCCCTTGAAGTCTTTTTCCAAAATTGGAAAATTTTCTGCTATTATTTCTTTGAATAATTTTCTAGCCCCATGTTCTTCCTCCTTCCCTTCTGGGACTCTGATGACATGAATGTTAGATGTTTTGTTGTAGTCATACAATTCTTTAAGGCTCTGTTCATTTTTCCTTTCTATTTTTGCTGTTCAGATTGGGTAATTTTATTTTTCTATTTTTCACTGATTTTTTTTTTTTCCTCCAGCCTCCATCCTGTTTTTAAGCTCATCCAGAGACTTTTTTTATTTCAGGAAAATTTTCAGTCCTAGAATTTCTGTTCAATGCTTCCTAAAATCTTGTATCTTTGCTGCGGTGATCAATTTTTTTTCATTTGTTTCAAGCATGTTTATAATTGCATTGCTCATTAAAGCATTTTTATTATGGCTGCTTTTAGAATCCTCAGGTATTCTAATATCTTGGTGTTGATGACTGTTGATTTTCTTTTCTCATTTAAGTTTTCCTTCTTCTTGGTATGATGAGTGATTTTCATCTCAACTTTCTAGTTTTCTTTTCTAAACATTTGACTTGGGTCTTTTTGTATTTTCCAAGCCTGTACTTAACTTTTTGAGTATATAGAATATAGTTGTAATAACTGTCTTTATAAGTCTTTTTCTGCTAATTCTAGCACCTGCATCTGTCTGGATCTGTTTTGATTCATTCATTATTCCCCTCACTAAAGGTTATGTTTTCTTGTCAGTTTGCATGCTTCATAATCCTTTGTTGGATGCTAGACATTGTGAATTTTACTTTGTTAGATGCTGGATATTTTTGTATTACAAAAAATCTTCTTGAGCTTTATTTTGGGACATAGTTAAGTTACCTAAAAACGGTTTTGTCCTCTTCGGTCTTCCTAGTCTTTGTATGATTTCTTAGGGAAGTCCAGTGCATTGCTCAGGTGAAAGTTATTTTCCCCCACCTCTGAGGCAAGCTCTTCCTGCAAACTCTACCCAGTGGCCTATGAATTATGAAGTTCTCCCACTGCAGGCACTGTTCCAGGTCCTCCAAGAGTCCTGGGTATTGTTTCCTCCAATCCTTTTGGATGGGTCTTTGCCTGAGCCTGAGTAATTTCCTGATCAGTACCGTGCTAAATGAATATTCAAGGGGACCCTCTGCAGATCTCTGGGGGCTCCTCTCTGTGCAACACTCTCCCCTTTGATACTTTATCCTATGAACACTGGGTAGCTGTATTGATCTCCCCACACTCTCAATTCCATCTCCTTAACCCAGGGAGTCCTCCAGGCTCCATCTTAACTGTCTACCCTGGTACCACAGGCTAAAATCTCTCTCCAGGAAGTATGCTGGGCCAGTTGTAGGGCTCATCTTATTTGTTTCCCATTTATCAGTGATATTACTATCCTTCATTGCCTGAAAACTGTTGTTTCGTGTTTTGTCAATTTTGCGACTATTTCAGGTGGGTAGGTTAACCTGGGCCCTGAAACTCCATCTTGCCCAGAAGTGGAAGACTTCCATATTTGTTTTAATATAAATAAATACGTTCTTTATTTAGCTATTACATGTATTTTTTTTTATTTGAGCCTCAGTTGTATAGACAGTGAGGAAATTTTTTTCCTTAATTTAAAAATACTTATGGTCATTTTGTTGTATTTATGTTCTTAGTTCCATTAATTCCCGTATCTTACTTCCATTCCCTGAACTCATATAGGCAGCAATTCTAATGTGTATTGTGGATATCCTTTTATTTATATGTGAACTTGTAAAATGTATAATTTTTTTAAAACATACTTTTAGTTTTACTTCAGCCATGTTAGGTTATTCGTGAGCTGTGAATACTGGCTATGCTACTTAGTAATAAGCCCATCGGTTCTACAAACTACATTGTAAGCTTGATCTCTAGTTATAATTTTTTTTTAAGATTTATTTTATTTCTCTCCCCTTCCCCTCCGTTGTCTGCTCTCTGTGTCCATTTGCTGTGTGTTCTTCTGTGTCCACTTGCATCTTGTCATGTGGCACTGGGAAACTGTCACTTTTTTTGTTGTATCATCTTGCTGCGTCAATTCTCCGTGTGTGTGGTGCCACTCCTGAGTGGGCTATGCTTTTTTTACGTGGAGTGGCTCTCCTGGAGGGATGCAGTCCTTGCGCATGGGGCACCCCTACGTGGCGGACACCCCTGCTTGGCATGGCACTCCTTGCATGTGACAGCACTGCACATGGGCCAGCTCACCACATGAGTCAGGAGGCCCTGGGTATCGAACCCTGGACCCTCTATATGGTAGGCAGATGCTCTATCAGTTGAGCCACAACTGCTTCCCATCTAGTTATAATTTTTTATGACCACTTATTTGTAATGAACATAACCAAGATTCTACTGGTGGTTTTTTGTTCTTTTGTCACTTATGTTGCTCTATGTGTATTCATTCCATTCAGACTGCTTCTAATTGATTCTTTCTCTGTCTACCACTTTTAATTGATGCTCTTTTATCTGCCTCCTGCCTTTCACTTGTGAGAATTCCTCTTGGGCACATTCACAGCAGCAGGATTACTAGGTCTCATATTACACACATGCCTGCTCTACATTCTATTTGATAGCTTCCATGTGGAAATTATTTGCAATCTTAGTTTTGGAATTTTATTTTTAAAAATCTATATTTTAGACTTGTCAATATCTTTTTTTTTACATTTATGGCATCACTGTTGTTTAATGCCATGTCTTCCTTTTAGAATCAGGTTTTTAAAAAATTTCATTGGTTTAAAAATGTATAGTAGAGAATAAAACAATTTAAAGTCATTATAAATTTACAGCACATTTTAATGATTCTAAATGATTTATTTTGGTGATCCTAAGTGCAAAAACCTGAGAGTTAACAGTTTTCATGTTGGCTACCCAATCTATCCAGCCTTAAAATCCAATAATGTTTAAAGTGTGCAAATGCTATGAAGGTGGAAAGACAGATTCCCATTTACTGAAAAGAAAATTAAGGCACAGACGAGACTCAAGATCATAGCACTTGATCAGTGGCACAACTACATTTATAAACACTCTTCGTATACAGGACAGGAATTCCTGTTGGCAGATTTACTTTCTTAACTGCATTTATATATGATCCAAGCATTAAAAAACAAATGTGAATTCTTGAAGTCTGGAAAACAGACTCCCAACTATAAGAATGATGAGGAAAATTCACAGTGTAACCTGGAATGGAGAGGGGGTCGATGCTAGGTGTATTAGTCAGCCAAAGGGGTGCTGATGCAAAATACCAGAAATTGGTTTTATAAAGTATTTATCTGGGGTAGGAGCTTACAGATACCAGGCCATAAAGCATAAGTTACTTCCCTCACCAAAGTCTACTGTCACGTGTTGGAGCAAGATGGCTGCCACGTCTGCAAGGGTCCAGGCTTCCTGGGTTCCTCTGGCTCAGCTCCTGTTTGCTCCACAAGGACAGCTGTAGATTATAAGGCTCTCTAGGCTTTGCGTCCCTCCACAAGGACAGCTGTGGACTATCAGGCAAACGGCTCTGTCTCTTTCCATGGGGCTCTTACACTAGACTTCAGCATCAAACTCCAACATCAAAATCCCAACATTAAGAAACCCCCAACTCTGTTCTTTGCCATGCTTTTTATCTCAACTCCCTAATCATAACTCAGTTTTGCACAGGTACAGATCAGAATGCAAACATAATCCAATACCTATTTTTGGAATTCTTAACTATATCAAACTGCTACACTAGGAAAGGGGAAAAATGATTTGAAAGATCATAATATGGCAAAGTTCTGCCAAACATAACCTAAACTAGGAGAAAGAAAGGTGGCCTACGCTGGAAAGCCAATATTCAGACAAAGGGGGAGAGAAAGGTGTTAAAATAGGATAGGAACTTATTTATCTCAGTATCTCCCAAGTGTTTGGCACACATCTCCATATGAATAATCCTCCTATTGAGGTAGAAAAATATTGGAAGTGAACTGAGTTTATGTTAAAAAAAAAAAAAAAAGAAACAACAAGCCCTATTTTTAATGCTATCCGTAACATTCACATTATCTGGAGGAATCCCTTTCAGGAAAGTAATTAGATGCCATTTTATTCCTACATTTACAGGTTTTGATATTAAGTAGTATCTTATAACCGAAGGAACAAAGCCAAGTTGGATTTAAAAACAAAAAACAAAAACCCACCGAAGTTCTCAGCAGGTCTGTGACACACGGTGCCTAAGGACCCTGCTTCCCTCCTCAGGGCCTAGCAGGCTCCTGCTGGGGTTCCCGCCTCCCGCCTGGCTCGGGGCAGCGCTCCTCCTGCCCAGGGCCGGCCGGCGCCCTCGGGCCGCGATCGCAGCTGGCCTCCCCGTGGCTGACAGCCACTCAGGGCCGAGGTGGCCTGCCTTTCCTCTTTACCTCTAAAGGACCTAGCGCTCAGAGGGAACGCAAGTTACACAGCACGTCTGACTCGTCTCCAGCAGTTCATTTTACCTAAGGTGAAAAAACGTTTCCAGTTTTTCTTTCACACTTTTAAAATGAAAGTTAATAGAGCACAAAGAACGTTACATTAAAAAACATACAAAAACCATGAGGTTCCCATATACCCCACTCCCCACCCCCACCCCATCATTTCTGTAAATTGTATTTTTTTAAAGATACACACATCACAAAAAAATGTTACATTGAGAAATATAAGAGCGAGGAGCGTGTTAAAGGGCCAAGATCGTTCGTGGCTAACCGCGCCGGGCGCTAAACTTGCTTTGCCCCCTGGAGGGGCCGCCCACGCGGCGCTGCCTGGGGCTGGCCGCGGCGGCACGGTGGCGTCGCGGGACCAGCCCACGGGCCCGCGCACGCGGGCTAGTGCGGGCGCGCGCCGAGCGCGCGGCCCCGCCCTCCCATGTGCGCGTGCGCGCCGGGCCGCGTGGCCGCCCCAGCCAGGCTGGAGAGGGCCGAGGCTGGGGGAGGACCGAGGTTGGGGGAGGGCCGAGGTTGGGGGAGGTCCGGGTTCG
Organism: Dasypus novemcinctus; assembly: GCF_030445035.2. Lineage (NCBI taxonomy): Eukaryota > Metazoa > Chordata > Mammalia > Cingulata > Dasypodidae > Dasypus > Dasypus novemcinctus. The sequence continues at coordinate 105,640 of NW_026688166.1, forward strand.
CGGAGGCGGCCTTTCAGCGGGACCGCGGGGAAGGGGTCCGGCAGTGGGAACAGGCAGGCGCGAAGTGGGAGGTGCGTGGGGAGGCGGGAAGGGAGCCCGGGTCCTGGAGGGTGGGCAGCAGAGGGGCAGGGAGGGCGCGGGCCCTGGGGGGGTGGGCGGCAGGGGGGCGGGGAGGGCGCGGGCCCTGCGGGCTTGTTCTTCGCGCACCGGGCTTCCCGGGCTGGGGGTGGGGGAATGAAAAAAATGTTCTGTATCCCCCACACCCCACTCCTCCCGCACCAACAACCTCCCTCATCATTGTGGCACACTCATCGCACACCGCCAACACATTTTGGGGCACTGCTGCGCCACATAGATAATAGTTTACCCTGTAGTTCACCCTCTCTCCCAGTCCATCCAGTGGGTTATGGCAGGATATAAAATCTAGCATCTGACCCTGCCATATCATTCAGGACAACTCCAAGTCCTGAAAATGCCCCCACATCACATCTCTTCTTTCATCTCCCTGCCCTCAGCAACTACTGTGGCCACTTTCTCCACATCAGTAAGTTTGCAGTTCTTCCAATCAAATATCCTCTCAACCTATTTTTGTTCCCATTTTCCCCCAGGAAGAATTAGTCGACCAGGAAGAATTAGCAGTTATCTAGGTGAGTCCCTCTTTCTAACCTCATTTTTCCAGAATTACATTTATTTCATTAAAATATCCTTGGGGTGCAGATGTGGCTGAAGCAGTTGCGTGTCTGGCTCCCACATGCCTTCCCGCGGGTGCCTCCTAAAGGAGAGAAAGGGAGCAGACAACTACCGTGAACAGTGAGCAGACGGATGAGAGGCCACGGGGGACAGGGACGTGGAATATCCTCACGTATTTACAAGTAACAGTCCCCCGAAGGCAACAAAACGTGCTTCTTAATAATACAAAAACAAATCTTTATGATATTAGATTAGGTAAAAATAAACATTCTTGTAGCTGAATTTCATTTTTAAGAACCTGACCATGAATTTGAGACTAAACTTCCACTTGAAAGACCTCCAAGAAAAAACTCATGAATCAAATGAAGGAAAATAGCTACTCAAAGGAACGTCCTTTTGTGCTTGTTTTGCCTCCGTTTCTGCCATGCAGATTGCTCGAGTCTTGCTACCCACATCTAAGAAATGAGATGAGTGGACAGGGTGCAGCTCGGTGCTGAGCGTGACCTCCTAGGAAAAAAGAAGAGATGAGGTGAAACTTGAGCCGCAAGCTGGCTGGTGCGCACAGAACAGACGCCAGTGCGTCCCACTGGGGCACGGCCACGAGTAAGATCCAGCTGTGCCATCACCCAGTACTTCCCATCCGGTGAATGGGACCCAAGAAGGTCCCTTTCCTGTGAAACAGCCCAGGCTCCTAACCATTCCGCAGTGTCTCTATCAAACACTTGGGTTCTTTATTTCCTAGGTCATTTGTAAAGATCTCCTGTGCCCTCCACATATAATTCTGCAGGGTTGTCAAGTAGCAGGGGATTCAAACTCAAACCAGTGCCCCCACCCCTTTCTTTTTTGAGACCCCGGAGCTGGGGATTGAGCCTCGGACCTCGAACAACCACCCCACCCCCCCCACCCCCCAGCCACAGGGGCTCTTCTGAGTTGTTTCCCTCATTGCTTTGCTCCTTTTGTTCTTGGAGGCACCGGGGCCTGAATCGCACCTTCCAGGTGGGAAGCAGGCGCGCCACCCTTTGCGCCACCTCCTCCCCCCAGGGCCCTTTTGCCCGGCGTGCCCGACACCTGAACAAAATCACCAAAGGAATCGTACTTTAACAGCGCGGCCGGAGGGGCCTTCCACCAGCCGTGCTCCAGACGGAACGCCCACGCGGGGCGCCAGCCGGAGTGTCCAGGCTCGGGAGTGTCCAGGCCTCCGCGGGCACGAACGCCCCCGGGCGCTGGCCAGTGTGCCCCGGGCCGGCCGGGGAGGGAGCCAGCTGCCGCACCAACCCGGCTCCGGCGAAGGCTCAGTGCTCAGGCCAGCCCCCGCCCCGCGGCCAGGGAGGCTTTCAGTTCCACAGGGAGTGTTAGGAGCAGGGCTCGGTAAATCTTAGGGCCGCAGCACCGCGGCGGCAGGGCGGGCGGCGCCACGAGGCCGGCACCGCCGGGAAGCCCCGCCGCCGCGCACGCTCCGGGCCTCCCGCGGGGCTGGCGGGGCGCGCGGGGCCGCGGGGCGCGTGGGCTGGCGGGGCGCGGGGCCGCGGGGCGCGTGGGCTGGCGGGGCGCGGGGCGGCGGGGCGGCGGGGGCGCGGGGGCTGGCGGGGCACGGGGCGGCGGGGGCGCGGGGCGGCGGGGGCGCAGGGGCAGCGGGGGCGCGGGGCTGACGGGGGCGGCAGGGAGCCTGGCAACGCCCACTCAGCCCGCGCCGCCCCCAGCCTTGAGCGCCCTTAGAATCAGTTTTCAGTTTTGGTACTTTACATCATCTAATGATTCTTTCAAGTAGTGCTCATGGGTTGAAATAAATCTGCGTTTATAGGCCTTATACTTAATTTTTTTTTTTTCTAATTGAGAATTTTAGGATCCAAATTACATTCCCTTAGCAGATGGAAGCCATTGCTCTCTTGGATTCCCGGAAAAATTGTTGCTGCCTTATTTTGGTTCCTTTCTATTTTATTGTTATGTTTTTATCAGAAAGTTATATCCATTTACAGTTGAGAATAGGTTGAAATCGTGGTTCCTTTCTAGAGCTGCCCAAAAGTCCTGTTGTAGTCGTCATTCATTTTCACCTTAACCAAAATTTCTTAAAAGGGTAAAGCAGGTGGTTGCTCCTGTCCACAAGGCACATTATTTTATTGGTTCTGTTAATTATGACATGATAAAAAGTCCTAGACCGTAGGTAAAAATTGAAAAGGTTTGATCAAGGTGAAATTCAACTTCCATCACCAATTATATTCTGTGAAAATATTCCTCCTAACATAAAATATGGAAGCAAGTATTATTAACTGCAAGTTTTATTATACTTAACAATTATAATTAAGACTATCACAGAAGAATAAAATTATCAAAAAATTTTTTGATGATAATATATGGAATGAATATAAACCTAACAAGAAAGCACCCTTGTCTTAACCTGACTTGTATATTCCTACTATGTTCAATAGTCTCCTGTTTTAATATAATAGTACATATAATCCAGGGGATCATATTTTTTCTCCAGTTTGGAGAAATTATCTTACTATTAAAGTACTGCCCCAGTGCATTCTCTTCTCTCTGCTTCTAAAACATTTAGTAGTTGGCCACTAGAAACCTAGCTCAGTCCCTTAAAACTATAACTCATGCTTACTCTTCTTTGGCACTGCATTCTGGAACATTGACCAGATCTTCCAGCTCACTGTCTTATGCTTCAAATTTTCTTCTTCTTTGCTATTTCGTTAATATTATCTAAATTTTTTTTTTTGTATTTTGACCTTTTTAACATCTCAGACTCCTATTTTTTTTTTTTATTTTTTTGAGTTAACCGGGCTGGGGATTGATAACCTCATATGTGGGAAGCCAGTGCTCAACCACTAATCTATACCAGCTCCCCAGAGGTTTTTTTTCCCTCCTCCATTTGTTTGCTTTTTGTTATTGTTTTAGGAGGTACTGGGGATCCAACCTGGGCAGGCGCTCAAGCACTTGAGCCACATCCGCTCCCCCTAATTCGTTCTTTTTCATAATAGGCATTTCTCCTTTTATAGATGTCTTGTCTCTCATTTCTTTGGCTATGTCAGGTAAACATCTTTCAAAATCCCCATTTTTCTGTACTGGCTACGTGTTTTCGGTGTTAGCTCTTGTCCTTCTGATTGGCAGCCGCCCTTTGGGGTGCTGGTTTTCCTCGGATGTTGTGCTTGCATTTCTTGACTGGAAAGTCCTGCCACTGACTCCAAGTCCTCTATTTACCTGTTTTCTTCTTCTTTTTTTATCTTTCTATGGAATTAATTCATTACTTTAATATATTTAAAAATTTACTTTCAAGGGGTTAAAAACAACCAAGAAAATAGAATAGGAAGAAGAGGCCATGTCCAGGGGAGCAGATGTGGCTCAAGTGGTTGAGCATCCACTTCCCACATATGAAGTCTCAGGTTCAATCCCTGCTACCTCAAAAGAAAAAAAGAAAGAAAATTGGTGCACTGATGGCCTTCATCTACTAAATTATTTTTATTTTTAATTTTCAAATTTACTTTTGAGGTACTGGGGCTGGGGTTTAAACCTGGGACCTCATTTGTAGGAAGCCAGCACTCAACCACTGAGCCACGTTGGCTCCCCGAATTATTTTTAATCAATTTTACTGATACATATTCATAAAGCATACAATCCATCCAAAATGTATAGTCAGTGGTATTTCTTGTGATCACAGAGTTGTGCATTCATCACTTCAATCAATATTAGAGTGTTTTCATTATTCCAATAATAATAATAAAAAACAGACAAACCAAAAACTCTACCCCTTAATCTCTCTTTCCATCCCCTGCCGTACATAGCTGCTATTCTGTTTCCATCTCTCTAATTTATTTGTATTTATATTTTGTATAGATGGAGTCAAACAATTTGTAGTACCTTTTTTTCTTTTTACCCTTAATAGAAGATTGTTAATAGATTACTACACACTATTTTATTTCTTTATTCCCCCTCATTGTTTACGCTCGCTGTCTGCTTCTGTGTCTCTTTGCTGTGTGCTCTTTGTCTCCTCCTCTTCTCTTTAGGAGGCACCAGAACCGAACTTGGCATCTCCCACGTGGGACAGAGGCACTCAGTTGTTGGAGCCATCTCACTTCCCTGGTTTGTGGTGTCTCTCATTGTCTTTCCTCTTTGTGTCTCATTGTTGAATCATCTTGTTGCATCAGCTCACTGTGCCTGCCCATCACACTAGCTCGCCTTTTTCAGGAGGCACCGCAAACCAAACCTGGGACTTCCCATGTGGTAGGTGAGAGCCCAATCACTTGAGCCACATCCACTTCCCCTATTAACATTTTGCATCCTTTTTTTTTTTCTTTTTTACCCTTAATGGAAAATTTTAAGTATATTAGTATACACTATTGCCCATAGTTGGCATTGGTTGTATTTTTGTCTAGTAACATCTTTTTTTTTTTTAAGATTTATTTTTTTTTATTTATTTCTCTCCCCTCCCCCTCCCCACCCTGGTTGTCTGTTCTCTGTGTCTATTTTGCTGTGTCGTCTTCTTTGTCTGCTTCTGTTGTCAGCGGCATGAGAATCTGTGTTTCTTGTTGTTGCATCATCCTGTTGTGTCAGCTCTCTGTGTGTGCGGCACCATTCTTGGGCAGGCTGTACTTTCTTTCATGCTGGGCGGCTCTCCTTTGGGGCGCACTCCTTGCGCATGGGGCTCCCCTACATGGGGGACACCCCTGCGTGGCAGGGCACTCTTTGTGCACATCAGCACTGCATGTGGGCCAGCTCCACATGGGTCAAGGAGGCCCGGGGTTTGAACCGAGGACCTCCCATGTGGTAGATGGATGCCCTACCCACTGGGCCAAGTCCACCGCCTCTATTAACATCTTGTAATATTAATATATATTTGTTCTGTTTCAAAGAAAAATAGTGATATATACGCAATGTTAACCCATACTCCTATTTCACATGAGGTTTTGCTACGCAACACAGTCCTGTGTTACTTTTTTTAGCTTTCTTTCTAGTAATGTATATGACCTTAGACTTTCTCTTTCAACCACTATCATACCCATATTAACACCGCTAGTTACACAAATGCTATGATGTGCTTTCACCATTTCTGCACATTTCCAAAGATTTACAAAAACTTTTTAGCAATTCTGTGCAGATTAAACCTCAACTTTCATTCTCTAACCTCATTCTCTTTTCTGGTGACCTATATTCTAATTATTAACTCCATGAGTTTGCAGTCATTACCTGGGTTGTTGAATAGCAGGATGGGACATTCAGTGGGGTGTGGGGTGCCAGGGGGCAGTGTAATGGCATGGGACTCCCAAGGTGCCTGGCTGCTGGGGGAGAGGGGGCCACTGCTGCTGCCTCATTGGCCACCCTCAGCCTGCGAGTGAGCAGACAGCTGCCTCTCCAGGCTCAGGGAGGAGGGAGCCTCAGGGCTCGGACCGCCCATGGAGCTTCTCGCAGCTTTTCAACTGTCATCTCCTACAGCGTTCTGGGTGATGGGTCTAACCCTATGGTCATCCTATCTGAATTCTTCAAAATTTTATGTACATTGAGGGTGACCTTTCTCATTTTCCAGCTATGATACCCATTTATATTTTTAAAATATCTTTTGTCATTTCTATGAATTTTTGTCAGAGAGGGGACTGCAGTATGTGCTCTGAAAGTCACTTTGATTCTGTTTAATTGTGCACATCTATGAGAAGTGTTAGGTAGTTCTTGGGGGTGGGGTAAGAATGGTTGTACAAGTTTTGGAATCAGGGAGACCTGGAATTAAATCTCAGCTCTAAAATGTCTTTTTTTTTTCTTAAAGATTTATTTTCATTTATTTATTTCTCTCTCCATTGCATTGTTTGCGCTCGCTGTCTGCTCTCTGTGTCTATTCACTGTGTACTTGTCTTCTTAGGAGGTATGGGGAACAGAACCCGGGACCTCTGGTGTGTTTGGTGGTCGCCCAACTTCTTGAGCCACATCTGCTTCCCTAAAATGTCTTCTTTAAGGCCTTTGTTTAATATCACTCAAACTTACCTTCCCCACCTGTAAATGAGGAAAATAGTGTTTATTATTTCTTCTTATTAAATTTCCATTATTAAATGGAAAAGTTTGTAAGGTAGTTTTCTCTTTCTTTTCAGCCACAGGAACCTGCACACTGAGCTGGTTGACACCTGCCCTGTCAAGTCTCCATGATGCTGGGTCCCGAGGGAGGCGAAGGATTCGTGGTCAAGCTCCGTGGCTTGCCCTGGCCTTGCTCTATTGAGGATGTGCAGAATTTCCTCTCCAACTGCTAAATTCAAGATGGAGCGTCAGGCTTTCATTTCATCTGCACCAGGGAAGGCAGATGGAGTGGTGAGGCTTTTGTTGAACTCACATCAGAAGATTATACCAAGTGGCCTTGAAAAAAGGACAGAGAAACCAGAGGACACAGATGTACTGACATATTCAAGTCTTAAACAGAACCAAAATGGGTGCTGAAGTACAGTGCTGCATTTAGTACTAGTTAAGACAGTTCAAGTTAATACAGCTTATTTTCTAGGAAAACCCTTCTTTTGTCTATGCAAGGAACAGTAAGTGGTTATTTTTTATTTTTTTAAAAAAATATTTGTGTATTTTTAAAGATACATAGAGTACACAAAATATTATTTTTTACAGAAGTCTGTACTTTATGCAGTTACTCACAGTTACTATGCTATCATAACTGAAATTTCAGTTGTGTTGTTGGGAGACTGATATTTAATTGATGCCTTCTCTGATGTGGGAGTCCACTCTAGCAGGCCCCTTCAAGCATTCTGTCAACCCTGGATGTTGACTTGCCACCTGTTAGCTATAACTTGGATATTTACATTTCTTAGCGCTTTGAGACTGTGTATTTTTTTGTATAAAGAAAGCAAGTTTTTATTCAATAAACTTCTCCTAATATTGAAAAAAAAACCCAAAATCCTGAGAAAGCAAGGATTACCTCTGTAATATAGTGCTGTCACATTTTATGGAATTTAAATCAGGATTCACTCAAATTTAAAATAATAAGAATAAATGTTTGAAAGTTGTAGGTAGTTCTCTTAATCTTTTAAAAATTGTCAGGAATCAGAATTTCAAAACACTCTTGAATAGTAAAATGGGGGCTATGTTGTTACTATATTTGGTCCCTTTAACTAGCACTCAAAACTTCAGTTCATTGCTTGCCTGTATCCTGTAAATGTTTTGTATGGCTTTGACAATTCTGTGACTGATCTGGTGACTTGTGTTGCTATTTTACTACTCAGTGTTGTTATAATTCAGAATCTTTTAAAGGTATCCATTATTATGATTTGTTGGAAGAAAATATTTCTCTTTAATAAAATTCTTATTTATTATGAAAACTAAAAAATAATTCAGAATCTTTTTTTGAAAACCGAGCTCACCCAAGTATTCATTTAGTAGTGATGTTAATGATGATTTTGTAAAATGTGAAAATTGATAACTCTGGAATAGATTTTGATTTTTAATAAAATTTGATTTTGTGTATGGTGCTGTTAAAATGATAGTCAACTGGGAAATCCTGGGGAAATAAAAAGCAGATTAAAACAAAATTTCTTTACAACATTTGTAGATTTATGTTCTTTGAGGGTGCAGCCTCTCTACATTATTCCCAATAGGAAAATTAATAAGTACATAGGGAGTGACTCTTGCCATGTCTTCAGTTACACATTCTGTACTTTGCTGCTGTGTATTGTAACATGGGTTTTGTTGTTGTTTTTTTCATTTTGGTTTTAGACTTTAGAATATGCATGTAATTTTCACAAGAATGGGAGCATGCCTTAATTATTCATGTGTAATATTCTACATGATCCAGTGAAACTGTCTCTTTTAAAAATTAATTAAAAATTTTTTTCTGAATCATAAACTGAAACAATGTTTATAGATCTTTGGACAATTATGTTTGTATATAATCTTAGAAATAGACTTGGCAGGTTAAAAGTCCATTTATATTTTGATACCCAGTAGCCTCCCAAAGTTGGAGATGGTTATGGCCAGGAATAGTTGCCCAAACCTATACCAACCATAGATAATGATTATTCTTTTTAAACTTTTCTAATAAGTCAAAATGGTATTTTTGTGGCTTTTTTACATTTGCATTTAGTTTTCAATAATGAAATTTATCAGTCATTAACTTTATTGTTTCTGCCTTGAATATTAGGCACATTCCACCTAAATACTAATATTTTACATTATTCACTTTAAGAACAATAATTTACTTAAAAACTTCAAAAACTGAACTGATATAAAATTCTTTTTTATTATGGATGAGGTACAGGTACAATCTTATTCCAGATGGTTTGTTGTCCTAACAAGATTAATTGAATTCTTTCCCCATAGCTTTGAAATACTTTTATCAAGTAAGAAATTCCAGTGTTCTTCATTCTGGTACTTTTCTTCTATGGAAGCACTACCAAACAGGTTGGAATCTTACAGTAGTATATTTACATACCTACATATCATTGTATACATCATTCATATCTCACCATTATTTTATATTTTTTTCTTCTGATGAAGATTATAATTGTTCTATTTAATAATTTCACTAAAGTTGCTTTTAAAAATTTTGCCATTATATTTGGAAACTGAAATTTAAAATACAGTGACATTGATAATCACTCAAATAAGATGAACTACTTAGGTATAAACCTAAGGTGTAAACAAAACAAACCTTAGGTGTAAACAAAACAAACATACCCCAGGACTTTTATGCTGAAAACTACAAAACAGTGATTGAAAGATATCAAAGAAATTCTACAGAAATGGATCTAAATACTGTGTTTGTGGTTTGGAATACTCAACACAGTAAAGATGTCAATTTTCCTCAAACTGATATACAGTTTAATACTGTTCTCATAAGTCTGGCAAGAGATTTTGTAGCCATCAACAAGATTATTCTGAAGTTTATATGAAACACAAAGAAATTAGAATAGCTAAAATAATTTTGAAAAAAGAAGAATAAAGTAGGAGGAATCACTTTACTCAATTTCAAGACTTATTACATAAGTATAATAATAAAAACTGTGATTTTGGCAAAGGGAGAGATATATTGATCAATGGACAGAATAGAGAACCCAGAAAGAAGCCCCATAAAAAAAGTGCAAACGCATGGAAGGATAGGATTTTATCATGGTGCTGAAGCAATTGGTTATCCAGAGGCAAAACAAACGAGAACAGCAACCCCAAAGTGTCAACTTAAACCTTATTATACCTTATTCAAGAAATAACAAAATGGATCAAAGACTTAAATGTAAACTGTAAAACTGAAAAGTTTGGAAAAAATCTAGGAGAAAATCTTTGGAACCTAGAACTTGGTGAGTAGTTTGTAGAAATGACACCAAAAGCTTAACTCATAAAAGAAAAACTAAATAAGTTTGACTTTGTCAAAATAAAATACTTTTGCTCTGTGAAGGACCCTATTAAGAAGATGAATAGAGAAGCTACTGATGGGGAAAAACAGTTGTATGTCAAATATCTGACAATAGACTCATATCTAGAATATATTAATCATTCTTAAAACTTAACAGTAAAAATCCAATTAGAAAATGTGCAAAAGACACAAAGAGACATTTCACCAAAGAGGATATAAAGATGTCAAATAAGCATGTAAATAGATGTTCAACATCATTAGCCATTAGAGAAATGCAAATAAGACCACAGGAGTTATCATTACATACCTATTAGCATAGCTAAAAAAACAACAGTGACAACATGAAATGCTGGGAAGGATGTGAAGAAACTGGATTTCATATGTTGCTGGTAAGAATGTAAAATAGTACAACCACTTTGGAAAATTGGTGTTTCTTAAACAACAAAACATGAAATTACCATGTGACCAAACAACTGCTCTTCTATGCATTTACCCCAGAGAAATGAAAACTCAAGTCCTCCCCAAAACCTGTATTTGATTGTTCCTGGCAGCTTTGACTGTAATACCTAAAAACTGGAAACAACCAAAATCCATTCAAGAGGTGAAAGGTTAAACAAACTGGTATATCCATACCATGGAATCCTACCCAGCAATAAAAAGAAATGAACTATTGATACATGCAACAAATTGGAAGGATTTCAAGGGCATTATGCTGAGTGAAAAACAGCCAATTTCAAGCAGTCACATAATGTGTGAGTCCATTTGTATAACATTCTCAAAATGACAAAATTAGAGCTGGAGAACAGAAGAGTGTATGCCAGGGATTAGGGAGGGTGGAGGGTGGGTGTGACCAAAAAGGGGACCCAAGGGAGATCTTTGTGGTGATGGAAGAGTTCTGGATCTGGATTGTAGTGTTAACAGAAATCTATACATGCGGTAAAATGACACAGAACTACACTCATACTTTATACCAGTGTCAGTTTCCTGGTTTCAATAATGTACTCCAGTTAGGAAAATTGTAAACTATGGGGAAGTGGGTCCTGAAAGACCAATAACTGAGACTCAATATCCCTCCCAGAGATGGCTCCCTTGCCTGTTTGCTTGTTGTCTGTTTTTGTTTTTTTGTTTTCCCCTTTAGGAGGCACTGGGAACTGAACCTGGGACCTCCAATTGGGAGGTGGGTACACAACTGCTTGAGAACATCTGCCTCCTGCTCGTTTGTTTTTGCTCATTGTCTTGCTTGTTGTTTTTGTCCTTTTTTTCTCCTTGTCTGTTCTCATTGTCCACTTGTTTTTGCTCAATGTCTGCTTGTCTGCTCACTGTTTGTCTTCCTTAGGAGGCACTGGGAACCAAACCTGGGACGTCCCATGTGGGAGATGGGTGCTCAACTGCTTGAGTCACATCTACTCCCCCTCAGTATATATTTTTAAAAGTAGTTTTATTCACACACCATACAATCCACCCAAAATGTACAATCAATGGCTTTCAGTATAATCACAGTGTGCTTTCATCACCACAATCAATTTTAGAACACTGTCATAGCTCCAAAAAGAAGAAATTCTCACCCCTGATTCTCTCCTGTTATTGACACTTAGCACTGGTGTGGTACCTTTGTTACAATTGATGGAGGAATATTAAAAATCACTGTTAACTCTAGACCATAGTTTGCATTAGGTGTATCTTTTTCCGTATACCACCCTATATTAACACCTTATAATTTGTTCCAGTTCATCTAAAAGTCAATATTAAGTGCTGCCTTCACATCTGGTAAAACCAGGAGGGCCTGGAAAGACCTAACCTAACTCTGTTCCTGTGGATAAGATCCTAGCCAAGCAACTCTCCTTATCACGAGACCAGTCACGGCATCTGCTTATCCCCCAGTAATGGGCTCCAGTCCCCTGCCAGTCCAGGGAATTTTCCCAACAAAACAATTACACATCCAGCAGGAACCAAACAGAGCCTGCCCCCCACAGCCCCTCCTTGCTCACTTTGCTCCCTAGTGCATCCCCCAGGTAGCCCTGTGTAGAACCTGATATTCTCTTGCCCAGTCTGTGTATATATGGCCCAATAAGCTGCCACTGATGGCGTCTGTCCAGTGGGAGGTGTCGTGTATTCTGCCTTCCCTATAACCTGAGGCAGGAAGCCATACCTCACCTAAAGAGTGAAGGGAGGTGAAGGACACAACTGGGTAAGGGTATGAGGGAGCTCTGGTTACAATCTCTGTAATTCCCTGTGAATCTATAATTATTTCAAAAATAAGTTAAATCTATCATTTAGACTATTTGGAAAAGAGGAGCATATACAGTGTTTGCTAGAGCTAGCTTGTCCTGACAGGCTTGTATTGATTCCTGTAATTAATTTCAGGAATTTTGTTGGTTGCTAACCAGCCATTATTAAAATGTTAATGAGGGCATATGGGAATCTCCTCTATTTTTTCAAGGTAACATTTTGTGTGATCTATGTATCTTTTAAAAATAAATAAAAAATATACTAAAAATGTTAATGATATAAATTTACCATGGAATAAATTATATTTAAAAACATTTTTACAAAATAAAATGAAACAGCAAGGTGCAAAAACATATACAAAAACCGAAAACCCTGAAGACATTTGATTGGATTAAAACAGTCTTTTCATTTAGGAAAGTGGTATGTATTTCTATTCATTCAAGACTTCCCCCCCCCCCCCATGTAGCACAGTCCAGCTTATAATTTTCTTTGGAGGTTTAAAAAAATTTTAATGCTAACTAATGTATATGTTTGATGCTACTGTGAATGAGAATTTATATTCTGGCTTTTCTTAAAGTAGAAGAAATGATAGATGTTATATTGGTCATCTCTCAATAATACTATGTTTGATTAATTGTTTTATGATATTTTCCATCAGAAAGATACTTTGTTTCCCTTTGAAATTAGGGGCGATCCTTGACATTTTGAGAATGACTTATTCTCCAATAAATTTTACTCTGATACTTTACGCTTATATCAATGATACTTTCCTCAATCAATTATTACATTGGAGATTGCAAAGTGGTGTTTTCTCATTTTGTCATTCCTTTTGCATGCATTAGCTGGTGTTCTTTCAAGAAGAGGTGTTCTTTATTTTCTTTCTCATGTGTATCACTATAGACTTATGGATTTAAAAAATTTATTTATATTCAATATGTTACAATCAAATGTAGTCTTCATTTTTAAAAAGTCTGTTATTTTATGTAATTGTCTTAAATATCTCTACATAAATTGAGAAACACATGGAACAATATTATAATTATTGCTTCAACCATCAAAATCAATTTAGAAAACTTGAAAGGAAAGTCTGTTGTACTTAATCATATTTTTACTCCTTTTTTCCCTTCTTTTTTTCACTTCCTTTTGCTTTCAAAAACTTACTTTAGTTATTTTTTTAGGTTAGGTCTTCTGGTGACAAATTCTCTTGGTTTACCTTTGTCTAAGAATTTATTAAATTTCCATTTATTCTTTTTTTCTCTCTATTTTATTCTTTAATGAATTGTTTTTTTCTTGATGCTTTCAATAATTTTTTTCTTTATTTCATTTTCAGTGATGTGTTCTTCACTATGATATGTGTTGGCATGGATTTCTTTAGGTTTTTCCTGTCTGTGGTTCAGGCTGTAGACTTATGTCTTTTGTCAAATTTGAGAATTTTTCAGCCACTATTTTGCCAAATGATTTTTTAGCTCTACCTTTTTCTCGTTTTGGGACTCCAATGATGTAAATGCTATTATTTTTCCACATTGTCCTAGTAATTTTTTCAGTCTACTCTCTTTTCAGATTGGGCAATTTCTACTGTTCTGTCTTCAAGTTCACTGGTTTTTTCAGCTGTCCTCTCTATTCTACTGTTGAAACCACCACTGAGTATTTTATTGCACTTGTATTTTTTTCAGTTCTAAAATTACCATTTGTTTCTTCTTTATATCTTCTCTTTCTTTATCAAGACTTAATTGTTCATAATTATTCATTGAAGCATTTTATGATAGTTGCTTTAAAATCCTTGTCAGATAATTCCAACCTCTGGTTCATCCCACTGTTGGTGTCAGCCTTGATTGCATTTCTCATTCAAGTTGTGATTTTCCTCATTCTTGGCATGATGGGTGATTTTTTACTGTATCCTGGGTATTATGTTACCAGACTTTGGCTCTTATTTAAATCTTTGTTACACAAGCCCCCTCTGATGCAGCACAGGCCAGAGAGAGGGGTGCTGGTAGGGGTGAAAGTTGGGGTTCTCCTCTTAGCCTCCATCGACAGCAGGGCAATAAATATTCCTCAGTCAGACAGGGCAGGAGTGTGAGTCCAGGCTCTTCCCTGAGGACACCACATGGATGGGAGAGGGAGAGGGGCCTAGTCGCTCCTCCGTAAGTCATCTACACTGACATTTTAGAGGAGGTGTGGGGCTTATTGCTAGAAGCTCATGAAAATCCTAGCTTTACACTCAGCCTTTCTTGACACTGTTGGAGGAGGGAGCTAGCTATAATTATGTAAAAGGATGGAAGGCTAAGCTCCCCACTGGGTGGAGGTAGGTCTGCAGCTTTTATTATTATTATTACTACTACTACTATTGTGTATAGTTGAATATATCAGTTATTGTCTAAATGTTTTCTGTCTTACTATGTTGACCTTTTCCTTGTCCTCTGGTTAGAGAACTATGACTTTTGTTGGGGATGGTCTTATCTGTACCTGTCAGTGTTTCCAGATTGCCTGCTTCTCCAGGCCCCAGTTTGGGATATATGATGCAAAAAGAAAATGCTTGGAACTCACTGCTATGTTTTTCCTGTTTTTTATTTGAAACAAGTCAATTTTATTGATGCATATTATTTCCTGGGGTTTTCAGGTCCCTGGCCATCTGCCTTCTTATCCCTGACTTTCAGTCTTATTGTATATAATGTCCATGACTATTAGCTTAGTTAGAGGAATAGGAGAAGTGTGTCTACTTAATTTCCTATACTTTCTACTTAATGCTCAAATTTTGTCCAGTGGGAGCCACTTCAAATTGGGTCTGATTTCTTATTTATTTATTTATTTATTTATTTATTTATTTAATCTTCCCTTGCCCCCCCCAATTGTCTGCTCCCTGTGACCATTTGCTGCATGATCTTCTGTGTTCAATTCCATTCTTGTCAGTGGCATGGGGAATCTGTGTCTCTTTTTGTTGCATCATCTTGCTGTGTCAGCTCTCTGTGTGTGTGGCGCCATTCCTGGGCAGGCTGAACTTCCTTTTGCGCTGGGCGACTCTCCTTATAGGGCACACTCCTTGCACGTGGGGCTCCCCTACTTGGGGCACACCCCTGCGTGGCATGGCACTCCCTGTGTGTATCAGCACTGCACGTGGGCCAGCTCCACACTGGTCGAGGAGGCCCTGGGTTTGAACTGTGGACCTCCCATGTGGTAGGCAGATGCTCTATCCGTTGAGCCAAGTCCGCTTCCAGGTCTGATGCCCTTTTGACGTGACATTGTTATTCTTTTTTGCACTTCCCTGTACTTTGTCAAATCACAATGTCTCAGGCACACCTTCTACTTTCTTTGTCCTCCTGAACAAGATAAAGGAATGTCACAAAAGACAAAGCAGGGTGGTGATGGTAGCACAACACTGTGAATATAATTAGCAGCACTAAATTATATATTTGAAAGTGGTTAAAAGGGGAGATTTTAGGTTGTATATAAGTTACTAGAATAAAAATAAAATAGCCCAAAAAAACCATAGGACTGTACAACACCAACAGTGAACCCTAATGTAAACTATGGACTATAGATAATAGTACAATTATAATATTCTTTTAGCAATTATAACAAAGCTTCCACACTAATGCAATATGTCAATAATGGGAGGGAAGTATATGGGAACTTGGTATTTTCTCCATGATTTTTCTGTAAACCTACAACTTCTCTAATAAAAATTTTATTAAAAAAATAAAGCAGTGGTAGCAGAGTGAGGACTGTTTGGAATTTAAAAAGGGTAAAATGATAAGTAAACCAAGTACAATGTATAATTCTTTTTTTTTAATGTATAATTCTTGACTTGATCCTGTTTTTTAAAATAACTTCAAACATCTTAATAAAAGTGTTGTAATAGAAATTCTTGGGATAACTGGGGAAATTTGAACAGGAACTTGATAGACTTTTTTTTTTATTTCTGTTCAATTTTATAGGTGTGATAATGGTATTGTGATTATGAAGGAATATGTCCTTAATTGTAAAAGATTCATGATGACATATTTAGGGCTGAAGTGTCATCATGTCTGCAATTTATTGACCAAGATTGGTTTTCTCTTGAACAGGCTGCCGGCCTTGCTCCTTGCATGCCCCTACAGTCTCCCTCCTCCAACCTGACTACTTTGAAATTTATCTGGCAACTGAAGGACTGCAGAGAAAAACAACTCAGACTGCAGGGGAAAAAGGAGGGGAAAGACAAGTTCAGATACTAGCTATTCCAAGCTATCAACCTTGGCCCTTCCTTCCCCCTCTTCCCTTCCTCTGTCCCAGCTCTTACAGATGACAGGTGGCCTAATTACTGCAGAGTAAAACAATCTAACCAAGTGCTCCTAACTCCACTCTCATTAAACTACTGCCAATGTCAAAGATCAAACCTCTACCATCCTCCAAGCCACACGCAGCCCTTGAAAAGCTTGCTGTCCTTTTTATCAATGGAGTTGAGGTTTACTCTCTCTCCCCTTCCTTGGTAGCTATGAATAAAGTCATCCTTGCCTGTTTCCCACAGTCCAGTACAGCTTTTTTTTTTTTAATATTTCTTTCAAATGGCTCAGCACAAATAAAAATTAGTATATACAAATAAAGAAAATATGTCAAAATATTAACAACTGGTGACTCTAGGTAAGGTATGAATACATCTATTGCTCATTGAATTCTATTGCATTTCTATTTGAAACGTTTGTAAGAAAATGCCAGGTTTTGTTTGACCAAGAAAAAGATAGTTGTTTACTGAAACAAGCTACGTAACACTTATGCCCTTCAAATCGCGTTTTTTGTGAAATGCTAAAAGGTTGTATACAGTCCTTTTAAGAGTGACAAGGCTGTGTGAAAATTTTCTCATAAAACAGACTAAGTAAACTACAGGAGTGTGTGTGATAAGCTCATGTGTCAACTTGGTCAGGTGATGGTGTCCCGTTGTTTGGTCAAGGCAAGCACTGGCTTGCCTTGTTACTGTGAGGATATTTCATGGACTTAAATAATCAGTAAGATGATTGCATCTATGGCTGATTAGATCTACAATCAACTGAGATAGCTTTCAATGAGGAGAGAAGTTTGAGCCAATCAGTCAGCGGCCTGAAAAGGAGAGGTAATGGGAAGCAGATGTGGCTCAGGCGATGGGACTCCAGTCTACCATACAGGAGGTGCAGGGTTCGATCCCCTGTGCCTTCTGGTGAAGGTGATCCGGCTGGAGTGGCAAGCTGGCCCAAGAAGAGAACTGACTTGCATGGCATGCTGGCCTGTGCAAGAGTGCTGGCCTGTGCAGGAGTGCTGACGCAGCAAGATGATGCAACAAAAAGAGATGCAGAGGAGAGACAGTAAGAGATGCAGCAGACCGGGAGCTGATTTGGCATAGGAGAATGAGCACCTCTTTCCCACTCCGGAAGGTCCCAGAATTGGTTCTCAGTGCCACCTAAAGAAAAAACAAGCAGACACAGAAAAACACATAGTAAATGCACACAGAAAGCAGAGAGCCAGCACAAAAACAATGAGGGGGCTAGAAAAAAAAAAAAGTATAAATATAAAAAAGGAGATGTGATGATTTTAGCAGCCAGAAGAGAGAACTCCCATTTCTATTTCTGCCAGCCTGGGAAATTCATTGAAAAACTTTCATCAGAGTTCCCAGCCTGCCCTACAGAATTGTGCATCCCACAGTCACTTGAGACAATTCATATAAAACTCTAATATTTACACATATTACCTGTTGGTTCTGTCTCCCTAGAAAACTCTAATACAAGGAAGGATCCTTTCAGTTGGTGTGCATGAGACACTATACTAGCTTTACAATATTTTATCAACTCCACTACTTCTGCTACCCCACCAGCCTTGTGCGCTTTACTGCCAGGAGCAAAGCCCTGCTGTCACCGCGCTGTTCCTCCTTCCAGCTCTTTCCGCTTATAGAGTCCGAATAAGGCTTTCCACGTGGGGTCCCGCCCGCTCCCTGCCGCCCCCTGCCGCCCTCTGCCGCTTCCCTGACGGCCCCTGCCGCCCCCTGCCGCCCCCTGCCGGCCCCTGCGGGCTCCTGGCAGTCCCTGCCGCACGCCGCACCGCGCCGAGCCCAGGGCGCCAATCAGCCGCTGGGGCTGACGGGAAATGGGCCTTGGTCCCCGTTGCGCCGGAAACGGGTAAGGCCCCTCTGCGCATGCACCATCTCGCTCGATCTCGCGGGCGCTGGCGCGGGCGCTGGCGCGAGCGGGGTGGCGCATGCGCGGAAGAGCTCGCGGAGGCTGGGGAGGGCCCTGCGGCTGAGCCGGAGGCGGAGCCGGGCTCTCAGGAGAGGCCGCCGCGGGGCGCTCTCGGGCTTCTTTCGGGTGCTCTTCGCTATGCCCTCCGCCCCTTTCCGGAAGGACCCTGCGTGCCTCAGAGAGGTGTCGCGTTGAGCCCTCGCCCACCGGGAGGTCGGGAGAGTCCCTTGCCACAAGTCGAGGGCCGAAGCGCGTTCCCCCGGAGCCCCCAGCCGCAGGGGACGGGCTCCGGTGAGCGCGTCCACGGCGACCTCCCTTCCCGTTTCCTCCTTCCAAACAGCGATTCTACCCAAACTCAGCATTGTGTGCTTCAGGGCAGGAGCTCAAGGACGGCACTGTCCTGTGTCAGATGTGGCCTCTGTTTCATTATGTGACCATTGTGTTTCTAGGTCCTTGGTGTCCTATCAGAGCGCTACTATCCAAGGGTTCTGGGCCTGAGCGGAACCGGCCAGTCTGTGTATCCCCAGAGGTCCGGGTTTATTTGCGTTTTTTGAAAGACTAGCCTGAGATCCTGGGGTCAGAGAGCTCCAAGGTTTGGAGCTCTGATACCTGTTCCGACTCAAATAATTTTGTCGCTTAGGCCCAGGTCCTGGTTCCTGGGAACAAAGCAGCTCTTGTGCGGCCAAGAGGGAACCTTAGGAAGAGAAATCCCACCTGGAAGATGGCCCACCCTCAGAGCTTCAGAGCAGAGGCAGAAGAGCCAGAGAAAGCGAAACCTACCTGTGAATGGCTAGAAGCAATTTGCAATCCTTGAGCTCCATCCAGAAGCCACCCCAAACTATAATAGGAGCTTTGAGCCAGATTTCAGAAGAGACATGTGAGCTGGGGCCAAGGCAGAGGGGCCGGCCTGCCCAGGAAGTGTTGCTTCATTTGAGGATTTGAGAGGGTGTGGTCTGGGGGTGGAAAAGAAGTGCCACCTACTCTAAGGAATTTCCTCTCAGGCCTCCCTAACTGCCCTCGACTCCTTTCAAATGCCCCACTATTTGCAGGTGACCAGGGGGCCTGGCTCCATGCCCCTTAGCAGACGGGGCGCTGAGAGATGCTGCTTCCATCCTGACTCCTGGGCTCAGAAGGTCGTGGGGGAAGGGCATCCTGGATTGCCAATTTCTGCCTAACATGAAAGATGAGAACTGCTGAGTCCAAGAGGGTGAATGTGCAGTCAGGTTTTCTGGTATAGTTAAGTAAAAAACCAGTTTCTTTTCTTTTCATTTTTATTTAAAGGTGGTACCAGGGATTGAACCCAGGACCTGGCACATGGGAAGCAGGCGCTCAGCCACTGAACTACATCAAAACTGGTTTCTGTCAAAAGATGGAGAAACTGCTACCAACATAGAGAAGGGCCAAAGGACATTTTCCTATGGGAGGGCGTTCTATTCACCTGGCAGGTGGAGCTTTTTAGGCAAGAGAATCCAGGAGGGGAAAGGCAGGTTAGATTTCTTGTGGTCTCATTCTTTCTTTTTTCTTCCCCAGCTCCCCCCTTCATTATTCTCTACATGTTTCCCAGAGCAGCAGAAAATGGACAGATCTCAGGTGAGCTGTTTATTTTATTCCTTACTTTGTTTACTGTGTCTTGTACGAGGTCTTTAAGGTCTGTAGTTGAGAATGGGAATGCAGAAATGGATGGAAATTAACATCAGGAATAATACACGGAAGGCTATCAATATCAGGACAAAGTGGAATACAGAACTATATAGGCGCTATGATGTTATAGCTGATTTGTCTGATCTTTTTCAGGGCATAGCAATAATGCAGACATTATCTGGGATGTGCTTTGCATTGACCATGGAAAGAAATCATGCTAAATCCTCATGAGGCATTTAGAGCTCTTGGCATTGAAGTCTAGACAATGTTCCTTTCCTGGTTTTTGTAAAGGTAACATAGACATGCTTTCTAAGTGAGTACCTGAAATCAGCGCAGCCTGCAGCCTGCCATTGATCCTCAGGGGAAGCATGGCACTGTGTCAGAGGTGAACTCAGCCAATCCAGGTTTCCAGGGGCCAAAACACCTTGGTCCCGTGGATTGCTTTCTGATGGTCCTAGTTGAGCCAGGCATAGAATTTAGAATATCTCTGAAAAGAAAGACTTGTATCACCTTCAGATAATCTCTGTAAATATTATGTATACATGGTGCAGGAGATAGATTTCAAGTTGTGCGTTCTGGCAGATGTTTTCCCATTTCCCTTTGGCATTTTAAACTGCTTCACTTTGTGGATCTGTCTGATGAGGGACACCAGTGACCTTATTATGGCAAGGTTGTGGATACTTTAGTGCTTGCTTTAATTGAGCTTTCTGTCCAGTTGGTGCTCATGTCCAGTCTCTCCTAGAGTGTTGTCTTGGCTGGTTTCTGGTTTTTTCCTCTCTCTGTGATTATTTCTTTTCACTTCTCTCCACGGAGCTATCTTCCTCTTGTGCCTTTCTTAATTGCTTCTCCCAAGGTGTCCATTCTTGATCCTCTTTCATCCTTACTCTCCCTGATTCGCCTCTATGGGAAGGCATTATTTGCCGGACTGCTTGGCTCTGTCTTTCCCCTACTTTTAGACCCTAAAGGCCACCACTCTGCTGTATATCTCTGTAAGTATCCAAAGGCTCTTTAAACTCCATCGATTCAAATAAAAGTATTATAGCCCCCGACTCTTTCCCTTTATTTCCCATCCAATATGATCACCAACCAGCCTGTCATCCAAGTGAAGAATGGCATTTATCCTAATGGATGTCTTTTACCTGCTACACAGCCAGTGATCAAGTTTTATTACTTTCAAGTTATTAATTTTTGTTTTTTTGATTGAGTTAAAGGGCACAAGGCCCAGGTGAACTACTTGACAAATTTTTCTTGTACATAGATAGCTGTCACTCAGTTCAAGATATGGGGCAGAAAACTATTTTGTGTTCTCTCCAAGACCTTACTTCCCCCATTGCCACTCAAGGGTAACCATTATTTTGCCCTCTATCGTTATATATTATTTTGTCTGATTTTAAACTTCATATAAATAGAATCATACAATATATATTCTTTTTAAAAAATATACTTTTTCTTTTTTCTTTTTCTCCCCTTTCCTACCCTGCTGTTTTTTGCTGTCTATGTCCATTCGCTGTATGATCTTTTGTATCTGTTTCTCTTTTGGTCTTCTCTTTTTTCTCCTCTAAGATTCACTTGGATTCGATCCTGGGGACCTCTGATATGGAGCGGGGTTCCCTGTCGCTTGTGCAACCTCAGTTCCTGGTTTCTCTTGCGCCTCACCTTCATTCTCCTCTTTGTCTCTCTTTTGTTGCATCATCACCTTGCTGCGTGACTCACTTGCGTAGGCACTGACTCGCTGCACGGGCACTCAGCTTGCTGTGTGGGCACTGGCTTGCCAGGCAGGCCTGCTTTTTTTTTTTTTAACCAGGCTTTAACCTGGGTCTTCCCATGTGGTAGGCTGAAGCCCAGTCACTTGAGCCACATCTGCTTCCCAATAGATATTCTTTTTGTGTCTGATTCCTTTTATTCGACATTACATCTGTGAGATAGCCATGTTGTTGCATGTTGCAGGAGGTTTTTTCCCCCATCATGTGACGATACCTCAATTTATCCATTCTAGTCTTGATGGACATTTGGGCTGTTTGTAATTTGGGTGTTTGCACATGTTCTTTGGTGTACATGTGCATTTGATTCTGAGGGATGTAAATCTGGAAGTAGAATTGATGGCTTATTGCACATATATATGCTTAGCTTTGATAGATTCCACCAAACATTTTCCAAAGTAATTGTATTATTTGATACAAATGATATAGTCAGCCATATGCAAGAGATCCTGTTGCTCTATAGCCTAGTCAGCACTTGGTTTTGTTGGTGATGCTTTTTTTTTTTTAAATTTATTTATTTCCTCCCCCCATTGTTTGCATTTGCTGTCTGTTTGCTGTGTCTGTTCATTGTGTGCTCTCTATGTCTCCTCGTTTTCTTTTAGGAGGCACTGGAAACCCAACCTGGGACCTCCCATATGGTAGGCAGGTACTCAACTGCTTGAGTCACATCTGGCCTTAGGCTTTCTCTCTCTCTCTACCCCCTTCCCCTCCCCCTCCACCTCCCCCCCCAAACTTGTGAGTGTAGTGGTATCTCTCTCTCTCTTTTATTTTAGGTAGATACTGGGGATCAAACCTGTTACCTCATACATGGGAAGCAAGTACTCAACCACGTGTGCTACATCTCCTCCCCTCATTTTGTTTTTTTCGTTCTTTTTTAAAAAATTTTATTTTATTTCTTAATTATCTTCTTTAAAGTTAATAGATCACACAAAATATTACATTAAAAAACATAAGATGTTCCCATATACCCCACTCCCCACCCCCACCCCCATCATTTTTTTAAGTTGTATTTTTTTGAAGATACAAGGTCACAAAAAATGTTATATTAAAAAATGTACGAGGTTCCCATATACCCCCCCCCCACTCCTCCCACATCAACAACCTCTTTCATCATTGTGGCACATTCATTGCAATTGGTGAATACATTTTAGAGCACTGCTGTACCACATGGATAATAGTTTACATTGTAGTTTACACTCTCCCCCAGTACATTCAGTGGGTTATGGCAGGATATATAATGTCCATTATCTGTCCCTGCAATATCGTTTAGGAAAACTCCAAGTCCTGAAAACGCCCCCACATTACATCTCTTCTTCCCTCTCTCTGCCCTCAGCAACTACCATGGCCACTTTCTCCATAACAATGCTACAATTTCTTCCATTACTAGTCACAATAGTTCTATAGTAGAGTATCAGTAAGTCCACTCTAATCCATATTTTGTTCCTCCATCCTGTGGCCCCTGGGAGGTGATGTCCAGTCCACCTCTATATTGAGAGGGGGCTTAGATCCCACATGGATGATCGTTGCAGTTCTTCTGCTTGTGGTTGTAGGCACTCTCGTTTCCCTTGTGTGGTTGTTGACCATCTTCACCTCCCTGTTAGCTGATCTGGGTAAATCCAACGAACCAGAGAGTAAGAGTTGAAACTCTGCTGAGGCTCAGGGCCCAGCTGGCACATGGACAGTCCAGAGATTCAAGTCTCCTGAGTATACACCAACCCCAGCACCAACCACAGGTTCAATAAGTGACAGAAGAGCTCATTTTGGTTTTGATTTGCATCTTTCTGATGCCTGATAGTATCAAACATGCTTTCATATATTTCCTGGCCATTATTTTATCTTTATCTGATTTTTGGTTAAAAAAAAATCTATTCCGGTCTTTTGCCTATTAAAAAAAAAATGGTGTTTGTCTCTGCCATATTAACTTGTAGGAGATCTTTATATATTCTTTATATGAGTCCTTTGTCAGATAGAGGTATTGGAAATATCTTCTTTGAGTCTGATACTTGTTCTGAATTTTAATGAAGTCCAATTTATTTTTTTTATGTGCTCTTAGTCTAGTCTTTACTTCTGTGTGCTCTTTATGTTCTGTTTAAAAAAACTTTACACCAAATGCAATGAACGTTTCATGATGATGGAGGAGATTGTTGTTATGGGGGGAGGAGTGGGGTGAGGGTCGTTGGTGGTATATGGGGACCTCATATTTTTTGAATGTAATATTAAAAAAATAAATAAGAAAGGAGAAAAAAAAACTTTACCTATTCCTAACTCAAAAATTCTATTTTCATCTAGAATTTGAATGTTTTAACTTTCACATTTAAGTATGATACATCTTAAAGTATTTTATATACATATACACATATGCGTATGTATACTTAGATACACATATACATATGTACATACATATTTTGATATGAGCTATGGCTATCCATTTCCTCCAGGACCATTTATTGAAAGACATTCCTTTCAAATTTGCAGTGGCGTCTTTGTTGAAAATCAGGTAGCCATCTACTTGTGGGTCTCTTTTTGGATTCTCAGTTCTATTGCAGTTGTCTCTTTGTCTAGCATTGTGCCAATATTTCCAGTCCCTGTTACTGTAGCTTTATAACATAAATAATATGTGTAACATATTGAATGATTAAAAAAATTTATGTGTCCAGTACATTTAATTGAGAAATGTATGTTTTTATTCAACTGTTTTCTTTTTCAAGTTATTGTCTATATTTTCAATTATTAAATGTACAAATATATTGAAAAAGGAAAAGCATTTGCAGGGAACTGATATGGCTCAAGTAATTGAGACCTGCTTCCCATATGGGAGGTCCTGGTTTGTTTCCCAGTGCCTCCTAAGAAAAACAAACAAATGATAAAACCAAGCAAACATGAAAAGAAACACTTCAGCTTAGGGGCCGAAGTGGCTCAGTGGTTGAGCACCGGTTTCCCACGTGCAAGGTTCCGGGTTCAATCCCTGGCCCCTGGGTACTTGAAAAAAAAAAAAAGGGAAAAAGAAAGAGGTAATTGCAGTAGTTCAGATGATGCAAGGTGGTGGTGGTGGCTGGAGGGCAGAGAGAAGCCTGGAATGTTAGCAGAGCCAGGTCCACTGTAGGCCCAGCTCAAGTGTTCTTTTCACTCCCCTTCACATAATATCTTCAGAACCATAATTACTGGCACCGCAGTCTTAGACCTGCCCTTCTGCCTTCTCCTTGCCCTTCCATTTGACGTCAATGTCTGAACTAGGTCAGAGGAAAAAAATTATAATTTTTTGAGACCTTGTCCATATCCCAAATTCTCTGCAGAATGTAAAGAAGTAGGCAAACTAAATTTATGCAAATGCCATTATTTTTTTCTTGAGATATAATTCACATATCCAAGTATTCACCCTTTTAAAGTGTACAATTCAGTGACTTTATTATATTCACAGCTATGTACAACCATCACCACTATTTAATCCCAGAACATTTCATCACCCCAAAAAAGCCAACCCAGTGTTACCATCACCACCATCCACTACCAAAACTTAGTGAATGTAATTAATATCACTGAAATGTATACTTAAAATGAGAAATGTTAATCCTGTGTGTATGTTACCACAATAAAAATTAAAGGAAAGAAGCCCCATATCCATTCATAGCCGTTAACCATGCCCCTGTCTCTAGCTCCTGGCAACCACTAATCTACTTTGTCTCTATGGATTTGCCTATTCTGGGCGATTCAAATAAATGCAATCATACCAAAAAAAAGTGTTCATATCTGTGGATATAAGTTCCCCACCTTTGTTTTTCAAGATAGCTTTGGCTTGGGGGAGTGGATGTCACTCAGTGATTGAGCACCTGCCTCCCACACATGAGGTCCCAGGTTCAATCCCCAGTACCTCCTGAAAGTAAAAAGTAAAACAACAGCAGCAACAAAAAAGATTGCTTTGGCTATTTTAAGTTCTTCGTATTTCTACATAAATTTTATGATCATCTTATAAATTTCTCCCCCAAAAACTTGCTGGAATTTGGTATTGCTTTGAAAACCAAATTGATCTGTAGATAGTATAGGTCATATTAATATTGACCTTTCAATTTATGAACATGGTATTTCTCTCTATTAGGTCTTTAATTTTTCTCAGCAAGGTTTGATAATTTTTCATGTGGAGTCCTTGTACTTCTTTTGTTAGATTTATTAATAGGTACTTGAAAACTTTTTCCCTATTTGTGTGTTGCTTGTATGTAGAAATGTGGTTGATTTTTTTGTATATATATATATATATTTTTAAAGATTTATTTATTTATTTAATTTCCCCCCCTCCCCTGGTTGTCTGTTCTTGGTGTCTATTTGCTGCGTCTTGTTTCTTTGTCCACTTCTGTTGTCGTCAGCGGCACGGGAAGTGTGGGCAGCGCCATTCCTGGGCAGGCTGCTCTTTTCTTTTCACGCTGGGCGGCTTTTCCTCACGGGTGCACTCCTTGCGCGTGGGGCTCCCCCACGCGGGGGACACCCTTGCGTGGCACGGCACTCCTTGCACGCATCAGCGCTGCGCATGGCCAGCTCCACACGGGTCAAGGAGGCCCGGGGTTTGAACCGCGGGCCTCCCGTATGGTAGACGGATGCCCTAACCACTGGGCCAAAGTCCGTTTTCCGATTTTTTTTGTATATTGACCTTGTATTCGGTGACTTTACCATTTATTAATTTTATTATTTTATCTGTAGAATATTTTGGATTTTCTACTTATGCAATTATCTATTAATAGATGGAAATTGCTTCCTTTCTAGTCCTTAAACTTTTATTTTTTTTTCTTTCCTTCTTGCAGTGCCTAGGAGTTTTAATATACCATGAACTAGAAGTAGTACGTCCTTGTTTTCTTCCCAGTCTCAAGGGAAACTTTTCAATATTTTATCATTATGTGTGATTTTTGCTGTAATTTTTTTGGTGCATATTTTTTGGGAAGTTTCATTATTTTCCTAGTTTGCAAGGAGTTTTTATCATCCAAGGGATGCTGCATTACTTATTATTAAGATGAATATATAGTTTTCTCCTTTATTCTTTTAATGGATTAAATAATATTGACATATTAATTGAGGTAATTCTACTAATTTTTTTTTTTAGATTTTTTTATTTGTTTCTCTCCCATTCTCCCTCACCCCCCTTTGTCTGCATTCTGTATCCATTCACTGTGTGTTCTTCTGTGTCCACTTGCATTCTTGTCAGGTGGCACTGGGAATCTGTGTCTCTTTTTGTTGTGTCATCATCTTACTGCATCAGCTCTCCGTGTGTGCTGTGCCATGCCTGGGTGGACTGCGTTTTCTGTGCATGGTGGCTCTCCTTGTGGGGCACACTCCTTGAGTGTGGGCACCCCTACACAGGGGTCATCCCTGTGTGACACGGCACTCCTTGTGCATGGCAGCACTGCTCATGGGCCAGCTCACCACACAGGCCAGGAGGCCCTGGGAATCAAACCCTGGACCTCTTATATGGTAGGCGGACATTCTATCAGTTGAGCCACATCCGCTTCCCTCTATTAATGTTTTGATTTTCAAATGTTAAACCAATCTTATTTTCCAGGAAAAAATCCAACTTGATTTTTGATGTTTAAAAAAAAATGTAATTCATGATTATTGGTTTAGAATTTTTGTCTTTATTCATGAGATAAAGTGTAATTTTCCTTTCCTATGTTTTTGTCAGATTTTATCTTAATTTTATACTAACCTTGGAATACATCTTAAGTGTTTTCTCTTTCTCTATTCTCTGGAAGCATTTGTGTAAGACCAATGTTATTTATTTTTTAATTGTTCCTAAAATTTCACCAGTGATCTCATCTGGATCTGGATTTTCTTTGTGGAAAGTTTTAAAATTATTGATTGCATTTCTTTATATTAGGGAAATTATCCTTTAGAATATGATATAAGTTCAGTTCCTTCTCAGCTCATCTTTTCTCATCCCCAGGTGTGGGAGCAGGTGCTCTTTGTTCCAGGGAAAGCTTGGGAAAAAACAATGTTGTCTATCAGTATACCTGCCTACACCTCCAGGCCAAAGCCATGGCTGTACACATGACAGTTCAAAAATAACCACATTGGCACCCAGGATTTCTGTTTGCTTTGCTCTCTTTCTTTACATTTCTCTGGATTGCACTTGTGCTAATTTAGCATCTTGATAGGAACTAAAAGTTTTAGTCCTGTCCTACTCTTAATATTTTAGTCAAGGGCAGCAGTGACTTCCACGTCGCTAAATGCTAAATCCAGTGGTGAATTCTCAGGCTTCGTCTTGCTTGACCAGTTAGCTGCATTTGACATTGTTGATCACTTTTTTCCTTCTGATTTAACTTTCTTCATTTGGCTTCCAGAATACAACATTCTTTTAATTTTCCTTCTCTGATTGCTTGCTCCTTTTCCTTTGCTGGCTCTTCCTTTTCTTCCTACCTCTTGATGTTGGAGAGTCCCGAAGCTCAGCCCTTGCTCCTCATCCTTTCTCTATCTGTGACCTACCCTTTGGTGTTCTTGTTGATTCTCATAAGTATTTCTGTGGCCAATGATTCCTCATACTCTTTTAGTTTCCTAGGCTGCTTAAGCAAATACCATGAAATTATTTGGCTTAAACAATGGGAATTTATTTGCTTAAAGTTTTGAGGCTAAAAAAAGTCCAGATCAAGACATCATCAAGGTGATGCTTTCTTCCCAAAGACTGGCTGCTGGTGTTCCTTGGCTCCTCTGCAACATGGCGAAGCACATGGCTGCATGTGCTGGTCTCTCCCTTCTTTTCTGGGCTTCATTGATTTCATCTTCTTGCTTCTGTGGCTTTCTCTCTCTCTGTCTGAATTTCATTCTCTTATAAAGGTCTCTAGTAACAGGAATAAGACCCATCCTGATTGAGGTGGGCCACACCTTAACTGAAGTAACCTCATCAGAAGGACCTACTTACGATGGATTTACATCCACAGGAATGGATTAGATTTAAGAACATGTTTTTCTGGGGAATATACAGCTTAAAACCACCATACCCAGACCTCTTCCTGCACTTAAGAGTCATATATCTAACGGTCTACTCTACATCTCTATTTGAATGTTTAATAGACACAGCTGAACATGACTGCAACTGACTTACTGGCCACTTCCTTCCCAAACCTGTTTTATCACAGCCTTCCCCTTCTTGATTGATAGCTAACCCTTTGGAATCATCCCTGACTTGTTTTTCCTTCATGCTGTACATCTTACTTATCAGCAGAACCTCTTGGCTCTAGATCCAAAATATATCCAGAATCTGACCTCTTCTAATCACCTGCAATTACCCAAAACAACCCTCAGGCATCTCTTGCCTGGATGATGTCAGGGGACACAGAGCAGTTCTCGCTACCTGGGGAATGAGTCAGGTATGGCACTCCTCTGCCCAGCATTTCATTTTCCTCTGAGTAAAAGCCAGAGTTCTTCCAAAGGGTTATGTGGCTCATTACTTCTGTATCTCGCCTCCTCCTCAGCCCTTGATCACTCTGCACCAGCCCCACTGGCCTTCTTGCTGTTCTAGAAACATACTGGGCACAATGCCATCTCCATCCTTGTGTGAGATTTACCTGCTGCCCGGAGTGTGCTCTCCCCAGGGACCTTGTGGCCAACTCCCTCTCCTCCTCTGGACCATGTTCAGAGCCCACAGCTCAGGCAGGTCTACCTGGACCCCGAGTTCAAAACTGCTGCACTAATCCCTAGCATTCCCACCCCCCGTACCTTCATCTGTTTTGTATTTTTGCCATAGCACTTCTCACATGAAGTTTGCTCATTACTCTTTTTATTGTTTTTTTTTTTTTGGTAAGATTTATTTATTTATTTTTTTATCTTTATTTATCCCTTCCCCCACCTAGATGGTTCTCTCATCTTCTACTCATTGTTTGCTGGCCTTCTCCAGGGGGCACTGGGAACCGAACCAGGGACCTCCCACATGAGAGGCCAGTGTCCAGTGTCCTGAGCTACATCTGCACCCCATGGGCTGTGGTGTCTGCTGGCTTGTGGCAGGGGTGGCATTCTAGCTTTTTGTGGTGAGGGTCGCATCTGCTCGTCTTCTTCTAGGAGGCACTGGGACCTGAACCTAGGACCTCCCATGTGGTAGGAGGGCGCCCATCTGGTTGAGCCACATGACTTCCCTGTTTATTGTTTATCATCTCTTATTCCCCTCTTGAATGACTATAACCTTCCTGAAATCTAAGGGAGGGGGGTAAGAAGCTGTTGTTCACTGATGTTTCCCAAGTGTCCAGGACAGTTCCTGGCACATAGAAAGTATTCAGAAGTTGTTGAATGAATGAATGAATGAGTTTTTGTGTGCCATTTATTTTCCTTTGTAAGTACGATGTAGCTTAATTTTAAAATCTTAACCTAATTTTTTTTTTTGCCTTTAGGATTTTTTTATTGAAGTATATCACTCATACATAAACATACATAAACAATAAGTGAATAGTAGTAGTTTAAACTTACAAAACAAACATATATAAGATCATACAGGACTCTCACTGCCTCACCCTACCACCAATACCTTGCATTGTTGTTAAACATTTTTAACTAATGATTAAAGAGCATCGTCAAAATGTTACTACTAACCAAAGTATTTTTCCCCCAATCCACCCTATTATTATTATCTTTACCTAATTTTTATATGAATATACATAAACAATAAGTGTATAGTAAAGTTGTGAACTTAAAAGCAAACACGCATAACATTATACAGGGGTCCCAACACCTTGCATTGTTGTGAGACATTTGTTACAAATTATGAAAGAATATTGTCAAAATCTTATTACTAATTATAGTCCTTATCTTACATTTGGTGTATTTTTCCCCCAATCCACCCTATTATTATTTTTTAAATATATTTTTATGACAGAAGTTGTAAACCTACAAAACAGCCATGCACATTTGCAGAATTCCCAAACAACACACCTCTATCAATATACCACACTATAGTGACACAGTTGTTACAGGTTATAGATAATATCATCCGATTGTTACCATGTCCATAGTGTAAATTTCTCACACATTGTACATACTGCCTCATTATCAACACACTATATCTTTGGCATAGATGCAAGAATATCATATTATTACTGTTAACCACAGTCCATAGGTCACTCCAGTTATATCTTTCCCATGCTTTTCCACATTCCCAGCATGCTTCAATAGTGATGTACATTTGCTCTAGCTAAAAAAGGACACTCTTGTATCTGTACCCTTAACCACAGTTCTCATCCACCTCTCGGTTTACTGTGCTATTCAGTTCCTAGATTATTCTCTAGCATTCTGTCAATTGGCATTTATATTCCTAGACTATCATTTTCAGTCACATCCCCATTTATGAACTAGCTGTTACTCACTATGTGTTACCATCCACTCTATACATTTCCACACTTTTACAGTAAAGCTAATTAAAACTTCTATATATTTTAAACATCAGTAGTCCATTTCAGTCCTCCTCTTATCTCCTTTAAGAATCCACCACCTACCACCACGTTTTGAAGATATTTTCCTACATTTTCTTCTAGAAGCTTTATGGTTCTTTTATATTTAGGTTTTTGATCCATTTTGAGTTAATTTTTGGATAAGATGTGAGATAGGGGTCCTCTTTCCTTCTTTTGGCTATGGATACCCAGTTCTCTCAGCACCATTTGTTGAATGGGCTGTTTTGCCCAAGCTGGGGATGTGGGTTTGACAGACTTGTCAAAAATCACTTGACCATACATAAGAGGATCTGTTTCTGAACCATCAGTTTGATTCCATTGGTCTATGTGTCTGTCTTCATGCCAGTACCATGCTGTTTTTACCACTGTAGCTAGGTAAAATGATTTAAAGTCTGGAGATGAGTCCTCCAATTTCACTTTTCCTTTTTAAGATGTTTCTGGCTGTTCAGAACCCCTTACCCTTCCAAATAAATTTGATGTTCATGTTTTCAATTTATTTTAAAAATGCTGGTGGAATTTGTATTGGGATTGTGTTGAATCTGTTTATCAGTTTGAGTAGAATTAACATCTTAATGATATTTAGTCTTCTAATCTGTGAGCATGGAATGTTCTTCCAATTATTTAGGCCTTTTAAAATTTCTTTTAACAGTCAGTTATAGTTTTCTGAATACAGGTGCTTCACATTATTGGTTAAGTTTATTATAGATTATTTGGATTTTATCTGTCATATTTTATTTTTACCACTCTTTTGACCCTTTTAGTTACTTTTATTGATATAATAATCTTCATTTTTAGACTCTCTTTCAGGTCTCTCTTCTGTCTTTTCTTTTCAGGCTCTAGCACACCCTTTAGTATTTCTGAAAATCTGGTCTCTTGGTTAGAAATTCTCTAATTTTCTGTTTATCTGTGAATATTCTAGACTCGTCCTCATATTTGAAAGATTATCTTGCTCGATATAAGATCCTTGACTGGAAGTTTTCCTCTTGCAGTATCTTAAATATATCATACCATTGTCTTCTTACCTCCATGGTTTCTGGTGAGAAATCAGCAATTAATCTTATTGGGTATCCCTTATATGTTATACATTGCTCTTCTTTCTCTGTTCTCAGAATTCTCTCTTTGTCTTTGGCATTTGATATTCTGATGAGTATGTGTTTCAGAGTTGTTCTATTCAGATTTTCCTCAGATAGGAGCTGTTGTGCTTCTTGGACATGGATATCTATGTCCTTCCATAGGGTTGGGAAATTTTCTACCATTATTTCTTGAAATATTCCCTTTGCCCCTTTTCCCTTCCCTTCTTCCTCTGGCACACCCATGACACATATGTTTGCACATCTTTTGCTGTCATTTAGTTCCCTGAGGCCTTGTTCAATTTTTTCCATTCTTTTCTTCATCTGTTCTTTGGTATGCTCACTTTCAGAGGCCATTTCCTCAAGCTCACCAATCCCTTCTTCTGCCTCCTCAAATCTGCTACTATATGATTCCAATGTATTTTTTTAAGATTTCTCTTACCTCCCCCCCAAGTTGTCTGCTCTCAGTGTCCATTTGCTGTGTGTTCTTCTGTGTCTACTTGTATTCTTGTCAGCGGCAGCCAGAATCTGTGTCTCCTTTTGTTGGGTCATCTTGCTGTGTCAGCTCTCCGTGTGTGCAGAGCCATTCCCAGGCAGGCTGCATTTTTTTCTCACTGGATGACTCTCCTTACAGGGTGTATTCCTTGTGCATGGAGCCCCCCTTGCGGGGGACACCCCTGCGTGGCACGGCACTCCTTGCGCACATCAGTATGCAGTGTTGGCCAGCTCATCACATGGGTCAGGAGGCCCTGGATTTGAAACTTGGGTCTTCCATGTGGTAGGTGGATGCTCTATCTGTTGGGCCAAATCTGCTTCCCCCAATGTATTTTTAATTTCATTTATTGTGCCTTTCATTCCCATTAGGCCTGCTATTTTTCTATGTATGCTTTCTTTCAAATTCTTCTTTGTGCTCATCCAGGGTCTTCTTTTTTTTTTTTTTTAAGATTTACTTATTTTCCCCCTTCCCCTCCTCCTACCCTGCTGTTTTTGTTGTCTGTGTTGTCTTCTCATTTTCTCTCCTCTAGGACTCACTGTGATTTGATCCTGGAGACCTCTGATGGGGAAAGAGGTTTCCTGTCAATTGCACCACCTCATTCCTGGTTTCTGCTGTGCTTCACCTTGACTCTCCCCTTGTTTCTCTTTTGATGCATCATCATCTTGCTGTAATCACTTGCGTGGGCACTGACTCACCATGCGGACACTTGCATGGGCACTCGCACGGGCACTGGCTTACCACACGGGCATTTGTACTCTCCACGTGGGCAGTTGCGCTCACCGGTTCACCATGTGGGCACTTGTGTGGGCACTGGTTCGCTGTGTGGGCACGCCTTCTCTTCTTTTTCACCAGGAGGCCCCAGGGATTAAACCCAGGTCCTCCCATATGGTAGGAGGAAGCTCTGTCACTTCAGCCACATCTGCTTCCCCCAATATCTTCTTAATATCTGTAATCTCTTTAGCCATCTTATTGAATTTATTAAGGAGATTTGTTTGAACATCTATGCTTAGTTGTTTCAACTCCTTTATGTCATTTGGAGACTTATCTTGTTCCTTTAACTGGGCCACATCTTTGTGTTTCTTGGTGTGGATTTTAATTTTTTGTTGGCGTCTTGGCATCTGGCTTACTAGAGTATGTATTCTGGGTGCAGTTTTTCTCTTTAGTTTAGGGCTTCCTGCCCCTTCTCCCTTGCTGGTTGTGCAGTAGGAGCCAAAGATGTAGTTGGTGCTATTAGCTGTAGCGGCACAAGCAGCTGTCATTGCCTCAGGGACTGATGAAGTTTCTCCCAACTTTCTCCTTTGCCAGTGATAGGGGCAGAGTCACAGCTGTGTGGAATAATCGAAGTTGTGCAGGGCTAGACTGTAGTTGCCCAGAAAGACTGATGAAACTTCATGTTCCTTTCTGCCCTCCCTGGAGAGGGGATGGAGCTGCAGTCTATGCAGTGTGGGTCCAAGATGACTGCAGTTACCCCAGTAGACTTCCGACTGTTCAGTCTGTGCCAGCCAAAGGGACCTGGATAGGCTGGTGCAGGGCCTGCTGGCTTCCTCTCTGCCAGAGGTGGGACTGAAGTCTAGGCTAGGGCTGCAGGCTGATCTGGGTGAGAGAAACTGGTCTCTACCATCACTGCGATTTTCAGTCAGCCTGGCTTCCCCTTGAGCTGGGGGTGGAGTCAAATGGCAGCTACTGGCCTCTTTCCAACTTGGACAGGTTCAAACTTCAGCTGTTCTTAGGACTATACTTTAGCCAGCCAAGTTTACTAATCAGTAGCTGAAATTGGTGGCCAACTGTCTCTTTCTTCCCTGTTTTTGGGAAATGGAGCTTCCAATTCCAGCCATAGAATAGCTCCTGGGGTTGCTTGTGCTGCCAAAGTAGGGTGATCATTGGTCTCTGCAGCATGACCTGGAGTTTCCTGGAGAGTCTGGTTCCGGTCCCCCCAGATTCCTCCCTCCCAGAGGTGGGGCTGGGGCTTAGGCTAGAGCTGCAATCTGATCTGGGTGGAAAGAAGCCAGTCCCCAGCAGCATTGTGATTTTCAGCCCTCCCTGCTTCCCCTCATGCCAGGCACAGAGTTAAAATGGCAGCTACTGGCCTCTTTCTGACTTGGACAGGCTCAAAGTTTAGCTGTTTTTAGGATTATACCTTAGCCAGCCAAATTTACTCATCAGTAACTGAAGTTGGTTCCCAGCTGCCTCTTCCTTCCTCGTTTTTGGGAATTGGGACTTCCAATTCCAGCTGCGGAACAGCTCCCGAGGTGGTTTATGCCTCCAGTGGAGGATGTGGCATGGAGCGCTCTACCAATGAATCTTCTCTGCAGATGGGCAGTCTCCTCCTTCCATTCCTTTTAGGATGTTGCAGGATCCTCTTCTGGTCTCCTGGAGCCCAAACAGGTGCTGCAGATAGGTCTGAGTGTTTACTAACTGCCCTGTAGCACAAGCTGACCTTAAGAGCCCCTTACTCTGCTGCCATCTTGCTGGTTGTCCTTTATCTAATATTTTTATCTTTTAATAGTAGATTTAAATGTCTTTA
The DNA here is from genome assembly GCF_030445035.2 of Dasypus novemcinctus. NCBI lineage: Eukaryota > Metazoa > Chordata > Mammalia > Cingulata > Dasypodidae > Dasypus > Dasypus novemcinctus. The sequence goes on from NW_026688166.1 coordinate 140,964, forward strand.
CTTTGAGTGTTTCTTTGTTTTTTGTTTTACGTTTCATACCTATTTTGCTCAAACTTTTAAAATTCGTTATGTCAACTATATTTAATAAATTAATCATCCTGTGCATTTCTAAATTGAAGTTGTGATTTTATTGTATATTAAGGTACTATATATATATTTGAATCTATTTCTGGACTTTTTTCCCTCACTGACCTAATTTTCTTTCAATCAAAACAGCTTTATGATAAATAGTTAATGCCTAGTAAGGCAAAAGCCCACTCTGCAGTTTTGTTTGGAGATTTACTTGTCTCTTTTTCCTCCTGAATTAAAAAAAATATATATCTAGTGAAATCTCTTCCCTCTTGTAAAAACTTTAAGAAAAACAAACAAAATAATTGGCTTGCTAAATATTTACCTTAAAATTTTATTGTTAATTATTTTATTTTATTTGTTTCTCTCCCCTTCTCCTCCCTGCCCCAGTTGTCTGTTCCCTGTGTCCATTTGCTGCGTGCTCTTCTTTTGTCTGCTTCTGTTGTTGTCAGCGGCATGGGAATCTGTGTCTCTTTTTGTTGCATCATCTTGCTGTGTCAGCTCTCCGTGTGTGCGCCTCCATTCTTGGGCAGGCTGTACTTTCTTTCACGCTGGGTGGCTCTCCTTATGGGGAGCACTCCTTGTGCATGGGGCTCCCCTACGCAGGGGACACCTCTGCATGGCACAGCACTCCTTGCACGCATCAACACTGCGCATGGGCCAGCTTGACACGGGTCAGGGAGGCCCGGGGTTTGAACCATGGACCTCCCACGTGGTAGACGGACACCCTATCCACTGGGCCATGTCCGTTTCCCTTATTGTTAATTTTGATGGCTCAATATTTTGATAAGTCGTAATTCTCAAAAACATTGTTTTATGTCCTTCAGTAATACTTAAAAAACAATAGCTTTATTGAGATATAATTCATAATTTAAAAAAAGAGATTTATTTATTTATTTCCCTCTCTCCCCCCCTCCCCAGTTGTCTGCTCTCTGTGTCCATTCACTGTCTGTTCTTCTGTGACTGCTTCTATCCTTATCAGTGGCACCAGGAATCTGTGTCTCTTTTTGTTGCATCAACTTGTTGTGTCAGCTCTCCATGTGTGCGGTGCCACACCTGGGCAGCTGCATTTTCTTTTGCGCTGGGTGGCTCTCCTTATGGGGCACACTCCTTGCGCATGGGGCTCCCCTATTCGGGGGACTCCCCTGCATGGCACAGCACTCCTTGCGCACATCAGCACTATGCATGGGCCAGCTCCGCATGGGTCAAGGGGGCCCAGGGTTTGAACCTTGGACCTCCCATGTGGTAGGTGGATGCTCTATCCATTGGACCAAGTCCGCCTTCCATAATTTTTAAAGTGTACGCTTCAGTGTGCACTTCACTTTAGTATATTTACAGAGTTGTGCAGCTATACTACTGTCTAATTTTAGAGCATTTTCATCACTCGCAAAAGAAGCCCTGAACTTGTTAGCAATCACTGTCCACCCTTCTTTATCCCCATTGCCTGGCAACCACTATCTACTTTTTGTCTGTATAGATTGGCTTATTCTTGGCATTTCATATAAAGGGAATCATAAAGCATGTGGCCTTTGTGTCTGTCTTCTTTTACTTGGCATGTTTCCATCGTTCAGCCATGTTGTAGTGTGTCAGTACTTTGTTCTCTTTTATGACCAAGTAATATTCCATTGTGTGGATATGCCATACTTTTTTAATCCATGCATCAGTTTGTGGACATTTGGGTTTCCATTTTTTGGCTGTTATCAATAATGCTACCGTGAATATTCACGTACAAGTTTTTATGTAGACATATGTTTGAAGTTCTCTTGGGTGTATACCAACGAGTAGAACTGCTGGATCATATGGTAGGTAACTCTGTGTTTAGCATTTTGAAGAACTCTTAAAACCATTTTCTATGGCAGTTACACTAATTTACATTCCCACCAGAATTATATGAAGGTTCCAGTTTCTTCACATCTTTACTGACACTAGTAATTTTCCATTTTTTAAATAATAGCCATCCTAGTAGGTATATTTCTGTGTGGTTTTGATTTGCATTTTCCTGATGATTAATGATGTTGAGTGTCTTTTCATGTGCTTATTGACATTTGTGTATCTTCTTTGGAGATTTATCTATTCATATTCTTTGCCCCTTTTTAAATTGGATTATTTGTCTTTTTATTATTGCGTTGTTACAGTATTTTACACTAGACGCATTACCAGATGTATGATCTCTTCCCTAACGTTTTACATGATTTTTAATCTAAGTCATATACCTTTGTAGCTATTTGTCATTTTCAACATTGCTCCAGGTTGTTATGTTTTCCTCCCTTTTCCATTATTAAATCAATATTGCTAATGTGTAGTTAAAATTCTGCATCTAATTGCTCATTAGCTAGTGATTTTCTTCTTGCACACAAGATTAAGGTATGGTGTAATGATTCATCATTGAGAATAAATTGGATAAGTTTTCTATTTTCAGTTGGCCTTATGTTATTGAAATAAACCCTATTTGTCCTTCCATTTACTTAAAAAATTTATTGAGCACCTACTGTGTTTTAGATGAAAAGACTGCTGTGAACAAAAGAAAGCTACCACTTTCATAGAGAGAATTTTCCAATGGATCATGATGTTTTTTTTTTTTTTTTTGAGAAGGAAAAATGGTTTATTGACGGCCGGCCAGACTCGGGAGCTTTCTGTTTCAATCTCAAGCCCTGAACAAGATTTTTGAATCCCTTTTATACAGAGATAAAAGGCCAAATGGTCCATTTGTTTCAGTTCTCAGTAGGCTTGAATTAGCATATATATCTTCCACATCTTAGGTAAATGATGTATTATTTTAATAATAATCTTCTGTACTTTGTTTGCTAACATTTCATTAGGAACATTTGCATCCAAACTATAAGAGAAATTGTCCTGTAGTTTTCTTTTGTTGTACTGCTTCATAAGGTTTTAATTTTAAGATTACCATAGTTCAGTAATGACTTGGGGAGCATTCCATATTTTTTGGAAGAGTATATGGCAATGCCAGACTCATCTGTTCCTGAAAGACTGACTAGAATTTACTTTAAAGATTCCAGTGCTGCTGGTTTTTAAATCATCAGTAGATTTGCAAATCTCATCTTCAGTTATTGATCTGATTATCTTGTTTGGGGATGAGTTTTGTTAAAATTTTACTAGTAAACAATCTGTTTCCTCTATATTCTGAAAACGTATTGCTGTGAAATGTCACATATGATTCTTCTATAATTTATACTCTTCCATCTTTGTGGATATATGCCTTTCCTCAACTCTGTTATATAATTTTGCTGTTTTACTTTTCCCCTCGAATTTGCCCATTGGGTATATAATGTCTTTTTTAGGATATACTGAAAAAGTGCATTTGGTTTTATTTAGCCTTCCTCATTTATTTTGGCTTTAATTTCATTCATTTAGAATTTTATCCTTACTTTTCATGCTTTCTTTTTATTTTGTTATTTTTCAAAATTCTTGTAGCTAAATATAGAGTTTATAATTATTTTCAGTCTTTCAATTTAAAAATCAGTTAAAGACAATTTTTCTCTGTAGTAGCTTTAATTGTGGCTCTCAAGTTTTCATGTAACTTATTCCCTTCTGTTTCTTTCTAGGAAATTGTAAATTGGATGTTGATTGTTTTTTCTTTGATCTAAAGTTTTTGTTTGTACACTGTATCTCATTTCACGAATCAATAACTTTTGGGTGAATTTTTTTTTCCATTTTAGTTTTATAGCCCACAGTCAAGACAGTGTAGCTTGTAAAACTTCTGACTTTTAGAATTCAGTAACAGTTTCTCTCTAAGCAAAGCACAGCATAATGATTATGAGTAGAGCCTTGTCAGATGAGCAGGGTGACCTTGGGAAGTTGGTAACCATTCTCTGCCTCGATTTTCACATCTGTTAAATGGGGAAAATATATCTGTTATAGGTTTATAGTGTTATAAGAGGAAAAATATATTTATAATATCCTTTAAAAGTCGCTCTTCTAAATAAAAGTATCCACTAAATTTTAGTTATTATTATTACCTGACCAGTTTTTGCAAAATTTTCTAAAACATAAGAGTTAAATGATCTCTATTTGATAGTTGAGCTTTCTTCTATATAGATATACATTTTCTCCCACTGTAATGTGGTTTTGTTTTCTTTAAACAAATTCTCTTATAATTGTAGCAGCTTTTCCTACCTCTATTTGGATACACACAGATTTGTCTTTTCTTGATTAATTTTGCCGTTTATCATTACATGCCACCTTTCTTTGCCCCATTGAAAGATTAAGGCTGCACATTCCACTTTATATAATATAATAATGCCACGCTTGCTTCCCTTTATTTGCATTTTCCTGAAATTTTTGTCCATTCCTTCATTTTCACCATTCTTTTTTATTTTTATTTTTTTGTAATGATCCAGTGAAATTTTATTTACAAAAGAGGCAGCTAGATTTAATCTCTGCCTTCTTGCCTCTATGGTTTTTTTTTTTAACTTAAAAATTTTTGAAACATATTTCTATTACATAAATCTTACAGAGAGACTTTATAGGGCAATTTTCACCATTCTTTATCACTTTGTTTTAGATTTATATTTTATAAACAACAAATGGCAAGATTTTTTTAAACCAATATGACAGTCTTTCTTAGATAAATTCATCCAGTCATATTTTCTGCAATTATTCATATATTTGATTATATTTATCCATCTTAGTTTACTGACTCTGTAAGAATATAATAATATATGTTATATACATTAATCATACTCTTTTAATATGCCTGTTCTGGCTTGTTCAGATTTCTCATTTATTCATTTTTCTTCTGTTAATCGGGTAATTTTCTGATTTTCAGTTCTCATAGTTACCAGCTGATCCTTAATTATAACTAAGCCTTTATCTAGTAATATCAGGATTAGCTACTTGTTCTTCTGCTGCTTCATGGTGTGGTTGTCACTCCTTCTCCAGATCTCCTTAGATGACCTTCACAAAGCTTCAATCCCCCCACCTTGATACCCATACTCCTTCATTTTGCTAGTTGGTTTCCCCTTCTCTTCTGTTTCAATTACTCTACTCTAACATTACATTATAAATGTCAAATCATGTTAATACCATCCATTTAGTTGTAACCATCTATCTATAACAAGATTTTTTTGTTTCCCATTTCTTCCCTACCTTTCATATTCCCCTGGCTTGAGAGGTGTTTGCGTGCTTGTTAGAGCACCTCCTCAGGTGTTTTCTCTACAGAAGTTACCTGGGTGATGTATTCCTCCTGAGGCCCTGCTGTCTGAATACATCTGATTTTTGCCTTTGAAAAACTGTTTATGTGTAGAATTTCTAGATTGAAATTTATTTTTTTCATGATCTTAAACAATCTTTTTCCTTCTAGCATTGCAGTTGAGACATGTAAAGCTAGGATAGTTCTCTTCTTTATGAATAACCTTTTGTTTTCATTTGGAAGGTTTTCAGATTGATTCATTGTCATCAGAATTAAACAAAGATAAGCTTCAGTGTGTCTTTTTCATTAATCATTAATTCTAGATTAGTGTTTTTTTTTCTTTCAAGACTTTTAATATTATTCACTCCTCTCTCTTTTTTAAAGTTTTATTGAGATATATTCACATACCATAAAATCTATCCAGAGTATATAATCAATGGCTTTTGGTATAATCACAATGTTGTGCATTTGTCACCACAAAAAAATTTCAGAACAATTTTATTACTCCAAAAAGAAAAACCCTGTACCACTTAGCAATCGCCTCTTGACCCTTTATCCTTCCCCAGCCCTACATAACCACTAATCTGATTCCGTACTTATAAATTGATTTATACTTACATTTTATATAAATAGAATCATATAATATTTAGTACTTTGTATCTGGTTTCTTTCATTTAGCATAATGTGTTGTGTTTTTTTTGCCTGATATTAGCATATTGTATCATTAACATACATTTGTTCAGTTTCAAAGAAAAGCAGTGTTATATATACAGTATTACTCATATTCATATTTCACATGATCCCCTCTCTTCCTGCTTGTATGGTTTTTGATGAGAAGTCTACTGTCATTCTTATCTTAGTTCCCCTCTAGGTAAGATGTGTTTTTCCCTTCTGTATTCTTTCAAGATTTTTCCCTTTGTCTTTGGTTTTCTGCACTTCAATATGATATTCTTAGATGTGGGTTTCTTGGTAGTTATTCTCTTTGATGTTCTCTGAGCTCCCTTTATCTGTCATTAATTTTACAATGTTTTCAGCTATTATTACTTCCAGTATTTCTTCTGGTCCATTCTCTTTCTTTTTCTGGTATTTCAGTCATGCATTTATTATACCTTTTGATGTCCCCAAGTTCTTGAATGCTCTCTTTTTTAATTCTTCTCTTTGCATTTTAGTTTGTGACATTTCTGTTGACACCTTTTCAAGTTCACTGGTTCTTTCCTTGGCTTTGTGTGATGAACCTGTCAATGGCATTCTTCTTTTCTGTCACTATGCTTTTGATTTCTAGCGTTTCTGGTTGAGTTTTTCTGCTTACATTATCCATCTGCTCTTTTTTTCTCCCCTCCCCTCTTTTGCCCTACTGTTTTTTCTGTCTGTATCCATTCGCTGTGTGATCTTCTGTATCTATTTCTCATTTTGTCTTCCATCTTTCTCCTCTAGGATTCACTGGGATTCAATTCTGGAGACCTGTGATGTGGAGAGAGGTTCCCTGTCAATTGTGCCACCTCAGTTCCTGTTCTCTGCCATGCTTCACCTTGACTCTCCCTTTCGTTTCTCTTTGGTTGTGTCATCCTCTTGCTGTGTGACTCACTTGTGTGGGCATTGGCTCCCTGCTCGGGGGCTCAGCTTATCACCTGGGCACTGGTTTGTCACGCATGCACTGGCTTACCATGTGGGCACACACGTGGGCACTCGACTCACTACATGGGCACTGGCTTACCACACGGGCACCTTTGTGGGCACTCGGCTCACCATGTGGGCACTTACTCGGCTTACTGCATGGGTACTTGACTCACCATGTGGGCACTCAGCTCACCATGCAGGACTTGCGTGAGCACTTGGCTCACCACATGGGCACTCAGCTCACCTCATGAGCACTCGGCTCACCTCATGGGCACTCGGCTCACTGTGTGGGCACTTGGCTCACCATGCTGGCACTTGACTTGCCATGGGGACACTGGCTCACTGTGCAGGCACGCTTTCTCGTCTTTTTCACCAGGAGGCCCTAGGGATTGAACCCATGTCTTCCCATAAGGTAGTCGGAGGCCTTATCACTTGAACCACATCACTTCCCTCCATCTGTTCTTCAAGTATTAATCGTAATTATTTTAAAGTCCCTGTGTAATAATTCCAACATCTGTACCACACCTGAGTTTGATTCTGATTGCTTGCATCTTCAGGGTAAGTTTTTCTTTCCTTTTGGCATGTCCTGTCATTTTTTGTTGAAAGCTGAACATGTTGTATCTGGTAATAAGAACTGAGATAATAGGCTTTAGTGTGAGGATTTATGTGAAATCTGCCTAGGAGTTGGGCTCTGTTTAATGTTTGTTGGACCTATAGGTGGGAGAGGCTTCAGATTCCTCGAGTGTCCTTGTTTTTCCTTCCCTCTTGACTTTGCACTTCCCTCTGTACTTCCCAAGACTGTTGAGAAGTCTGTCTCGCAGCTCTTGGAGCTGACAGCCACTGTTCCTGCACTGAGCCCTGCTGGTGTGCTGTAAGGTGGGGCAGGGGAGCATTCTACAGCTCACGCTTCACTCCGCCCTCTGGTGGCCATGCCCCTGGGTGGTGACCTTCACAGTGTTACTGATAAGCTGAAAACTTCCTCCTAGCACCTCCTATGTGGACTTTTGTCCTGTGTTCTAGAAGTCTGTTCTTTATTTTAGTAATTTTCTTCTCAGTATATGTAAGAGTATCATTGAAATTAAAAGCTGATTTTCTTCCATTTCTTGCTGTAATTTTGTTTTCTCCATGTTCAGTTGTTTTGATTATCTTAGTTCTTATTGTTCTATTTCTAATTTCCCTAAAATATCTGCTTCATTTTCTATTCATTTTCTGTAAGTGAAAAACTAGTGGTTGTTTGGGTTCCTACTAAACTCTTCTCTCCTGGGTTTAGTGTTCCCTTTCAGAGAATTTTTTTCTCATTCTTCATGGCCTGGGCTTCTCCCAGGCTCCTGAGGAGGGCTCTTTCAGATCCGGTACCTGCTCTTCTGCCCCCACAGGCTCTTCCCTTGGGAGCCGTCTGACTCACTGCTGGCTTCAGCTACCACTGAGATGCCAGCAACTCCCCCAGGCCTTAACTTCATCCTGGGCTTCTGTTCTGAGCCCCAGAAGCATCCCTCCAGCTGCCTCCTGGGGAGCCTGCCCTGCTTTTCCCAGAAACACTTGAAGCCCAGCCTCTTTCTCTCCACTTTCTGGTTTTGCAAATGGTACTGGGTTTTACCTGGATGCTCATAAAGATACCCTTGGTGATCATTTCCCCATATTCCCTTTATAGCATGAGTCAGGCGCCTGATTTTTGGTGACTGATGCATCATATCCCTGTGTATCATCTTTCCTCTGCCCCTCCATTATTACTGCCTGAATCAGCTCTCTTACTGTCCTTTGCCCTCTCTTTTCCCTTAAGCCAATCTCCACTGTCCTTCTGGCTCAGCGCTGACCAATAGAAATATAACATGAGCCCACACATTAAAAAAAGGAGTGAAAAAGAAGCAAGTGAAATTAGTTTTAATAACCTATTTAATTTAAATCAGGATACAGAAAATAATACATTTCAACATGTAATCGATATTTGAAAAGGCACTCTCAGTGAAATATTTCCTTTTTTTGAACTAAGCTTCTGAAATCTGCTGTGTATTTTATACGTATGGCACTCTCAGTTTAGCCTAACGACATTTCAGTTGTTCAATAGCCCATGTAGCTAGGTGCTACTGTATTGGTTACCACAATTATACATCATTGCTCCTGCAATGCAAGTGTGGACATGGAAGTCCAGTGTTTATTTCATGTCTTTACTGGTGCTAATATTTGTACCTATGATTTGAGATGTGGGGCTGTATACCCTAAGGCCGTAAATCCTAAGGCGAAGATAGTCTGAAAGCATGGTTTCTGGATCAGCCGCAGCATGAGCATCACCTGCTAACTCGTTAGAAATGCTTGTTCAGTTATTCACGAGGCAGTCCCTTTGGTTCTTTAGGGCCCATTTTATGGGATCAGTTTTGATATGATCGTATTTTACCTTGTTTGCCTAGTCTATAGATAGGTCAAACCTGATCTGCCTCTTTTAAAAAAATTTAATTTTTCAATTTTTAATTTTTTCTTTACTAGAGAAGTTGTGGGTTTACAGAACAATCATGCATAAAATACAGGATTCCCATATACCAGCCCACCACCACCACCTTGCATTGGTGTGGAAAATTCATTACAACTGATGATAGGACATGTTAATAATTGTACTGTTAAAGTCCGTGGTTGAACTTAGGGTTCTCTGTTCATATAATACAGTTCTTTAATTTTTAATTTTACTTGAGATCTTGGGGCTGGGGATTGAACCTGGGACCTCAAATGTGGGAAGCTGGCACTCAACCACTGAGCCATATCGATCTCCCCTGAGTTAGTTTTTTCATTCATTTATTTATTTATTTTTAGGAGGCACTGGAAACTGAACTCCAGCTCTCCCATGTGGGAAGCAGGGGCTCAACTGCTTGAATCACATCTGCTCCCTCCCCCCTTATTTTTTTTTTAAGGATTTTTTTTTATTTAATTCCCCTCCCCTCCCCCGGTTGCCTGTTTTCTGTGTCTTTTTGCTGCATCTTGTTTCTTTTCCTTTGTCCGCTTCTGTGTCTTGTTTCTTTTCCTTTGTCCGCTTCTGTTGTCAGTGGCACGGGAAGTGTGGGCAGTGCCTTTCCTGGGCAGGCTGCACTTTTCTTTCGTGCTGGGCGGCTCTCCTGAACGGGTGCACTCCTTGCACGTGGGGCTCCCCTTCGCAGGGAACACCCCTGTGTGGCAGGGCACTCCTTGCGCCCATCAGCACTGGGCATGGGCCAGCTGATCAGCTCCACACGGGTCAAGGAGGCCCGGGGTTTGAACCGCGGACCTCCCATGTGGTAGACAGATGCCCTAACCACTCGGCCAAAGTCCGTTTCCCCCTCCCCCCTCCCCCCCCTTATTTTTGTTCTTCTCTTAGTCTTGAGGGATTTGGGATGATGCCTGCTCTGACTGCTTCAGGCTGAGAGGGGTCTTAGATATCATGGGGAAGAGGAAATACATCTCTGAGAAACATATTTGACAAGTGCATTGAAAATTACAGGTTTGTATAAAAAGAGTAGAAGAATCATGATTAGGGGAATTTTAAATAAGTATAACTGTTATATTTGGGAAATAGATTTTCATATTTTCCCAAATAGGGCCCACCAAGGGTTGATTGCATGAGTCTTTGTGGCTTGCCTATGGTGTCTGGATGTCCCTAGAGCCCTCAGGAGCACTTTTTTTTTTTTAAACATATTTTTTTATGAAGTTGCAAACCTACAAAACAATCATACAGGTGTATAAAATCTGAGGAGCACTTTTGATTGAGGCTTTGTTTAAAAACTCTGTTTTATTTAATATTTTCCCCTTTTGGTAAAGGTCTTTTTCCAGATGCACTGCTGATTAACACTTGGTAATAATCCCTCGATGCCAGGGAGGCTCATGCCCAGAAGTCATGTCCCACTTTGGGAGCAGGTGGTGAGTTTATTTGCAGAGCTTGGCTTACAGGGAAGTCCTCCACAAGGAGGTTTTCAGGAGGTAACTCTTAGGCATTGATTATAATTAGGCTTAGTTTCATTATTACAGGAGTAAGTTTCATAAGTGCAAGCATTAAGATTGAGGGCTTGGCATATTGGACTGTTTTCTTTTATTAGGTAAGGCTTATGTAGTCCAGAGTTTGTTTTTTGTTTTTTTTACCATCTCATTTGAGAAAGAAGCAGGACTTCCCCAGGATGAAAGTTTAATATTTTGATAGCTACTGTATGAGCTTCTACCTATCCAGAGAACATACCTATGACAACAAGAATACAGTTATACCCCATTCAGGTATACTTGTACTTATGGCATATATTTGTTTTATAGCTCCTGAACAACCTTTTTTTTTTTAAAGATTTATTTGTTTATTTGCCCCCCGCCCCCCATTTGTGTTCACTGTCTGCTCTCTGTGTCCATTTGCTGTGTGTGCTGTGTCTTCCTGTCTTCTCTTTAGGAAGCACTGGGAACTGAACCTGAGACCTCCCATGTTGGAGAGAGGCATTCAATCACTTGAGCCACCTCAGCTCCCTGCTTTGTTGTATCTCTCATTGTCTTTCCTCTTTGTGTCGCCTTGTTGCATCATTTTGTTGTGTCCGCTCACCATGCCTGCCCATTGGGCCAATTTTGCTGTCTTGCTTGCCTTCTCCAGGGGCACCAGGAACCAAACCCGGACCCCCCCATGTGGTAGGTGGGAGCTCAATCACTTGAGCCACATTTGCTTCCCCAAACTTTTAAAAAATCATGTCAGTTTATTCCATTTATCAGCATAATCAATGACATATCAATTTGAAATTATTTTTTTTAAAGATTTATTTTTCATTTATTTCTCTCCCCTTCCCCCTTCAACCCCCGTGTTGTCTGCTCTCTGTGTCCATTTGCTGCATGTTCTTTCTTTGTCTGCTTCTGTTGTTGTCAGCAGCACAGGAATCTGTGTTTCTTTTTGTTGCATCATCTTGTGTGTCAGCTCTCTGTGTGTGCGACGCCATTCCTGGGCAGGCTGAATTTTCTTTTGTGCTGGGCGGCTCTCCTTACAGGGTGCACTCCTTGTGCGTGGGGCTCCCCTTCGCGGGGACACCTCTGCGTGGCATGGCACTCCTTGTGCGCATGAGCACTGCGTGTGGGCCTGCTCCACACGGGTCAAGGAGGCCTGGGGTTTGAACCGCGGACCTCCCATGTGGTAGACAGATGCCTTATCTACTGGGCCAAGTCTGCTTTCTCAATTTGAAATTAAAATGAATTTTATTTATAAAATGTTACAAATATTTTATTTATATAAGCAAATCAGTATTAAAACAGGGACACCAGTATCATTGTTATGTTGAATTCATAGCTAGAGGAAGAAGTATAATTGTTTGGATGAGAGGTGAGACAACTTCTTAAAAGGTATTCTCCAATCCATAGATACATGTTTACCTTCTCAAGCAACACATATTAACAGCGAACAATTATATAGTGTTTGCCAAGTGCCGGATACTCTTGAACTTATTTTACAGATTTTAATTTGAACCTCTCATGGGAGATAGATACTATCATTATTCCAATTTAGAGATAAAGAATCTGATATAGGGAGGCTCAAAAACTTGTTCAAAGTCAAAACTAAGAAGAGGCAGAGATAAGATTCAAACCAGGAGACTAATCTGAGGCTCCTTGCTGGCCAACCAGGCTATAAACTCTTTCTTTTCTTGGAAAAAAAAAAAGATTTAAACCAGAGTCCATTCATTTAAGCAGAATGCTGTTCTATCTCTCCTGCACAGCAATTACTGTACTAACAGGTGAGAGCTTGTAGAATTTTGATTTCTTATGAGTATGGAAAGCATTGTGATAAACATTGCACTAGCGTTTCCAGTTTAGTTTTCATAAATAAATAAAGCCAGCTTTCTGTCATTTTCTTTGCCTAGTGGAAATGACAAATCAATACAAGAGAAAAACAGGAAAACTACCAGTTAACAACAGAGATTCTAGGAATTTCAGAAAAAAAATAATAAATGATACATCCAAACACGTGTTGGTCCATTTAAAATTCTCATTCTGATAAGCTAGAACTCACTTCAGTATCTCTAGAATGTTCCCCCAAATTTTGAATGATATATTTCTGTATACCATGTGTGTATGTGTGTATACGTACGCAATTATGTGTGTGTGTATACGTACGCAATTATATATATACACACATATATAATAGAGGTTCAAATGGTGAAAACTTTTTGTTCTTTGAGGATGGATTTTATCTAGGGATAATAAAAATCTTTAGAGCTAAGGTGGGTGGGTGAGGTAGAGTTGGGCAATACTGATTTGAAGTGAATTTAAGTTTTCACTAAAAATAACGAAATGGACTTTTGAACATTCAGTTACCACCCTTGACATTTTCTTTATCTAGGATCCAGATCATTTGGAATTGATTCTATTATAAAGTAAGTTTTTCTCTGCTAAATTATTTCTGCCTCTCTCAATTAATGAGGATAGTAAGTTGGAAATTTGGACTGTAAGTTCTTTGTAAATGGACTCCATATGGTTTTCTGGATTATGCAATAATGTTTACATATTGTGGTAAAAGGAGCCCTCTCAAATAATGCTGTGAAAATGTAGACATTTTAATCACTTGGTTAAGTCCTTCATATACAGTTCATCAGAAGAATTTTCCCTTTTCTACTTGACTGCAACTCAGTTTTCCATGTTTCTCACATTTGTGGGGAACAATCATTTACACACTTGAAGAATGGTTGAGGGAAGCAGATGTGGTTCAAGTGATAGGGCTTCTGCCTACCATATGGTTAGATCCCTGGGGCCTCCTGGTGAAAAAGAAGAAGAGAAAGTGTGCCTCCGTGGCAAGCCAGCACCCACATAGTAAGCCAGTGCCCACATGGCAAGCCAGTTCCTGCATGGCAAGCTGAGTGCCAGTGCGGTGAGCCAGAAACCAGGAAATGAGGTGGCGCAGCTAACAGGGAACCTCTCACATCAGAGGTCCCAGAATTGAATCCTGGTGAATCCTAGAAGAGAAAAAAAAATGAGAAGACCAAAAAAAGAAATAGAAGCAGATGTGGCTCAACTGATAAGAGTGTCCACCTACCATATAGGAGGTCCAGGGTTCGAACCCAGGGCCTCCTGGCCTGTGTGGTGAGCTGACCCAAGTGCAGTACTGCCGCACAAGGTGTGCCATCTCATGTGGGAGTGTCCCGCACATAGGGGAAACCCAAACACAGGGAGTGTGCCCTGCAAGGAGAGCCTGTCCGGCACGAAAAAAAGCGCAGCCTGCCCAGAAGTGTGGTGCTGCACACACAGAGAGCTGACACAGCAAGATGATGCAACAAAATGAGACACAGATTCCCAGTGCCGTCGAGAATGCAACTGGACACAGAAGAATGCACCGCAAATGGACATGAGTGCAGACAACTGTGGGGGGGGGGTAGGGAGCCAGAAGGGGAGAGAAATAAAAATACATCTTAAAAAACAAAAAGATACAGACTACCACACAGTGAATGGATACAGACAGCAAAAGCAGGGTGGGGGGGAGGGGGACAGGAAGGGAATACATAAATATATATTGTGAAAAAAGAATGATTGAGGTCCATTTATAATTTGAAAATGAACTCTTTAAGGAACATTGTTGCTGTACTGGCAGAGATGGCCTTTTAACCACTGCTGCCATCTGCTGGTCTTTTGATTGTTAGATCTTAGAAAGAGCAGGGCCTAATCCTCCCATCAAGATGATACAAAATATAAATATCATTAACAGGTAGTATTTTAGACTCTGTATTTCCTTAAACAGGAAGATATCCCACACTGGAGTTATGAATCCTGGATCAGCAATGATGATTGGAAAACTGACCACACACTTAAGAGAGTGATTAGTTAGCGATTAGCTAACAGCAGGTAGCTATTGCCCAGAGGATTCCTCAAAGGAATCCTCCTAAGATTGCTTCAGAATATAGTTTAGGACTATTTTTCATGGCTATGTAGTAAGCCAAAAAGTAGACTGTACTTGTGAGAAAGATGCCACTGAAGCGTACGAAGACATAGTCAAAATCGTATTGACTTGCCCCTACATATTTACCACCATTTTGTCTACTGTGGTCCTTGATATAAATGACTGGCAAATGTGGATCCAGAGTATTCCAGCTATCACTGTGAGACTACAGCCCACTGTGTGGTGTAGCACTGTAGAAGGTTTTTTTTAGAACCTATTTATTTCTCCCCCCTTCTTCCCCTGTTGTCTGCTCTGTGTCCACTCGCTGTGTATTATTCTGTGTCCGCTTGCATTCTTGTCAGGCAGCATCGGGAATCTGTGTCTCTTTTTGTTGCTTCATCTTGCTGTGTCGGCTCTGCATATGTGTGGTGCCACTCCTGGGCAGGTTGTACTTCTTTCATGCAGGGTGGCTCTCCTTGTGGGGCGCAGTCCTTGTTAGTGGGGCTCCACTACATGGGGGACACCCCTGCGTGGCACGGTACTCATTGTGTGTGGCAGCACTGCACTTGGGCCAGCTCACCATAGGGCCAGGAAGCCCTGGGTACTGAACCCTGGACCTCTTATATGGTAAGCAGATGCTCTATCAGTTGAGCCACATCTGTTTCCCACTGTAGGAAGTTTATCCACCCAGTAATATTCATACCAGTTATCTTGAGTTGGTTGATTGCATGTTCTGTGATTAACGTGTGGTATCTGTGGTATGTCTGTTACTTGGTATTTCACTTTTGACAAACAAAAATATGAAAGCATTTCCTACTGATAGCCCAGCTCCAATGTAATTAGCAGGGGTTTTGATATTCTTGTGCAGCCATTCCAAACCAGCCAAGCCTTGAGCTTGCCCAGCCAGTTAATCCATTACATGATCCTTAGATTAAGATTCCAAGGCTTAAACTAATTTTTTTTTTGAGGTACCAGGGCTGGGGACTGAACCCAGAACTTCGTAACTGCTGAGTCATGTTGGTAACCCTGAGTTGGTTTTTTCATTTATTTTGCTTATTGTTTGTTTTTTTTTTTTTTAGGAGGCACCGGAAACCAAACCCGGGACCTCTTGTGTGGGAAGCAGGTGCTCAACTACTTGAGCCACATCTGCTCTGTAAACCAGTGGTTTTGATAATTGGGACAACAGCTCTGTTCTCTGTTGCCCAAATGCAGCTGCCAAGCTTTGCAAAAGGCCAAAATTTAGGGCTAGGTAATATCAGAAATTGACCATCTAAGGCAATCAACCATATGGCAGCACAAAGAACCCACTGAAGAAACATTCCATTGCCATTATCACATTTTTATGGTGCTAGAAAGTTTGAGCCAAACAAAATGACAGCTACAGAAGAAGCGATGAAACCAGTGGCCGGAGCTGTGGCTTATTGCTCAGGGGTCCTGTAGTGCCCCCAGGGAGCTGGTTCACTGTAGTCTCGCTGTCCTTTCAAGAGCGTTGGGCTGCAGGCAGGCAGTGGTGAGGCTTGCTCTCGACCGGCACACCTGAGCTCTGCCTCCAGAGCACCGGTGGGGAGCCAGCACTCTCACTCCCTTTGCTCCCTGGGGCAGCCTCACCAGGCTTTCTCTGAACAAACTTCCTTGTATTTGTATTACTAACCACACACCTGAGTTCACTGTGGTTTCAGTCCCTTGTTTTATACTCTAGCTTTCCTTCTAGGAACATGTACATCCCAAGATGCAAAAATAAATTTTTAAAAATTATTATTAAGGAAGTTGCTACTTGAAAGAAAGAAGCTAGTTTTATTTATTTATTTAAGGAGGTACTAGGAATTGAACCTGTGACCTTTTATATGGAAAGCAGGCACTCATCCACTGAGCAATGCCCACTCCTCTGTCACTTTTTAAAAAGTTATTGTTTTTGGATGCTGGAGACAAACATCTTTATTAAAGATACTGCCCCAAATTTGACAAACATTTCAAAACAGATTTGTAAACATAATGCTTGCCTTTACAACTGGCAGCACTTTGGAAAGACAATACTAAATGACAGTACAACTTGAATTAACATTACTTCAAAGTCCTTATATTTTTAACCACATAATTTATGTTCCCACATGATGAAACAAGTGATAATTTAAGTCACATATATGCCCCATGAAATGAAAATGTGTGCTGTTTTGATGAATCACAGTATGATATGTTTAACTATATCTGCTTTTTAATAATCCTGGTGCCCAGGATAAAACAAACAAACAAACCAAAAAAAAACCTCAGATATATATTACATGTAGGTAATAACCTCTTTGCATATGTGTCTTCAAAAAATACTTTGTAGAAGTGGATGTGGTGCAAGCAATTGAGCCTGCTTCCCACATGGGAGGTTCAGGGCTCATTTTCTGGTACCTCCTAAGGAAAACCAACAAAACATTATAGCAGTATGTAAGTAGGTACCTGCATGTTTAATTTTATACTTTTGTTCCCAAACTGTAGGCCTCTTTCATTTTAATAACATAATGATTTTACCTAACATTATTAAAGCTGACAAACTGTTGAAATGGAAATGCATTGTCTTCTGCAATAAAGTAACAATTTGACAGAAAAAAGCCCTTGTAGTAGCATCTGTCAGTTATTTAACCTTAGCATTTGGTCTTCTAGGAGTTGCAGCTTTTTTTCTGATGCTTGCTCACATCCACATAACCTGTACACACACAGTTCAAGCACACGCTTCAGACTCTGGTAGGTGTGCTTCCTGTTGCTCTAATCAAGTGGGAAGCGGTGTAGCTTATGTTTAACCACACTATGTACTCAACTAGTAAACACCTTAAGGCAACCATTGCAATGAGGAGTTAACTTGCAGGCAGATTTACTGTTCTAGATCAAGTAAGCCTGTATATACATATGTGTATGTATATCTACGTACGTACATATATACTTAGTTTTTTGTATTTTGTGCGCAATTCTAATCATTCTACAACTTATGGCAAAGAGTTCACATTAAGAAGGGTCAGAAAATCGGTTTATGTTTATCCTGAAGCATTTGACTTTGGATATTATTATTATTATTTTTTATGCACACAACATTGAAGTGTGAGAATTGGGTTCCCAATATGTTACAAAAAAATTCCTAGTGACAAACATAAGTTTTTGATGAAAAAAAATGACTTGACGTATAGATACTGTATCTCCCCTATCTGCCTAAAATAAAAGATTTCTTATTGACATAAACACAAGTCTTTAGGGGAAAAACAGCACCAGAGAAAGCTTCAAAAATACAGGGAAGTGAAGTAAAGTGGAAAAAAAAAAAGGGAACTCAAGTTTACTAATACTGAAACTTTCAACAGGTGAAATTTCATCCTTTTGGAATCTTCATGCAACTCATTTGGAATTTTAATTAAATAAACTTAACTTTATTCTCATCTTCTGGCCCCAGCAGAGTTCTAGTGCCGTGACTCTGCTTGCTGTTGGTCAAATTTGCCTATTAGTCTTTTAATATGAGCCAGCTTATTATGAAAATTCATCTGTATTTTTCTTCCTGGTAATTAGGACTAGACTGCTTGATCTTCTGATACTCTTGTAAAACTTCATGAACATTCTGATGCTTTTTTGAGCTCAGAGAAAGGTACTTTCATTTTGCACCAAGTCTGATAAATCTAGCGACAGTCTCCATCCTGGTCTGCAAGGCCCTGTACTCATAATACTTGGCATTGAAGTCATCCCTGTAATTCTGGCATTGCTCATAGGAGACAATAACAATATATTTTATCAAATAATCTGGGAGTGCCGGTGTTGAGGAAGACTCTTTTGAGGCAGCACAGCTCTCTTTAACTCCTTCATTGGAACGTGACTGGAGTTATTTAACTTGGCAAGTTCCCTCAACAGTCTCAGTGTCATTTCTTTATTTTTTTCCAAACAAATCAGTTTTATTGGTACGTACCGATAAAGCATACAGTTCATCCAAAGTGTATAATTATTGGTATTTGGTGTAATCATGTAGTTGCGCATTTATCATTTCAGTCATTATTGGAGAATTTTCATCATTCCAATAATAATAATAATAATGAAAAAAAAAAAAAAGGAAAAAAGCTCTACCCCTTAAAAATTACCTCTCAATCGTTCTATGCTTCCCCTGGCATACACATCTGCTATTCTGTTTCTGTTTTTCAATTTATTTCTATTTCTATTTTCCATAGATGGAGTCAAACAATATGTAGTACCTGTTGTCTAGTTTCTTTCTCTTAGTAGATACTACTGTTTTTTTAATTTAAAAATTTATTTTTATATAAATTGTTACAATTACTCAGTTAAAATAAGATAACCACAATAACAATAAATCTACTTTAGTTAGCAGTTACACTCCCCCCACCACCTTATTTTTGTTCATTCCTCAGTCTTGAGGCATTTGGGATGATGTGCCCTCTGACTGCTTCAGGCTGAGAAAGGATATAGATATTATGGGGCAGAGGAATGAAATCGTTTTGCTTGCAGTTGGAGATATCCCTTGTTTTGGGGCTGGGACTGGTCAATCACTGTCATTTTGTTAGATGTCCAGGAAAGGCCCTAAGAACAGGAGAGTAGGAGTTGGCCACATAACTTGTAGGATTTCAAGGCTCAACCAGCATAGGAGCAATTGGAAGGCTTTAAGTCTTAGAGAAATAAACTTAACAAGTAAGTGGAAGGTAGAAGAGTCATGATGAGGGGGTTTATAAATGGATAACTACCATTTTGACTAAAACTATCAGAAGGTAGTCTTGAGTCTTCTGGCCTTCTGAGTGCTAGGGGAATTGGAGTTAGAATTCATAGTCTAATAACTCAGCACTACCTCAGTTGTCGTTTGTAACTCTAACTAGTATGAAAATACCCAACGAATATCTGAACATTTTTATATACCCTATATACATGGAACAGCAACAATCCCCCAAGTGCAAGGGCAATGACCAGTGAAGAAGGATGGTCCAAAGATGAGCCCTTGATACTGATGACTATGCTTATGAGCCTGCATGCCTGAAGTTTTGACTAGGCCTAGAGCTGCAGAGTGCCTAAGAGTTACCTCCTGAGAGCTTCCATGTTGCTCAAATGTGGCCACTCTCTAAGCCAAACTTAGCGTGTAAATGCATTATCTTACCCCCAGCATGGGACTTGACTCTCGGGGATGAGCCTCCCTGGTACCAAGGGATTACTACCAATCACTAGCTAATGATGCAATTAGAAAAAGACCTTGAATAAAAGGGGAATATTGATAAAGACAAATGAGATTATATGGCTAAGAGTCTTCAAAAAAGAGTTGGGAGGTCATCAGAGGGGTCGTGCTTATGCACGTCTCAGCAGAATCCCAGAGAGAGCCAAAGTAGATACAATTAGATAGAATCCCAGGTACTGTTGCTCCTGAGAGCTATGGAGACACACAGGCTCTATGGTCATGGCAGATGGCCCTGGAGTTCAGTGCCTTGTCAGTGGGCCCTACTTTGTAATTTGTGTTCCTGAGTGTGATAGAGTTGGACTCAGATGTGACCTTTCTACACATGCCTCTTCTGTCACTTTTACTGAACCTGTGGTTGGTACTGGGGTTGGTGTATACTCAGGAACTTGAAGCTCTGGACTGGGCATGTGCCAGCTGGGTCCTGAGCCTGAGCAGAGTTGTAACTCCTACTCTCTGGTTCATTGGACTTACCCAGGCCAACTAACAGGGAGGTGAATATGGTCAACCCCCACAACAGGGAACTGAGAGTGCCTACAACTGCAAGCAGGAGAATCACATCCATCAGCCATGTGGGATCTAAGCCCCCTCTAGATTTCAAGGTGAAGTGGACATTACTATCCCAGGGTCCACAGGATGGAGGAATAAAATATTGATTAGAGTGGACTTACTGGTATTCTATTATAGAGCTGTTGTAACTCTAGCAATGAAATTTTATCATTGATGTATGTGGAGAAAATGGCCTTAGTAGGTGCTGAGGGCAGGGAGAGGGAAGAAGAGATGTGATGTGGGGGCATTTTCGAGACTTGGAGTTGTCCTAAATGATATTGTAGGGACAGAAGCTGGACATTATATATCCTGCCATAACCAACTGAATAGACTGGGGAGAATGTAAACTACAATGTAAACTAATACCCATGTGATGCAGCAGTACTCCAAAATGTATTCACCAAATGCAATGAATGTGCCACAATGATGAAAGAGGTTGTTAATATGGGAGGAGTGTGGTGTGGTGTGGTGTGGGATATATGGGAACCTCTTATATATATATATATATATATTTTTTTTTTAAAGATTTATTTCTTCATTTATTTCTCTCTCCTCCCCCCTCCCACCCCGGTTGTCTGTTCTCTGTGTCTATTTGCTGTGTCTTCTTTGTCTGCTTCTATTGTCAGCGGCACAGTAATGTGTGTTTCTTTTTTTGTTGCATCATTTGTTGTGTGAGCTCTCCATGTATGTGGTGCCATTCCTGGGCAGGCTGCACTTTCTTTTCATGGTGGGCGGCTCTCCTTATGGGGCGCACTCCTTGTGTGTGGGGCTCCCCTACATAGGGGACAACCCAGTGTGGCAGGGCACTCCTTGCATGCATCAGCGCTGTGCGTGGTCGAGCTCCACACGGGTCAAGGTGGCCCAGGGTTTGAACCGCGGACCTCCCATATGGTAAACAGACGCCCTAACCACTGGGCCAAGTCCGCTTCCCTCTTTGAGGCTCTTTAAAACATAATCTTTTAAGGTATATGAGAGGACATTAGGATTCAGATTGGCTACCTATTTCAGAATTGCTCTGAGGAAGTTCTTGTCTTTTTAATTGATGCCATCTTTCTGCAGTGGAGCAAGCAGCTCAGGTTTCTTGTAGGCCTTCAGTGCCAGTAAATGAATCACTTTGTCCCTTTATGGCTGCTGAGAAGCACTGCTGCTGCTGTGTGTCTTTTGAATTGTATTTGTAGGGTTCATGGGAGTTGACCTTTTTCTCTTAGGTACTGCATCTGAAACATCTTGAGCTGCTTTCTGAATTTGCACTCTTTTTCCTACGTATATGGCTTGATAACCATATATGGTTTGATAACTTCTGTGCTATGGTTGTGGGATTTCTTCTCTGCCTGGATCATTCTTTCTTGTGTCATCTGATACCAGTTGTTTGTTGCACAAATTAAATTTTTTAAATCTTGTTTAAATCCCATACATTTGAGCTGGGAGGCTCCAGAGCTGGAGAATGTTTGCTGGATGCAGTTGAAACTGCCTTGAGGGTTATCTTTACCCACATTTGACAAATAAAAGCTAAAGTTATGTACTTCTTTGGGGAGATTGCTTGTTAGGAATTTTGACGAGTCCTTGGAGCCCTTGGAACTGAATCGAAGGTGAAAAAGGAATTAAATTTTTGTGGCCCTGGTAGGTCTCTGGTGCCCCGATCGCCGTCTCAGTGAGGTTCATGTGAGTACAGTGATACTGTCCTGCTCCACATGCCTGCATGGCAACCTAAAGTGGTCCTCCTCCTGCAGGCCCGCTGCCATCTTAAAGGCCACAGTGTGCCACAGCCGTCACTGTGACAGCCATCCCACTTCTGGCATACTGTAATTTAGTGCCACTTGTTTTTGTAAATAAAGTTTTATTGGCACACAGAAAAACCCCCGTGTTTATGTGTTGTCTGTGGCTGCTTTCATGTTGTAATGACAGAGCTAATTAATTTTGACAAGAACTATATGGCTTTTAAGATATAACTTACTGTATGGCTCTTTATGGAAGTTTTTCAACCCCATCTCTGGGTCTAGTTTTCAAACTTTAGTGTCTATCTGAATCACCTGGAGGGCTTGTTAAAACACTCATTGCTAGGCCCTATTCCCAGAATAATGGATTATGTAGCTGTATTATTAATTAATTAATTTTAAGATTTATTTTTCTTTCTCTCCCCCTCCCAGTTGTCTGCTCTTTGTGTCCATTCACTGTGTGTTCTTCTGTGACTGCTTCTATCCTTATCAGTGGCACCAGGAATCTGTGTTTCCTTTTGTTGTGTCATCTTGTTGTGTCAGACCTCCATGTGTGCGGCACCATTCTCGGGCAGGCTGCACTTTCTTTCGTGCTGGGCAGCTCTCCTTACGGGGTGCACTCCTTGTGTGTGAGGCTCCCCTACACGGGGGCACCCCTGCGTGGCACGGCACTCCTTGCGTGTATCAGCACTGTGCATGGGCCAGCTCCACACGGGTCAAGGTGGCCCGGGGTTTGAACCGTGGACCTCCATGTGGTAGATGGGCGCCCTATCTACTGGGCCATGTCCACTTCCTGTATATTAGTTATTTAATGCTGTGTAAAAAAATTACCCAAGAAATTAGTGGATTAAAACAACAAATATTTATTATCTCATGTAGTTTTTTTTTTAATTTATATTTTTTATTAGAGTAGTTGTAGGTTTGCAGAAAAATAATGCATCTCATACCATTTTTGTGGGCCTGGTATTTACAGGTGGCCTAGCAGGGTGGTTCTGGTTGTGGTCTCGTGGTCAGCTGGGGCTGCAGCCATTTTGTAGTTTGACTGGTTTGAAGGATGCACTGCTAAGATGACTGACTTGCATCACTGGCAAGTTAGTGCTGGCCTTTGACAGGAGGCCTCTGTTCCTCATCATGTGGACCTTGCTGTGGTGATTGAGTGACCTCATGGCATGGCAGCTGGCTTTTCATAGAGAAAGCAAACAGGAGGGAACTAAGTGAAAGGGAACAATGTCTTTTCTGACCTGGCCTCAGAAATCACACTCTGTTGTGATGGTTTGAATTTTGTGAATCCTAGAAAAGATTATGTTCTTAAATAATCCATTCCTGTGAGTGTGGGGTCCTTTGATTGCATCAAATTCAGTTAAGGGGCCTTTGATTAGAGCGCTTGATTAGATTGCTTTCAGGTTTTTGATTAGAGTATATGTCAGTGAGGCATGACCCAGGTTGGGTCTCTGCCCTCTTGCTGGGTCTTATATAAACTGAGAACACACAGAAAAGACACAGAGAAAGGGTGCTCTGCCATTTTGACCCTGCCATGTGAAGGAAAGGACTCCAGGTTCACCTACAGCTGCAGAAAGATAGAGAAGCCCCAAGAGGCTCCAGGAGCTATGCCTAGGGAGAGAAGCCAGATTGCCCACAGCTGAGCTTGAGGAGAAAGTAGAGGGAGATTGGCAGACCCTCCAGGATCTGCTGGCAGCCAGCCTTTGGTGAGAAAGCATCTCTGATGGTGCCTTGAATTGGACTTTTCACTGTCTCAGAACTGTAAGCTTTTACCTCAAATTAATTTCCTTTATAAAAGTCAACCCATTTCTGGTAATTTTGTATTGGCAGCTTTAGCAACATCCTATTGGTTTAAAAATTCATCCCTATTTAATGTGGGAGGAGATTGCACCAAGGCATGAATTCTAGGAGGCCAGAATCTTTGGAGGCCATCTTGGAAGCTGGCTGCCCCAGTAGGTCTGTGGCAAGACCTGAGAACGTGGTTTTCTAACAAGTTCCCAGGTGATGCTAATTTTGTTGACCTGGGGACCCTTAGAGAACACTACCTCAAGGAGTGCCCAAGAAAATCCACTGAATGTATGAAGGAAATACTAGCATATTTATACACGGGTATCTGTATTTTACAAAAATATGAATGAGATTTCACATATATATCAATGTATAAATAACTGTGCTGGGTGAGTGCTCAAATTTTAGTTAAGGGGTAAATGATCAAACATTATGGAACATCTAAACTGTGGGATAAGTCCCCAATTACTTATAATCTTGTTCCTGATTATGTCTGTGAGGCTTTTTATTTTTTTCTTTATTAGAGAAATTGTGGGTTTAACGAACAATGGCGCATAAAAGCATTAGAAAAGGATTCCCATATACCACCGCACCACCAACACCTTGCATTGGTATGCAACATTTGTTACAATTGATGATAGCACATTTTTATAATTCTGTTAATTAAAGTCCATGGTTTAATTTAGGTTTCCTATTTGTGTAGTGTAGTCACATGGATTAAAAATTTTTTAATTCTATTGTCATATATACAATCTAACATTTCCCTTTTAATCATATTCAGATATATATTTGAGTGCTATTTGCATTTACAATGTTGTGTTACCATCATTACCATCCATTACCAAAATGTTTCCATCATTCCAAATAGGAACCCTGTACATTTTAAGCCTTAACTTCCCATTCTCTATCCCAATCCCATCCCCTGGTAACCTATATTCTAGATTCTGATTCTTTGAGTTTGCTTTATTGTTTTGAGTCAGATCATACAATATTTGTCCCTTTGTTTCTGCTTTATTTCACTCAAAGTGATATCTTCTAGGTTCATGTTGTCATATGTATCAGGACTTCATTCCTTTTTATGACTGAATAATATTCCATTGTATGTATATACCACACTTTATTTTTTCATTCATCAGTTGATGGACATCTGGGCTGCCTCCATCTTTTGGCAATTGTGAATAATGGTTCTATGAACATTGGTTCGAATCCCTCCTTTCAGTTCTTTTAGGTATATATCTAGAAGTGGGATTACTGAGTCATATAGTAGTTCTATACTTACTTTTCTGAGGAACTGCCAATCTGTCCCCCACAGTGGTGCTACCATTTTACATTGCCACTAGCAATGAATGACTGTTCCTATTTCCCTGCATCCTCTCCAACGTTTGTTATTGTCCATTTTATTAGTAGCAGCCATTCTAGTGGGTGTGAAATGTTATCTCATTATGGTTTTGATTTGCCTTTCCTTGATGGCTAATAATGTTCAGCATATTTTCATGCACTTTCTTGCCATTTGTATATCTTCTTTGGAGAGCTGTCTATTCAAGCCTTTACCCATTTTAAAATTGGGTTGTCTTTTTGTTGTTAAGCTGAAGGTTTATATATTCTGGATACTAATCCTTTATATCAGATATATGGTTTCCAAATATTTTCTCCTATTGTGTAGGTTGTTTTACTTTCATGATAAAGTACTTTGAGTAAGAAAAATTTTAATTTTGATAAGGTCCCATTTACCTATTTTTTCTTTGTTGCTTGTGCTTTGGTATGAAATCTAAGAAACCATTTTCTGCACAAGGTCCTGAAGATGCTTCCCAACATTTTCTTCTAAAAGTTTGATAGTTCTAGTTCCTGTATTAAGTTTTTGATCCATTTTGAGTTGATTTTTGCATATTGTATGAGGTGGTGGTCCTGCTCCCTTTTTTTGCAAATGGAGATTCAGTTTTCCCAGCACCCTTTGTTGAAGATACTGTTGTTTCCCAAATGAGTGATTTTTGCCACCTCGTTGAATTCTATTCCAGTGGTCTATATGTCTGACTTTGTGCCAAGACCATGTTGTACTGGTTACTGTGGCTTTATAACAAGTTTCAAGATTGGGAAGTGTGAGTAGTCTGACTTCATTCTTTTTCAAGATGCTTTTAGCTATTTGGGGCCCCTTACCCTTCCATATGAATTTGATGATTGCCTTTTCCATATCTGCAAAGAAGGTTGTTGGAATTTTATCTGGGACTACATTGAATCTATAAATTGCTTTGAGTAGTATTGACATCTTTTTGTAAATTTTATTTTCATTCTTAAAGATGTATTTTATTTATTTATTCGCACCCCCCTCATTGGCACTTGCTGTCTGCTCTCTGTGTCTGCTGGTCTTCTCTTTTGGAGGCATCGGGAACTGAACCTGGGATCTCCCATGTGGGAGAGAAGTGCTCAATTGCTTGAGCCACTGCAGCTCCCAGGTTTGTTGTGACTCTCATCGACTTTCCTGTTTGTATCTCTTTGTTGTGTTATCTTGTATCAGCTCTCTGTGCTTGCCCATCACACCAACTCACCTTCTCCAGGAGGCCCCAGGAACCAAACCCAGGACCTCCCATGTGGTATTTGGGAGCTCAATCACTTGAGCCGCATCTGCTTCCGAGTATGGACATCTTAGTAATGTTTTGTCTTCTAATCCATGATTATGGACTATCTTTCCATTTATTTATGTCTTTAATTTCTTTCAGTAATGTTTTGTAGTTTTCTGTGTACAAGTCCTTTGCATCCTTGGTCAGATTTATTCCTAAACATTTGATTGTTATCATAAATGGAATATTTTTCTTGATTTCTTCTTCTGATTATTAATTGCCTGTGTATAGAAACACTATTGTTATTTTTGGATGTTGATCTTGTACCTTGCCACTTTGCTGAAGTCATTTATTAGGTCTGAGAGCTTTGTTGTGGATTTTTCAGGATTTTCTGTATATAGGATCATACCATCTGCAAATAGGGAAAGTTTTACTTCTTCCCTTCCAAATTGGATGCCTTTTATTTCTATTTCCTACCTAATTGTGCTGGCAAGAACTTTCAGTACAATGTAGAATAACAATGGAGGCAGTGGGCATTCTTGTCTTATTTCTGATCTTAGAGGGAAAGGTTTCAGTCTTTCACCATTAAGATGTTAGCTGTGGGTTTTTCATATTTGCCTTTTATCATGTTGAGGTTGTTTTCTTTTATTCCTAGTGATATAAATTTTTTTAAAATCAAGAAGTGGTACTGCTTTTGTCAGTTGTTTTTTCTGCATCAATTGATATGATCATGTGGTTATTTTCCTTCATTCTGTTAATGTGGTATATTACATTAATTGATTTTCTTATGTTGAGCCAACCTTGCATATCAGGGATAAATCCCACTTGCCATTGGCATATAATTCCTTCAGTATGCTATTGGATTTGGTCTCCTAGTATTTTGTTGAGGATTTTTGCATCTACATTCACAAGAGATATTAGTCTGTAGTTTTCTTGTATCTTTATTCAGCTTTGGTTTAATGGTAAGAGTTTGAGCAGAATTGAAGTTATCTTCTTGGAATGTTTGGTAGAATTCCCTGTGAGGCTATCTGGTCCTGAGCTTTTCTTTTCGTTTGTGTGATTTTTTGGTTTGTTTATTATTATTATTATTGTAATGAAAATGAAAATACCTTGGGTTTTTCTTTGTTGGGAGGTTTTTGATGACTGATTCAATCTCTTTACTAGTTATTGGTTTGCTGAGATGTTCTATTTTTTCTTGAGTTAATGTAGGTAGTTTGTGTGTTTCTACGAATTTGTCCATTTCATTTATATTATCTAATTTATTGGCATACAGTTGTTCATATTATCCTTTTAATTTCGGCAGGGGTCAGTAGTGTTGTTCCCCTTTTCATTTCTGATTTTTGTTATACATATCCTTTCTCATTTTTTTCTTTGTCTAGCTAAAGATCAGCTTTATTGATCTTTTCAAAGCGCCAACTTTTGGTTTTATTGTTTCCTTTGTATTTTTGTTTTCTATTTCATTTATTCCCCCTATCTTTATTTCCTTCCTTCTATTCACTTTGGGTTTGGTGTACTCTTCCTTTTCTAGCTCTTCTAATTTTGAGGTTGGGTTTCTAATTTGAAGTGTTTTTTAATGTAAGGATTTAAAGCTATAAATTTCCCTCTCAGCACTGCCTTTGCTGGATCCTGTCAGTTTGAGTATGTTACATTTTCATTTTCATTCACTTCAAGAGATATCCAAATTTTGCTTTTGATTTTCTCTTTAACCCATTGATTGTTTAAGAGTATGTTGTTTAGTTTCCACATACTTGAAATTTCCATTTCTCCCTCTGTTATTGATTTCTAGTTTTAGTCCATTGTGTTCAGAGCGCATACATTGAATGATTTCAATATTTTTGAATTTACTGAGACTTTTGACCCAACATAGAGGCTATCCATGGGAGAATGACCCATGTGTGCTTGAAATATGTATATTCTGTTTTTATTGGGTGAAGTGTTCTATATATGTCTGTTAGGTCTAGTTGTTTTAATATATCATTCCAAGTTCAGTACTTATAGATCTTCTGACTGTATGTTCTATTCATTATTGAGAGTGGTATGTTAAATCTCCTACTATTAATGTAGAACTGTCAATTTCTTCCTTCAAATCTGTCAGTATTTAGTTCACATATTTTGGGGCTCTGCTGTTTGGTTCATATATATTTATAATTGTTACATCTTCCTGTTGAATTGTCCAAGATCTTTATAAGTATGTAATGACCATTGTAATCCCTTATAACTTTTTTTAAAGATCTATTTATTTATTCATCACCACCACCCCCATTGTTTGTGCTCACTGCCTGCTCTCTGTGTCTGCTCGTTTCCACTAGGAGGCACTGGGAACCAAACCTGGGACCTCCCATGTGGGAGAGAAGTGCTCAATCACTTGAGCCACCTCAGCTCCCTGGTATGTTGTATCTTTCATTGTCTTTCCTCTTTGTGTCTCTTTGTTGCATCAGCTCACCTTGCCTGCCCATCATGCCAGCTCGCCTTCTCCAGGAGTCCTCAGGAACTGAACCTATGACCTCCCTTGTATTTAGATGGGAGCTCAGTCTCTTGAACCACATCTGCTTCGCACCTCATAACTGTTTTTGACTTAAAGTTTACTTCATCTGGTAGTTGTATAGCCACCCTAGCTCACTTTGGTCACTACTTGCGTGGTATATATTTTTTCATCCTTTCACCCTCAACCTACTTGCATCTTTGACTTTTTGGTGAGTGTCTTGCAGATAGCTTACAGTTGAGTCATCCTTCTTTATTCATTCTGCCAATTTCTGCCTTTTGACTGGAGAGTTTTATCCATTTACATTTAAAGTCACTATTGATAATACAGGACTTTTTTCTCCCATATTGCTATTTGGCCTTTGTAAGTCTTCTACCATTTCCCCCCAGTTCCATTAAAGCCTACTTTTATATTTATTATCTTTCTTCTCTTGTACCATATTGAGTGCCTTCTTTCTATCTAGATAAATTTTCATCTGTTTTCCTTTTGCTTACCATAGGGTTAAAATTGAACATCTTAAAGGTACAATAATCATGTTTGGTTTGATACCAACTTAACTTCAATAGCATGCATATATATTTTTCCTATTCCCCTTTGTCATCCCCCCAATTTTTTGTACTTGTTACCACTTATATCTTTGCACATTTTATGTCCAAAACCATAGATTTATCATAACTTTTTTTGCATTTGCATTTTAGCACGTTATACTAATGGATGTGCATATTCATATCTTTTGTTAAGTTTGGGAAGTTCTCTGTCATTATTTCATTGAATATCCCTTCTGCCACTTTCTCTCCTTCTTTCCCTTCTGGGACCCCCATAATGTGTATATTGATATGCTGGATGGTGTCCCACACTTAATATTTCTTTTTTCTTTCTATTCCTCAACTGACTCATTTCAGGTGACTTGTCTTCAAGTTCAGTGATTCTTTCTTCTGCCAGAAATCCTGGGCATTTTTTATTTTAGTTATTGAGTTCTTCAACCTGAGTAATTTTGTTTGGTTCCTTTTCAAAATTTCTATCTCTCTGCTTAGACTCTCATATTGTTCATTCATGGTTTTCTTGATATCCTTTAGTTCTTTCTCTGTACTTTCCTTTATTTCCTTGAGTATTTTTATTTTTTTATTTGTTTAAATATTTATTTTATTTATTTCTCTCCCCTTCTCCCCATTGTCTGCTCTCTGTGTCCATTTTGCTGTGTGTTCTTCTGTGTCCACTTGCATTCTTGTCACTTGGCACGAGGAAACTGTGTCGCTTTCTTTGTTGCATCATCTTGCTGTATCAGCACTCCGTGTGCGGCACCACTCCTGGGTGGGCTGTGCTTTTTTCACGTGGGGCAGCTGTCCTTGCAGGGCACACTCCTTGCACGTGGGGCACCTCTATGTGGAGGACACTCCTGTGTGAACGGCACTTCTTGCATGCAGCAGCACTACGCATGGGCAAGCTCACCACACAGGTCTGGAGGCCCTGGGTATTAAACCCTAGACCCTCCATATGGTAGGCAGACACTCTGTCAGTTGAGCCACAACTGCTTCCCATCCTTGAGTATTTTTGAATTTTTTTTAAAGGCTTTGTTCAATATGTCCACATTCTTATTTTCTTTGTTGATGTTTTTTGGATTTTTGTCCTCATCCTTTTGATGGGCCATCATTTCCTGTTTCTTTTTCTTGTACTCTTTTTTCCCATGGTACATTTTAATATTTTAAATGTTAAATTTGAAATTTACTCCCTTGGATGTCTGTTTCTTGCTTTCGTAACCAAATGGTGATCAGACATATGTTTTGAACTTCAGCCCTCTTGTAAGGCAGGCATCTAGCCAAGGCAAAAGCAGCATGCATTGTTTTTCCTGTTGTTCTGGGTCTCTGTTCTGTTTTGGGCTCTTGCTTGTTAGTTGTTTTGGAGTTTACCTGTTTATAGGAGTTTGGTTGTCCGAGAGGGGACATACTTCCCTTTCCTGGATATTTCAAGTTGGCAGGACTTTGTCCCAGACTTTCTGCCTTTGTAGTTTCCTACATTGTTTCATTGTCTCATGCTACTTTTGCCTGGAGCAAATTCTGGTAGGAGGGTCACCCCACAGAGGACTTTCCCAAGTCGGTCTTTACTAACCAAAACAGGGTCAGGGATCCACAGAACGGGTGCAGGCTGCCTCCGCATGCCCTATAGAGGGGATAAGGAAGGATGCTAAGAGCTTCTCCGATGTCCCCAAAGCTGAACATTTCCGGCCTGCCCAGCAAATATAGCCCATCAGCTAATTGTCTCCTGCAGCCCCTGAGGAGGTGCTCCATGTTTAAATCTCCTCTGTCTGGGGAGGGTTGAAACAATGCCTGCTGCAGTCTTTGGGTTTGGGGGAGGCTGTAATGGGAGTTGAACAGTGGCTGCCACCACCTTTGTCCTGGGCTGGGTTGAAATAATAGCTGCCCTCAAGGCCAGGACCCAGTGATCAATCCAAATTGCTAATCACAGGCCATGATCCATTGATCAGCCGTGCCCAGCCCTCTTCTTGGTGAGGAGGATTTTTATGTCTCTTTCTGTCAACACCGTATAGCCAGGGGCTGGACCCCATGGCGGCCTGCAGTGAGAATGGGGAGTGCGCACTGATAGATGCTGTGAGTGGAGAGGGTGATTTACAGTTCTTTACTGTAATTTTTTAGCCTCGTCCTCCCACTCTTCCCTGGATGCTGTACATAGTTCTTTTGGTCTCTGGGATTTCAAAATTCTTGTTTCAGACAGTTTCTGCCTCTTTAATAGTTGTTTTGGTAGAAGGACTGAGCCCTGGAATTCTACTCCCTGCCATCTCTCCTGAAGTTCTGTGAGGCTTTATCTTAATACATCTGAAACCCTATTCTCCTATCATCTTGTGCTATTTTTAGTTCCATTAATTTATCAAGTATTTTTATGCCTCCAAGCCCTTGTTGATGTAGTCAGTCCATATTTATAAGGAACACAAGATTTATGGGTCAAGACTCAAAGCTTTTTTTCTCAATGGAGCTCAGTCTGATAGTTCAAAATAGAACTTTTCTTCTTCCTTTGCAATTATTTGTCCACCTTTCAGATATTTTTAGCATTCTACTGTAATAATTATTGCTGATATTTATGCCTCTGACCAGATTATTTTCTTAATCATCTTTATATTTTTAGGAATTGGGACAGCTTGTGGCATGATGACAGGACCTAGTGTGAAAATGTGTAAATAAAATTAGTGCCCTGGAAGAATCCTTATACTATGTTATATGTTGTGGGGAGCGATTTCTCATTTTCCACAACATATAATATTTGTAGTAGGCATCCTATGTCGCAGTTTCTCTTCATCTATGAACAGTTAACGTGACAAGTGTTAATTACCAAACATATGTTGTATGTAATCCAGGTTCAGTCAGTTTACATTGAATATGAATGTGCTGTTCCAGGGGTCACTGTCATTCAGGGACATGACCGTGGGCTCCACCCAGGAGGAGTGGCAGCACCTGGACCCTGCTCACAGGACCCTGTACAGGGACATGATGCTGGAGAACTACAGCCACCTCCTTTCAGTGGGTAGAGGTTGTGTTTTATCTAACTCCCAATAACATTTGTTTCCTTTTTTAGTTGCAGATATATACATGGTTTCTTTGTAGAGATAATGATTTATAAGCTTGAAATTCAGGAGTCAGAAACTGATTGATTCCTTTTGGACACTATAAAAACTTTGTGTTCTTCTCTCCAGTGAAATGTTCAAGTGGGCCTATTTTTGTTAAGCTTCTATCTTCTTGGGGCATGCCCTGTCCTCTTTTAAAAATCCTGAACTTCAGGCCACCTGGCCCAAACACTGTCATTTCCCATCCACAGGGTATTGTGTAACCAAAGCAGAAGTGATCTTCAAGTTGGAGCAAGGAGAGGAGCCATGGTTAGAGGAAGAGAGCCAAAGCCAGAGCCTCCCAGGTGAGTTAGCGAGTACACAGGGAGCCACAACCAGGGAGTTCATTCAGACACTGGCATCTCTGAATTTTCAGGAACCTTTTCTTAGAATTACCAGAACTTTGGAGGTGACTGAGAATAATTGGCCTGCCTGCCTCAGATGCATGTATCACATTTGCAGATAATAGCTAAATGCTCTTTTTTTCCCTTCCAAAAATCCAGTCCTTGCTTATCTCATTACAGGTATTTTTTTATTCTTTCTGTATCCATTTTATTTGCCTTTAAAAAATTGTTGTAACATATATACCTCAAAAAATTTCCCATTTTAACCACTTTCATGTGTACGAATCAGTGATGTTAATTATTTTTACAATATTGTTCTTTGAGCACCACCATCTATTACCAGAACTTTTTCATCACCCCAAATAGAAACTCTGTACGCATTAAGCAGTAACTCCCAATTTACCCCAATTCCCCAGCACTGGTAACTTCTAATCTGTCTTCTGTCTCTCTGTATTTACTTATTCTAGGTATTTCATAGATGTGGATGCATACAATACTTGTCCTCTTGTGTCTGTCTTATTTCACTCAACATGATGTCTTTGAGGTTCATCCATGTTGTCACATGTCTCAGAATTCCACTCCTTTTTTATGGCTGAGTGATATTCCACAGTGTGTATATACTACACACAGTGTATACTCCTTTTGTCTATCCATTTACTTTTTGATGGACACTTGGGTTGCTTCCACCTTTTGGCTATGTACATTGGTGTATCAGTCAGTTGTCCTGTTTTAACTGTTAATGTATTCATTCAACAAGTATTTAATACCTAACGCCTGCCAGCTATATCTGTGTGCTAGGGAGATAGCTGCTGACAATATCATGACTCTGCTGTTGTGAAGCCTGCATTCTAATGGTAGAAGATAATGTAATGTGGTGTGTTGTTTATGAAAGTGCAATTAGGAAAAGGCCTCTTAGAGGTCACTGTGATGATTAACACAAATTTGGGTGAAGTGAGCCAGTGGGTTCTGAATATTCTGGCTAGATGGTATACCCCCTGCCACCAAGCTGAGATCAGAGTGTAGAATAGCAATGAACAAGGCTGTATATTGAAGTGAGTGTGTCTGGGGAGCGTGTAAGAGATGATATCAGTAGTAGTTGGGGCTCGGTTATGCTTGGTCTTACTGGCCATTGTGAATTCAGTAATTTTATCCTAATGAGGTAAAGTCTTTGGAAGGTTTTGAGCAAGCGAGCACATGCTCTGATTGATATAAATCTCTAGCTATTGGGCAGTGGAAATGCTGGCAGAGGGTTGGGGAAAGAGGGTAAGAGTAAAACCAGGGAGATCAGTTAGCCAGAGTCAATGGGAAGGATGATTGTGGATTGTATTAGTTGGGAAATTGTGAAAGTTAGGTGATATGATTGAACTCTTGATATATTGTGAAGTTGTAGCCAAATAGGATTTGCTGTTAGATTGGGTTATGGGTATATGAAAAAGAATAATCAAGGATAATCTGAGAGGTTTTATCCTGAGACACTGGATACATGGTGATACTTTTGACTGAGATGGGGGAAATGGGAAGCAGCAGTTTTGGGAGGAAATAAGCAAATATATAGGTTATCTAATCAAATATTGTCATATAAAATGGTAGTAATATTCTGTTCAGTATAGAAAGGACACAAATAAACATAAAATGTTGAAAAATGGTAGCATATAAGCCAATCAGAATCGTGTTCTAACATCCTCTAATTGTTTAGAAGAAATTTTATTGTTAAATAGGAATGATAAAATTTAATTGGAAAATGATACAAGTTTGTAACATGTACAGCTTTAAAACTTGATTGATTGATTGATTGATTTTTAGAGAGGTCGAACCCAGGACCTTGTACTTGGGAAACTAGTGCTCAAACCATTGAGCTGCACCTGCTTGCTCCCACAACTTTAAACTTTCATTTTATTTTTCTGGGTGACAATGGTCTTTGTATAGGGTTGATCCCTTGGTTCAGCCATATGTGTACAAATGTATAATTTAAAAGCCCTGGAATGTGGGGGGTAGAGGTCATTTCTGGGCTGCTTCTGCCCAGGTTGCTAAATCTGCCTCTTTCTAGCAGCCAGAAATATGGCTCACTTCTTCTGGAAAGCTGCCAGTTCCTTCACCACAGGAAAGCCCAGGGAATAGGCAGAGTCGATGAGGGAGTGGACAACCGAGGACAAGGGCATGTCTGCAGGGAAGGGCATTGTCCTGAGCTTTGATGTGGGCAACCTCATTCCTGTGCTTCAAGGTCACCAGGCCTGCCACCTTTCTCTTTCTGCCGGGCCCCTTCTCAATTCCAGAAGGCAGGAAACAGTGGGTTGTCCAGCCTTGATTTCAAATGTCCTGTCAGGCTTTGCAGAAATCTTAGTGGCAGAGGAATGCCTTCTGCGGTGTCGTTTGTCTTCTTGTTGAATTCCTTGCAGACCTGGCTGATGGAGGTGCCTCGCTGACCCGCGCCTGGCCTGATGGCGGTGCCTCGCTGACCCGCGCCTGGCCTGATGGAGGTGCCTCACTGACCCGCGCCTGGCCTGGCCTGGCCTGCCTGGCAGTGGGTGGGATCACAGCTCCGGCCTCGGGCTCCCGAGTGGCCCGACTTAGTTTTGACAGATGTGGGGCTCGGGGACACAGTTCACCCCACAGGAGCAGCAAGACTGCTTTAAAAGTTTTAAAGAGAAGAAAATGGAAAAGAAAGGAAATCACCACGTATATTGGATCAGACTAAAAAAAGATAATGAAACAATGGAAATGAACAATGGGATGAACACATGGAAACTGTAAATGAAACAGGAAACCAAATCCAGATATTTTAGTAATTACAGTATACTGAAAGGGTCTAAACTCTCTTATTAAAAGATATTGTCAGATTGGACTTTTAAAAATCTAGCTGCATGGTGTTTGAGAGCCATACCACCAGGGCTCCAGTGTGACCAATTTTAGTTTTTGAGGTTTTTTTTTTTTTTTGAGCAATTCTGTGTAATGATTGTGGTTTCTTGACTTTTATATTTTTTTATAATTCATAAAAATTTAATTTGAATGAACAAAGGAAATTTACTTATGGTTTTTTAATTGAATAAAACCTATCTTGCAATTACCATATGAGCCACTTGGTCCCATTTATAATCTAAGAAACATTGTAAGATTGTAGTTGATCTTATTTTTCCTAAATTTGAAACAGTTTGCTATTTTATCACCTTAGCAGCTATTTAAACACCACTCATTAATTATGTCCAACAATGTGAAAATAGACTGAAATGCTAAGAAAATAGAAGAATGATGAATTTCCTTAGAAAGATAATGCAGGAGCTGATGTAGCTCAGTAGTTGAGTACTGGCTTCTTCCCACAAGCGAGGTCCTGGGTTCAATCCCCTGCCGATACCTAAAAAAATTATAATATTTACAATAGGGAAGTAAATTATCATTATTAAATCATCCTTCCGCTTTCTTATTGAATTTCCTAAAATATTGTGACGGCTATGATGAAGGTATAAAAGAAGCCTGGAGCAGAGCAGGTGTAGCTCAGTGACTGAGCATCTGCTTTGCATGCATGTGGCCCTGGGTTCACTCCCCAGTACCTCCTCAAAAAAATTATAAAAAAAGAGAAGCCTGGAGACAACATCTTTATAGTTTTTCTTTCTTTTTGAGATTTCATTGAACACAGTTGAGAATTCAGAATTTTTCATTTTCTGCCCTTAATGTCAAAGAGCAGAAAATTGACAAGAGGAAGACTTTTGACAATTATTACACAAATCAGAAGACAAATGCAAAGAGAAGTACCCTACACTCTAATGATGATGACTTAATTGGTTGTATAAGTGATCCTCAGACTGAGTTTTAGATGATATACTAGATGACTCAAGGTATGCATCTGACCCTGTTGTAAGAACAGCCTGAATGTGTACTTACATTGGTCATTAGTGCTTTTTGTGAATTGCAGCTGGAATGCATATGTAGCCCACATAGTAGAATTTTCCTTTGAATGTGTGTATTAGTTATTTTTGAAATTTAATTTGGTGGTTGTATGTAAAATAGATAAGAGGGGATGAGGTCCCCATCTAGATCTCCATCTAATTGTTGCTTTGAGATCTCCCCTTACATTATTATCTACTATTTTCCTTGTGCTTCTACTTACTATTTTTTGACTTGTTGGGCTGATTCTGTTTTCTGTGAGGTTCCCCATTCCAGGACCAAGCAGTTAGTCAAACATTTGTTTTATTGTTGTTTATGTTTATTTCAAATTCTCTATCCATTTTTTTAAGTTACATTGGCAAAAGGTCAGATTATTGTGTTTTATTGCTGGAGGCCCTGTAATTTTCCCCTACTGCAAGTTATTTGTTTTTTTCCACACATACGGGAGCCAAGAAGGATGATGCCTTTGGGATCACTTTCACAACCAAAGGCTGGGTTATAATAAGACATTTGAGTATACATTTCCTTTTCCTGTGTTAACATTTATAAACTATGATAAATTATTCTCATTCTAGATTTCTTCATAGTTGATGACCTGGTGGAGAAGAGCCAGGAAAACCAAGACCAGCATCTGCAGGAAGTCGAGTTCATCAACAGCAAAACATTGTCTCAGGCAAGGAGTAGTACATTAGGAAAAACATTTTATCTGGACACAAACCCTGCTTCATCAAGAATATCTGGTAAATGTGACCCATATGGAATGAGTTTGAATTATATTTCAGAATTAATTATTAGTAATAGAAACTCTTTTGTAAATAAACCAGAGGAGTTTAATACACATGGGAAATTGCACCTCTGTACCAAGCATGAGAATCCTCATTCCAGAGAGGAACCTTTTGCATATGATGGAATTGGAAAAGCCATCGTGGAAACGAGGACCTGTTTCAGCATCACAATATTCAGACTTGGAAGCAGTCTTCTGAATATAATGAATGCAGGAAAGCCTTCCATGAGGAGGCAGCCCTCATACCCATAAAAGAGCATGCTCATGGGAGAAGCCCTGTGAGTATAATAAATATGCAAAAACCTTTTCTAATAATTTGACCCTTCTTGTCCACCACAGACCTTGCATAAGGGAGAGTCGCTGTGAATTTAATGACTGTGGGAGGAGGTCTGTTGGGGAAAAGTCAGCTCTAATTAATCACCGTAGAGTTCTGGTGGGGGAGAAATACGTTGAGTGTAACGTGAGTGAGAAGAGTTTCAGCAGAAAGTCACTCTCCACTCACACTCAGAGAACTTATAAAGGAGAGAGTACATTTGACTCTAATGAAAACTGGGAGATATTCTGCAAGAAGCCAGATTTCACTGAGCATCAACAGACACATATAGGAAAGAAAGCCTATAAAACTAATCAGTATACTGGTGCATTTTGCAAGAAGCCAAACCTTCCTACATATCAGGAAACAGATATAGTAGAAAAATTTTATGAATGTAGTGAATGTGAGATAACCTTTGGCCATAAATATTCTCTTATCTTATCTGAAGGAAACTATGTTAGTTTGGGATTTGGGTTTAATTTGGGAATTAAAACTTTGATCTTAAAGTATTATCTTAGAATACCTGTTTCAGATATGATGCATTTTTGTTGAAGGTATTCTGCTATAGACATACTGTGGAAAGGAATCTTTTATGGTTCCTTTTGAATCATGAAATGTATAAGGTTTCCCATACTTAATATCTATGTATTTTTTTGTTTTAATGGAAATTTTTGATAAGATTATTTTAGATTGTAAACTGCATTTGTAAGAAATCATAGTAATCCCATGTACCCTTTACCTAATTTTTCCAAAGATAACTTCTTGCAAAACTATAGCACAGTATCACAAACAGGATAATGGCATTGATGCAATGCACTGATCATGTTCACATTTTCCTAATTTTACTATTCTCATTTATGTGTGTGTGTATTTAGTCCTGTACAGCTTTATCACATGTAGGTTTGTGTATCCACCACCATAGTCAGGATAAAGAACTATTCCATTACCACAAGGATTTTGTGTGCTGTCCTTTTATAATGATCACCCACCTCCCTCTTGTGCCCCTCATCCATCCCTAACTCCTGGCAGCCAGGAATGTGTGCTTCATTTCTAAATGTTGTCACTTTAAAAATGCTGTATGAATGGGAACATACAGCATGTAACTTTTTAAAAGTGGCTTTTTTCACTCAGCATAATTCCCTGGAGATTCATCCAAGTTTTTATGTATATCAATAATTTGTTCCTTCTTACTGCTGAGTAATATGCCATGGTATGGGTGTACTGCAGTTTATTGGCTATTCACCCGCCGAAGGACATCTGGGCTATTTCCATTTTTTGTCTATGATGAATAAAGCTGGTATAACATGGTTAGAGATTTTTGTGTGAACATAAGTCTTCATTTCTCTGAGATGCATGCCCAAGAGTGCAGTTGCTGCATGGTAGGGTAGTGCATGTGTATTTTTTGAGAAATTACCATACTTTTCCAGAGTGGCTGCACTATTTTACATTTCCACCAGCAATATATTAGTGATCCAGTTTCTCCATATCCTCACCAGCATTTGATATTGTCACTATTTTTAAATTTTAGCCATTCTGATAGGTGTGTAGTAATATATCATTGTGGTTTTAATTTGCAGTTCCCTGATAGCTGATGGTGTTGAACATCTTTTCATGTGATTATTGCCAGCTGTAAATATTCTTCGGTGAAATGTCTCTTCATGCAACCCTCTTTCTAATTGGATTTCCCCCCCTTTTTTAATATCTTTTTTTTAAAGATACATAGATAACACAAAATGTTACATTAAAAAATATGAGGTTCCCATACATCCCACTCCCCACACCCCCACTCCTCCCACATAGATAACTTCTTTCATTAGTGTGGTACATTCATTGCATTTAATGAGTTTTAA
Organism: Dasypus novemcinctus; assembly: GCF_030445035.2. Taxonomy (NCBI): domain Eukaryota; kingdom Metazoa; phylum Chordata; class Mammalia; order Cingulata; family Dasypodidae; genus Dasypus; species Dasypus novemcinctus. The sequence goes on from NW_026688166.1 coordinate 180,699, forward strand.
TGGTTGAATTTTGAGAGTTCTTTATTCTAAATACTAGTATTTTGCCAGATATGTGATTTGCAAATAATTTTCTCCTAGTCTGTAGCCTGTCTTTTCATTCTCTTCACATGATCTTTTGCAGAGTGAAAGATTTTTGGCTCCGCTGAGCTGGTATTTTGTTTTGCTTGTTGTTGTGGTGGTTGCTTTTTAGGAGGCACTGGGAACTGAACCTGGGACCTCCCATGTGGGAACCAGGTGCTCAACCACTTGAGCCATGTCCACTCCCCAGAATGAAAGTTTTTAATTTTGATGAAGTCCAGTTTATTAATTTTTCCTTTTATGGATTGTACTTTGGTGTCAAGTATAAGAATTTTTTGCCTCTTGCTTGATTGTGAAGATTTTCTCCCATTTTTTTCTAAAAGTTTATATCTTTATTTTCTCTTAAAAATTTTTTTAGCAAATCAATTTTGTTGATACGTATTAATAAAGCATACAGTTCATTCAAAGTGTACAATCATTGGTATTTGGTATAATCACATAGTTGTGCATTCATCACTTCAGTCGTTATTAGAGCATTTTCATTATTTCAGTAATAATAATTGACAAAAAACAGACAAACAAGAAAATTCTTCAGCTCTCAATTGCTCTTGTTTCCCCTGCTGTACATAGCTGCTATTTCTAGCTATTCTTTCAGTAGTCAGAAATAGTTTTATTGAGATATATTTACATAGCATATGATCTACCCAAAGTGTATAATCAATGGATTTTAGTATAATCACAATATTGTGCATTCATCACCACAAGAAACTTTAGAACAGTTTTATTCCAAAAAGAAAAACTCCATACCCATTGGCATTTCTTCCCCAGCCCTACCTAACTACTAATCTAATTTCATCTTTATAAATTGATTTATATTTACATTTTATATAAATGGAATCATACAATATTTTGCTCAATATATTTAGTTCATAGTAACATAATCATACAATATTTGTCCTTTTGTGTCTGGCTTTTCTCAACCTAATGTCATCTTGGTTCATCCATGTTGTCATATGCTTTATGACATTTCTTCTTACAGCTGTGTAATTTTCATCATGTGAAATATCAGTTTGTTTATCCGTTCGATGGTTGATGGACACTTGGGTTGTTTCCAGCTTTTGGCAATCATGAATAACGCTGCTGTGTACTTCGGTGTGCAGATGTCTGTTCGTGTCACTGCTCTTAGTTCTTCCAGGCATATATCCAGTGGTGGTATTGTAGGGCCACATGGCAAATCTATATTCAACTTCTTTAGGAACTTCCAAACAGTTCTCCACAGTGGCTGTACCATTCTGCATTCCCACCAACAGTGAATAAGTGTTCTTATCTTTCCACATCCTCTCCAACTCTTGTAGATCTCTGTCTTTTTAAATAGTGGCCATTCTCACAGGTGTGAAATAACTCGTTTTTATCTCTGACTTGCATTTCTCTGATTGCTAGTGATGTTGAACATTTTTTCATGTTTTTTTTTTCCAATTGTATTTCTTCTTTGTACATATGTCTGTTAAGTCTTTTGCCCATTTTTAAATTGGGTTATTGGTCTTTTTATTGTTGAGTTGTAACATCTCTTTATGTCATGGATATTAAATCCTTATCAGATGTGATTTCCAAATATTTTCTCCTATTGAGTTGCCAACCTTTTTACCCTTTTGACATAGTACTGTGAGATGCAAAAGTGTTTAATTCTGAGGATCTCCCATTTATTTATTTTTTTGTTGCTTGTGCTTCAGTGTAAGGTCCAATAAACCACCACCTACTACACAATCTTTGAGATGCTTCCCTATGTTATCTTCTAGGGGTTTTATGGTCCTGGCTTTTATATTTAGGTCTTTGATCCATTTTGAGTTGATTCTTATATAGGGAGAAGCTATAGATATCCAGTTCTCCCAGCACCATTTGTTGAAGAGACTGTTTTGTCCTGTTAACATGGCTTTAGTATGTTTGTCAAAAACCAGTTGGCCATAGAGATGAAGGTTTATTTCTGTTTGTCAATTCTATTCCACTGATGGATGTGTCTGTCATAATGCCAATACCATGCTGTTTTGACCACTGTTGCTTTGTAGTATGTTTCAAGGTCAGGCAGTGAAATTCCTCCCATGTCACTCTTCTTTTGTAGAATGCTCTTGGCTATTTGGGTACACTATCCCTTCCAAATAAATTTGGTATTTGCCTTTTCTATTTCTTTAAAGTAGGTTATTGGGATTTTGATTGGTGTTGCATTGAATCTATAAATCAGTTTGGGTAGGATTACCATCTTCAAGATACTTAGTCATCCAGTCCACAAACATGGAATGTCCTTTTTTTTGGCCAATAACTTAATAGTGTATTAGTTAACAATATTGTAAATATTTAAAAATTACTTAATATAAATAATTGGCAACAAACTATTCCATTACAGAGTTAAATTACAAGTACAACAGACAGACTGGAGATTTAGACACCTGGAAGATAACAATAAAGTAAAATATTTAGCCAAAATTTTAAGCTGAAGGTGTTTACCTAGTGTCCATAAAAGCGTGGGTTCTCTTTTCCTTTAGGAAAAAAACAAAAGACAAAATGGCTTTAACATCCCATTAGGAATATAAAATAAAATCAACTGAGAATACTAACTTGCATATCAAAAATCATTTATAATTGCAATCCAAATACTCCATAAACCACTTGTGTGATTCTATGCAGAAACTGGAAATTAGAAACTAGTTGCTTTAATAGTACAAAGATTTCAGCTCCAAAAATAGTTCATGGTATGTCTTTCTGTTTGTTTAGGTCTCTGTTGATTTCTTTTAGCATTGTTTTGTAGTTTTCTGAATACAGGTCCTGTACTACTTTGGTGAAATTGATTCTTAAGTTTTTGAGTCTGTTCATTGCTATTGTAAATGGAATTTCCCCCCTGAATTCCTGCTCAGATTGTTCAGTACTAGTTTAGAGAAACATTATTGATTTTTGCATGTTGATCTTGTATCCTACCACTTTGCTGAACTCATTTATTAGCTCAAGTAGCTTTATCATAGACATTCCAGAATTTTCTAAATATAGGGTCATGTCATCTACAAATAGTGAATGTTTTACATCCTCTTTTCCTTTTTGGATACCTTTTATTTATTTATTTTTTCTTGTCTCATTGCTGTAGCTAGAACTTCTAGTGTAGTGATGAATAACAGTGGTGACAGTGGGCATCCTTGTTTTGTTCCTGATCTTAAAGGGAAAGCTTTCATCCTTTTCCTATTGAGGACAATGCTGGCTGTGGGTTTTTCACATATGCCTCTTAGCATATTGAGGAATAATCCTTCTGTTTCTTTTTTTTCCAAAGATTTATTATTTATTTCTCTCCCCTTCCCCGCTCCCCCCCCACCCCAGTTGTCTGCCCTCCGTGTCCATTTGCTGTGTGTTGTTCTGTGTCTGCCTGTATTCTTGTCAGCAGCACCAGGAATGTGTGTCTCTTTGTTGCGTCATCTTGCTGCATCAGCTCTCCATGTGTGTGGTGCCATTCCTGGGCAGGCTGCACGTTTTTTGTGCTGGGTGACTCTCCTTTGAACCTTGGGCCTCCCATTTGGTAGGCGGATGCCCTACCCATTGGGCCACATCTGCTTCCCATATCCTTCTATTTCTATCATTTGAAGTGTTTTTATCAAGGAAGGGTGCTGGACTTTGTTGAATGTCTTTTCTGCATCAATTGAGATGATCATATGGTTTTTTTTCCCCTTCAATTTGTGTGGTGTATTACTTTGATTGATTTTCTTATGTTAAACCAGCCTTGCATACCAGAAATAAATCCCACTTGATTGCAAAGTATAAGTCTTTTGATAAGCTGTTGGATTTGATTTGTAAGTATTTTGTTGAGAATTTTTGCATCTATGTTCATTAGAGAGATTTGTCTGTAATTTTTTGTACTGTCCTTATATTGCTTTGGGATTAGGGTGATGTTGGCTTCATGAAATGTGTTGGGTAATTTTCCTTCCACTTCAAGTTTTCAGAAGAGTTAAACAGGATTGGTGTTACTTCTTCATGAAATGCTTGGTGGAATTCTTTGTTGGGAGATTTTTGATGATGGATTTAATCTCTAAATGTGATTGGTTTGTTAAGTTCTAGTATTTGTATTAGCGTCAATGTAGATTGTACATTTCTAGGAATTTGTACATTCATCTAGGTTGTCTAGTTTGTTGGCATAAAATTTCTCATTATATCCTCTTATGATCCTTTTTATTTCTATGGTGTCAGTTGTAACTTCCCCCTTTTCATTTCTGATTGTATTTATTTGTATCTTCTCTTATTTTTCTTGTTGGTCTAGCTAAGGGTTTGTTATTTTTGATCTTCTCAAAGAACCAGCTTTTGGTTTTGTTGATTTTCTCTACTGTTTTTTTGTTCTCGATTTCATTTTTCCTGCTCTGATTTTTATTACTTCTTTCCTTCTGCTTGATTTGGGATTTGTTTGCTGTTTTTTTCCTAGTTTCTCCAGTTGTTCACTTAGGTCTTTGATTTTAGCTCTTCTTTCTTTTTTAATATAGGCATTTAGGGCTATAAATTTCCCTCTCAAGACTGTCTTCACTGTGTCCCATAATTTTTGATAACTTGAGTTCTCATTTTCATTTGTCTCAATATATTTACTGATTATACTTACATTTCTTCTTTGACCCACTGATTATTTAAAAGTATATTGTTTAGATCCATATATTTGTAAATTTACATCCTTCCTGTCAAATATTGATTTCCAGGTTCATTCCATTATGATCTGAAAAGGTGCTTTGTATAATTTCAATCTTTTTATATTTATTGAGAGCTGCATTGTTCCCAACATACGGTCTATCCTGGAAAAAGATCCATGGGCACTTGAGAAGAATGTATAACCCGCTGAGTTTAGGTGTAATGTTCTGTATATATCTGTTAGGTCTAACCTGTTTATCATGTTGTTCAATTTCTCTGTCTCCTTGTTGATCTTCTGTCTAGTTCTATCTACGATGTGAGTGGTCTGTTGAAATCTACTATTTTTCCCCCCTCCAGATGGCTCCCTTGTCTGTCTGCTTGTTGTTTGCTTGCTGTGTCTGCTTGTCTCTGCATGTTGTTTGCTAATCGTGTCTGATTATTGTCTGCTCATCTTCTGTAGAAGACACTGGGAACCAGACCCACACAGGACCTCCCATGACCTCCCATGTGGCAGGTGGGTGCCCAACTGCTTGAGCCACATCTCCTCCCTGCTTGTTGTGTCTACTTACTTGTCAGCTTGTTGCCTCAGTTTGTTGCATCATCTCATTGTGTCTGTTTGTCTTCTTTAGGAGGCACTGGGAACTGAATCCAGGACCTCCTTTGTGGGAGGTGGGTGCTCAACTGCTTGAGCCACATCTGCTCCCCCTCCTTTATTGTAGAGATGTCTATTTCTCCCTTCAGTTTTGTCAGTTTGTCTTATGTATTTTGGAGCACCCTGGTAGGTCCATAGATATTTACAACTGTTCTATATTCCTATGGACTGTCTCTTTTATTAATATATAATGGAAAAACATTTTTAAAAAGTCAATTTTAAAAAAAGACATGGACTGAAAAAAAGGTGCAGAGTTTTCTGTAAAAAAAATATATATATTTATATATATAAAATGGCTTTCTTATCTCATAACTTTTTTGCAATGAAAGTCTGCTTTGTCTAATGTTAGTATAGCTAGCCCTGCTCTTTTTGGGTTATTATTTGTGGGAAGTATCTTTTTCCAACTTTTTACTTTTTTTTGTTTTTATCGCTGGGTCTAAGGTGAGTCTCTTGTAGGCAGCATATGGTTGGCTGATGTTTTTTTATCCATTCAGTCAGCCTATATCTTTTTTTTTTTTTTCCTTTTTAGATACTGGGGTGAGTGTTGAACCTGGGACTTCGTATGTGGGAAGGCTGTGCTCAACCACTGAGCCACATGGGCTCCCCTAAGCTGTTTTTTTTTAAGGAGGCACGGGGAACTGAACCCAGGAACTCCCATGTGGGAAGCAGGCCCTCACTGCTTGAGCCACATTTGCTCCATAGCCTATTTTTTTTGAAGATTTATTTACTTTATTTTCCTTTTTTATCTACCCACCCCCTCCTTCAGATGGTTCTCTCCTCTGTCTCCTCACTGTTTGCTCACCTTCTCCAGGAGGCACTGGCAACTGAACCTGGGACCTCTCATAAGGAGGTGAGTGCCCAATAGCCTGAGCCACACTTGCTTCCCACAGGCTGCAGTGTCTGCTGGCTTGTGGCATCTACTTGTTGCAGTGAGGGTGGTGTCTGCTGGCTTGGGGCATCTACTCATTGCAGTGGGGCAGTGTCTGCTCATCTTCTTTTAGGAGGCACTGGGATCCAAACCTGGGACCTCCCATGTGGTAGGCAGGTGCCCAATTGGTTAACCCACATCTGCTTCCCAGCCTGTATCTTTTGATGGGGAGTTTAGTCCATTCATATAGTCAATGATATTACTGTAAATGCATTATTTAATTCCACCATTTTATTCTTTGTTTTTCATATGTCATATCTTATTTTCATCTGTTTACTCCTTTGATTATCCTTTAGCTTTTCTTCTATACTTCCCTCCAAGCCTCTCTCTTTTTTTTTAAAGATTTATTTCATTTCTTTCTCTCCCTTTCTCCTCCTACCCTCCTGTTGTCTGCTCTGTGTCCATTTGCTGTGTGTTCTTCTGCATCCACTTGTATTATCAGGTGGAACTGGGAATCTGGTCTCTTTTTTGTTGCGTCATCTTGCTGCGTCAGCTCTCCGTGTGTGTGGTGCCACTCCTGGGCAGGCTGTGCTTTTTTCATGTGGGGCAGCTCTCCTTGTGGGGCACACACCTTGCATGTGGGGCACCCCTACACAGGGGTGCCCTTGAGTGGCAAGACACTCCTTGTGCATGGCATGCTGCACATGGGCCAGCTCACCACATGGGTCAGGAAGCCCTGGGTTTGAACCCTGGACCTTCGTTGTGGTAGGTGGATGCTCTATCAGTTGAGCCATGTCTGCTTCCCTCAAGCCTCTCTCTTTTGTCTTTTTCTCTGAGGCCCTAGGCTTTCTTTAATATTCCCCACAAAGGTAGATCCTTTTTTACGAACTCTCTTAGTTTCTGTTTGTTTGTGAACATTTTAAGCTTGCCTTTATATTTGAAGGACAATTTTGTTGGATAAAGAATTTTCTTTTTTTTTAAAGATTTATTTTTTATTTATTTCTCTCCCCTCCCCTCCTCATTGTGTGCTCTCTGTGTCCATTCACTGTGTGTTCTTTCTGTGTCCGCTTCTATTCTTGTCAGGGGCCCAGGAATCTATGTCTATTTTTGTTGCGTCATCTTGCTACATCAGCTCTCTATGTGTGTGGCACCACTCCTGGCTGGGCTTTCTTTCGCGCTGGGTGGCTCTCCTTATGGGGCACACTCCTTGTGTGTGGGGCTTCCCTATGCGGGGGACACCCCTGGGTGGCACAGCATTCCTTGTGCACATCAGTACTGCACATGGGTCAGCTCCACATGGGTCAAGGAGGCCCAGGGTTTGAACCCTGGACCTCCCATGTGGTAGGCAGATGCTCTATCCACTGAGCCAAGTGTGCTTCCCTTGTGTCATCTTGCTGCATCAGCTTTCTGAGTGTGTGACACCACTTTTGGGCAGGCTGTGCTTTTTTTGTGTAGGGTGGCTCTCCTTGCGGGGCACACTTCTTGTGTGTAGTGCTCCCCTATGCGGGGGACACCCCTGCATGGCACGGCATCAGCATTGTGTGTGGATGAGCTCACCAGATGGGTCAGGAGGCCCTGGGTTTGAATCCTGGACCTCCCATATGGTAGGTGGACACTCTATCAGTTGAGCCACATCTGCTTCCCTGGATAAAGAATTTTCAGCTGATAGGTTTTCTCTTTCAGTATCCTCATTGTATCATATCACTGTCTTCTTGCCTCCATGGTTTCTGATGAGAAATCCACCCAGTTTTACTGGGCATCCCTTGTGTGTGACGGTTTGCTTCTCATTTGCTACTCTCAGAATTTTCTCTTTATCTTTGACAGCTGACATTCTGAGTAGTATGTGTCTTGGACTAGGTCTCTTCTCGTTTGTTCTGATATACTCTGGACTTCTTGGAAATGTAAGTTCATTTCTTTTGTGAGAGTTGGCAAATTATCAGCTATTTCTGCAAATACTCTTTCTGTCCCCATTCCCTTTTCTTGTCCTTCTGGAACTCCCATGACATGTACTTTGTTGCATTTGTTATCACTGAACTACCTGAACCATGCTCAGTTTTTTCCATTCTTTTCTGTCTTTGTTCTTTTCTCTCTTTAATTTCAGCTGTTCTGTCTTTGGTATCACTTATTCTTTCTTCTATCATTTTGATATGTTGTTGTATGCTTCTAATTGTTTTTTTCTTTTAATATAATGAACTTTATTTTTAAAGAGGTTTTAGATCACAGAAAAGTTACGTTGAAAGTATGAGGGATTCCCATGTATGCCCCTTCCTCTCCCACATCATCCCCTATATATATTTTAAATGTATCAGTACAATTTATTATGATGTATCTGTAAAATCCACTCATTAAAAAAATGCACATTTAAAACATGACTCACTTGTGGTATCTAAACCCAATGTAATCTAAAAAATAAAACTATCATTGTGACACTTATCAGTACTTCACACATCTAACAAATACTGAAGGAGGCAACTGCCTTGTTATAACTTCTTTAATGCCAAGAACTTAAGCACAAATCAAAATTAAGAGAAACTTCAGAACGTTCAATTTGCATGCATTTTTGGCTGAGCTTTTGAAGATTCCACATGTAACAGAACCACAACTTTGAATCAAAATTAATATTAAAAACATTTAAGCCATGTGACAAACTTACTGCACAGAGGGAAGGAAAACAGAGTGTATAGTAACAGCACTATGTTTCTAGGAGAGAAAGCAATCACTTATTTCCTTTATCATAATACAAAAGTCAATGAGTCAACGTTTTAATAACACTAAGTTACTTACTATTTAAGAATTTGCTTTTCAAGTTGTGTCTTTAAAATGTATTCATCCATATATTTGGATTAAATTAAATTTATACATCAATAACATTTTGCTCTTTTTTAATATTATATCTTTTATTTATTTTTAAAAGATACATAGGTCATACACAATATTACATTAAAAAATATAGGAGATTCCTCTTCCAGAATTCTAATCTTAACTATAAACCATAATTTACCAAAACATAGTCCAAACACTATATAATAATGCTACTGTTTCAATTTATATACTTCATCTGAAAAACTTACCTTACAAACAGGAATTTTGCCCTGTTCTTCCAGATTAAATGTCTCTATGTCTAAAACTTCAAACGATGAGAAAAAAAGATTCAAATAATTCATGCTATGCATTTTCCATCATCGGGCTTTGATAAAAACAGAGCCACCTGGTTTTGGGGCACCATCTCAGTGACAGTCTCTACTGTCTCTACAGAAGCAGACACAATAACCAGTGTTTTGTTTGTGGAAGCTGTCTTCTGTTTCGCAGCAATAGCTGCAGAAACAGGAATGATGTCTTCACTTTCAAAGTCATAGTTAGGAATTGACTTTGGTGAGAAATCTGTTACTTCTGATGACTCACTCTTTTCACTTTTTTATTTTTTAAACAATACTTTGATTACATAAATGTTACAGAGAATATATAGGGGATTCCCATATGCCCTTCTCCCCACACCTCTCACATTTTCCCATGTTAGCAACATCTTTCATCAGTGTGGTACATTCATTGCAATTCATCAACACATTTTGGAGCATTGTCACTAAGCATGGATAATAGTTTACATTGTAGTTTACACTCTCTCCCATTCGATTCTGTAAATTATGGCCAGATATATAATGGCTTATATCTGTCATCATCATGTCATTCAGGATGATTCCTAAGTCTCAAAAACACCCCCTATTACATGTGTTTTTCCCTCTCCCTAACCCCAGAACATTCATGGGTCACTGCCTCCAAAACAATGGTATTTCCTCTATTGCTAGAATCACAATAAGTCTATAGTAGAATTTTAGTAGGTTTATTTTAGTCCATAGTTCATTTCTCAATCCTGAGGACTCTGGGATGGTTTGCCCACTCCATTAATTGAGGGGCTTTGATTTCATACATCTGCTGGATGGGACACTCTTGCTTGCAATTGTAGGCACTCTTGGTTCCTTGGTATGTTGTTTGTCCATCATCTCCTCCCTGTTAGTTGTCCTGAGTGAGTCCATTGAATTGGAGAGTAGGTGTTGCAACTCCATTGAGATTCATGTCTCAGTTGGCACATGGACAGCTCAAAGATTTAAGTCTCTTGGATGTCCACCTACCAACTCTAGTACTAATTATAGGTTCAAATAGAAAGACAGAAGAACCTGCATAGGGAAACCACTGCTGGGTCTAACTCTGTCACACTGGGGAACATAAATACCAGATTAGGGCTTTCTGGCAAGAGGCCAAATTCCTGAGCTATCTGCCCTTACTACAGGGTCTGGATGTCTCCGTATCCCTGAGGAACTTCACTATTTGGGGTAGTACCTACTTTGGCTGTCAATGAAATCCTGTTGGTATGTGCATAAGCACTATCTCTGGGATGGCCTCCTGACTCACTTTCAAGTCTCAGCCATACAAGCTCATTTGTCTTTAGCTTTCCCCCATTTTGGTCAAGATTTTTTTTTTTTCCGGATGCATTGATTGTTTTCATCATGCCCCAAGCTGGGGGGGGGGGGGGAGTTATTGCTTTTGATTCACTCTTTTTAATCTTCTATGCCACTTTCTGCTTCTCCTGAAGTGTTCTCACCTGAGAAAGGTCTTCTTTCCATACTTCAGGGTTCATCGGATAGATGTGAAGGGATACTTGATAACTTCAAATTGCTTCATCCATTTTATTCTTTGGCTCTCTGTTGTCATATTGTTCTATTGTCTGTCTTCTTATCCTTTAGTTTACACTCTTCCTAATAATCTTTATTTCTAAACTCTTCTCCAAATCTCTCACCCTTGATTTTTCCTTTCAGGCTGCAGCACCTCCTTTAGTATCTTTTGCAAATCTGGTCTTTTGGTATCATATTTTATCAGTTTTTATCTGTGAAGACTTTAAACTTACCCTCATTTTTAAAGGACAGCTTTGCTGGATACAGAATTCTTGCTGGCAGTTTTTTTCTTTCAGTACCTTAAATGCATAATACCACTCTTTTCTCTCTCCCATGGTTTCTGATGAGAGATCTGCACTTAATCTTATCTAGTTTTCCTTATATGTGATGCTTTGCTTTTCTCTTGCTGCTTTCAGAATTCTCTCTCTCTGTTATTTGTCATTCTGAATAGTAGGTGTCTTGGGTAGGTCTATTTGGATTTATTCTGTTTGGGATGTGTTGTCCTTCTTGGATATTGATATTTGTATAAGGGTTGGGAAGTTCTCAGTCATTATTTCCTCAAATATTCTTTCTGCCCCCTTTCCATTCTTTTCTTCTTCTGGGACCCCAGTAATGCAAATGTTTATGCATTTTGCATTGTCATTCAGTTCCCTGGGACTCTGTTCCATTTTTTCCATTCTCTTCTCTTTGTGTTCTCCTGTCTTTTCCAGTTCTGATGTTCTGTCTTCAAAATCACTGATTCTGTCTTCAAGTAATTCAAATGTGCTCTTATGTGCCTCTAATGTATTTTTAATCTTGTCCATCATGACTTTCATTCCCATAAATTCTGTTACTTTTCTTTGCAGGCTTTCAAATTGTTCTTTGTGCTCTCCCAGTGTCTTCTTAATATCCTTTACTTCTTTCGTCATATATTCTTTAAATTCTTTGAAGCGATTTGGAGAGTTGTGTGATTATCACTGATTAATTGTATTAAATCCTATATCTCTTCAGGATATTTGGTTAGTTCTTTTGGCTGGGCCTAGTATGGCTTGTAATTTTTTGCTGATGTCAAGGCATCAGGCATCTGAATATCTTGGTGTATTTCCTCTGATGGCTAATTTCTCTCTCTTGCCTATTGTTCCCCCTCTCCCCCAACAGCTCTTCTTTGATATTTTGTTCAATTTATTCTCAGACTTTAAAATTTCCCAGCTTAGGCTTTCAAAACCAGGCCAGGGAATCACCAGTAGGGTGCAGGTTTTCTCCCAGGGACTGGATACAGAGAGCACAGTTTTTGTCAGTGCAGTTTCCAGAACCGCCAGCAGATGGCACTAGACAGTGCATCTTTCCACAGAGGTGTTTCAGTCTTGGCTTTCCTGTGTTCCTTTGTTGAATCTCCAGATCAGAGATTCAAAGAGGGCTCTGCTGGCCGAATTCACTGAAGGAAAGCAGCCCATCCTCCCCTCCCTTTTCCTTTGAAACATCTGACAGGGAGGAAGATGTCTGTTCCCCTCTCAGTTGGCTACAGTGAGCCAGGGGTTTTACCCCAGCTTAATATCTTGGGGGTGAGGGAGGAGAGCCTCTCCTGGCTGCCTCAGGGGCTCGGGAACTCAGGTTTGTCTTTTTGGCTTCTTCACCTCTCTGTCCCTCACCCTTCTGGGAGTTGTGTAGCACTGTCCTGGTCTTCAGACCCTCACAGCCGTTCCCATGCACAGCTTTTGACTCTTTCTCTGGAGTTTTTGTGAGAGTATCCAGCTCTGCCTGTTAGCCCATCACTATCTTCCCACAATTCCCTCTAAAGTATTTTTGATCTCACCTATCATTTCTTTCATTCCCATGAGCTGTTACTTTTCTATTCAGGTTTTCAAATTCTTCTTTGTGCTCTCTCAATGTCTTTTTTTTTCTCAAAGATTTATTTTATTTTTTTCTTTCCCCTTCCTCCCCCATTGTCTGCTCTCTGTGTCCGTTCTCTGTGTTCTTCTGTGCCTGCTTGCATTGTCAGGCAGCACTGGGAAACTGTGTCTCTTTTTTTTTGCTGTTGTTGCATCATCTTGCTGTGTCAGCTCTCTGTGTGTGCAGCGCCACTCCTGGGCGGGCTGTGTTTTTTTCACCCAGGGTGTCTATCCTTGCAGGGTGCAGTCCTTGCATGTGGGGCACCCCTACATGGGGACACCCCTACACAGGGACACCCCTACACAGGAACACCCCTGTGTGGCACGGTACTCCTTGCTAGCAGCAGCACTGCACATCAGCCAGCTTACCACATGGGTCAGGAGGCCCTGGGTATCGAGCCCTGGGCCCTCCATATGGTAGGAGGATGCTCTATCAGTTGAGCCATGTCTGCTTCTTGACTCAATGTCTTCTTTCTTTCTTCTTATTTTTATTTTTTCATTTCTCTACCCTTCCTCACCCTCCCCCCTCCCCAGTTGTCTGCTCTCTGTGTCCATTTGCTGTGTGTTCTTCCTTATCCACTTGTATTCTTGTCAGTGTCTTGTCTGTGTCTGTGTCTCATTTTTTTTGTTGTTGTTGCATCATCTTGCTGCTTCAGCTCTCCATGTGTGTGGCACCACTCCTGGGCAGGCTGTACTTTTTTTGTACTGGGCAGCTCTCCTTACAGGGCACACTCCTTGCATGTGGGGCTCCCCTACGTGGGACACCCCTGCATGGCAGGTCACTTCTTGTGCGCATCAGCAGTGCATGTGGGTCAGTTCACAGCATGGATCAGGAGGCCCGGGGTTTGAACCTTGGACCTACCATGTGGTAGGGGGACTCCCTATCCATTGGGCCAAATCCGCTTCACTCAATGTTTTCTTGATATCATTTATCTCTTTAACCATACTGTCTTTCAACTCATTAATTTGATTTTGGGAATTTGTGTGCATCTCATTAGTTTTTGCAAATCCTGCATCTCTTCTGGAGCTTTGATATGTTCCTTTTCTTGGGCCACATCTTCCATTTTCTTAGTATGGCTCATAGTTCTTTGCTGATATCTAGGCATCTGATTAGGAAGTAGTTTGCTCAGATGCTCAATTTCTTTCTCTTTTGTAGGGATTTAGTGGAGGGAGGCTGTGTGTTACGGCTGTTCTTTGATTCTTGTTTCAACCTGGGTCTTTAGGATTGTCACTGTTAGTTGCTCAAAAGTGGGTTCTGGACCCAGTAATGGGCTGCAGACCTGCTTCCTAGAGCCTTGGGGAAGGAGGCTATAAAGGCCAGAAAAGCCTCTCTTATTTACTTTTGATTTCTTCATTGCAGATCTTTTGTCCTTCAGAAGATGGTGCTCTTTGGCAGTCCTCTCAGTTCAAAGACTGGTTGGAGTGTGTTTGCAGCAAGAGGGACTGGATCAATGTGATAGAGGATCTGCCTGGAGGCTAAGAGCCTCATAAATTAAACTTTCTCAGAGACAGTTCTCCAACCTTCACTGGCAGCCACCTCCCTTTTCCCAGGTAGGAAATAATTCCACTGCCCTCTGTGTCTTCAACAACTAGTCCCAGTTAGTAGGGAGGGTATTTGAGGGGTTGGGTCTCTTTAGCCCCTTGCCAACTCCCAAGGCAAAAACTGGCACAGCCACACCTGGCCTGGAAGGGCTCATGGGACACAGCAGACCAAATCTGTGGGTCAAGAGCTGAGTCAGCCTTAGGCTGTGCCCTCTCTTTCCTGCTTCCTGGGAGGTGGTTCCCTGGGGCCCCCTTTGCATCTGCTGGCCCCAAGGTGGAGAATTCAAAAGTGTCTGTTGTGTGGGCGAGGTTGCCAGCAGGAGCAGCTGCCTCTTTATAACTTGCAGTTTGGTTATCACGGTTCTTTTCTTCCGTCCCTCTCTCTCCTGGGCTGTGTCCGGCCTTCACCCAGTGTTCTAAACCCTAGAAGATTCCACCCCCCCTGACCCCCAGGCTGTTTCTGCCTGTCCTCTGGCTATTTTTCTGGGAGAGAAGAGAGTTTCATGTCTTTCTAGTTTGCCATCTTCCAGGAAGTGTATATATTAATAGCTTTATTCTATATTTAAGTCTGTGATTCATTCTGAGTTAGTTTGTGTATAAGGTGTGAAGTTTAACTTGAGGTTCAATTTTTGACCAGTTGGTCCAGCATCATTTGTTGAAAAGGCTATCCTTCCTTCATTGAGTTAATTTTGCACTTTAATAAAAAATTAATTATAACACTTGTGTGGGTCCATGTCTGGGTTTTCTTTTGTTTTATAGATCTGTGTCTGTCTGTCTGCTGATACTACACTGTCTTGATGGCCATAGTTCCACATAAAGCCTTAACTTCAAGTTTCCTCCACTTTATTTTCTTTGTCAAGATTGTTTTAGCTATGCTAGGACCTGTGTTTTTCCTCACAATTTTTAACAATAGGCTTATCTACATGTACAAAACCCTTGCTGAAATTTTGATAGGATGTGTATTAAATGTGTAGGTAAGTTTGGGGAGAATTGACATGCTTATTGTGTTGAATCTTTGAATCCATGAACATGGTACATTTCTCCATTTATTTAGTTCTTTGATTCTTTCATTAGTATTTTGTAATTTTCATCATGCATATCCTGTACATGTTAGTTTTATACTTAAGTATTTAATTTTCTTGGAATAAATAGTTTTGTGTTTTTACTTTTGGTTTCTGCCAGTTCATTTGTGGGTTGCAGAAATGCAATTATTTTTTTTGTGTGTGCTTTTTAAAATTGTCTTTTTTAAAAAAGATAAATAGATCACACAAAATGCAATTGATTTTTGCATGTTCATCTTGTATCTTGTGAACTTGCTGAACTCCTTTGAGTTTTTTTTTTTGTAGATTCATTGGGATTTTGTGTGTAGACTTTCATGTTGTCTGCAAATAGGGACAGTTTAAAATTTTATGACTTTTTTTCTTTGCTCATTGCAGTTACTTAGAACTCAGTACAATGTTTAATAAGACTGATGAGAATAGACATCTTTGCTGGGTGAAAACATTGTCTTTTAACTTTAAGTATGACATTAGACTTTTTTGTAGATTCTTCATATCAAGTTTTGGTGATTTCTCTGTGTTGGGTGTCCCCATGACACTCCCAGGTTTGGTGATTTTATTGGAGAACTCACAGGGACTCAGCATGTAGTCAGAGTCATGACTAATACTGATAACCGTGAAAAGAATCAAAGCAAAACCAGCCAAGGGAACAGGTGCATGGAAGTGAAGGTCAGAGGGAAAGAGGCACACATTTCCAAGAGTCCTCTCCCAGTGGAATCACACAGGAGGCATTTACTTCCTCCTGCACCACACTGTGACCACCCATGTGAAGTGTTGTCTACTGAGGAAGGTCATTAGAGACTCAGTGTCCAAGGTGCTCTGTCTAGCACATACTAAAATTCTCTCTCTCTCTCTCTCTCCCCCCCCCCTTCCTCCTCTCCCCCCACCCCGGTTGTCTGTTCTCTGTGTCTATTTGCTACGTCGTCTTCTTTGTCCACTTCTGTTGTCAGTGGCATGGGAATCTGTGTTTCTTTTTGTTGTGTCATCTCGCTCTCCATGTGGGCGGCACCATTCTTAGGCAGGCTGCACTTCCTTTCATGCTGGGTGGCTCTCCTTAGGGGGCACACTCCTTGCATGTGGGGCTCCCCTATCCGGGGGACACCCCTGCATGGCAGGGCACTCCTTGTGCACATCAGCACTGTGCATGGGCCAGCTCCACACAGGTCAAAGAGTCCTGAGGTTTGAACCACAGACCTTCCATGTGGTAGACGGACGCCCTAACCACTGGGCCAAGTCCGCTTCCCTAGGGAGCCATTCTTACCAGGGAATGGTGAGAATATTTCTGAAATTCATAGTCCCAGGTGCCAGCTAAGGGCCAAAATTGCAACCAGGCATTTTTAAGGCTATCAATCTCAGGCTTGCTGTGTTAACTCTTTTTTCTTTTTCTTTTGGTTTATCTTCTATTCCTAACTTGCCAACAGTTTGTTCAGGTGTCAGACTTTGTAAATGATTTTGTAATTTTGTGATTTTGTAATTTTCTACATCAGTTGATATGATCATGTTTTTTTCTCCATTAGCATGGATATATACATGGCTTACATTATGGATTTTTAATGTTAAAACCAGCCTTACTACTTGGAATAAATCCCTCTTGGTCATAATATATAATTCTCCTTATATATTGTTCAATTTGGTTTGCTATTATTTTGTTATGGATTTTTGTATCCATGGTCATGAGACATCTTGGTCTGCAGTTTTCTTTTTCTGTACTATCTTTATTTAGCTTTTTATTTTTATTTTATTTTTTGAGATACCGGGGCCAGGGATTGAACCCCAGACCTTGTATATGGGAAGCTGGTGCTCAGCCACTGAGTCGTTTTGGCTTCCCTGAGCTGGCTTTTTGGTTTGTTTGCTTGTTTTTTGTTTTCTTTTTAAGGAGGCACTGGGTTCCAAACCCAGGACCTCCCATGTGGGAAGCAGGCACTCAACTGCTTGAGCCACATCTACTCCCCTTTGTCTAGTTTTGATATCAGGCTAATACTAGCCTCATGAAATGAGCTGGAGGATGTCCCTTCTATTTTGTGAAAGAAACTGATATTAATTCTTTAAATATTTGGTAGATCTTCCATCAGATTCATCTGGACCAAGTGTATTAGGGTTTTCCAGGGAAACAACCGAAAGGATATATATGGTAAATATATTTATATATTATATATATATAATATATATATTTTATAATGTAAATACTATGAGATTTATTATAAAAATTGGCTCATTCAAGTGTAGAGATGGGCAAGTCTGAATTCTGTAGGGCAGGCTGAAACCTGGGAACTCCAGTGAGGATATTTGATGAATTTCACAGGAAAAGCTGACTGGCTGAAGTAGAGATGAAAATTCTTCCTTCTGACTGCTGAAATCATTAGTTCTCCCTTTAAAGTCTTCAACTGACTGGGTGAGACTTTTCTCATTTTTGAAGGCAATCTCCTTAATTGATGTAGATGTAATCAGCCATAGATGCAATCAATTTACTGATGATTTAAATCCAAGAAATATCCTTACAATAATGATCAGGCCTGTGCTTGTGTTGACCAAACAACTGTACACCATAAGTTAGCCAAGTTGACACATGAACTTAACAATCAAACCTGGTGATTTTTTTTTGGAACCTTTGTAATTATGAAATCAATTTCTTTAATGATTATTCATTTCTTTCTGACTGAGTTTTAGTAGTTTGAAATCAATCAATTTCTTTTAAGTTGTCGATTTATCAACACAAAGTTCATCATAGTATTCCTTTGTTTCCTTTTAAAGGCTATTGCTTCTGTAGTGACATTCCTTATTTCATTCCTGTCATTGGTGATATGTGTCTTTCTTTTTCACTCTTATTACAGGTTTGTCAATTTTATTGTTTTTGTTGTTGTTGAAGAACCAGCTTTTAGTTTCATTGATCTTTTTTGCATTCTTTTTAATATATTTTATTAGAGAAGTTGTGAACTTACAAAACAATCATGCATGATGTGAAGATTTCCCATACAATAACCCATCCACCAATACCTTACATTGTTGTGGAACATTTGTTACAGATTATGAGAGAACATCATCAGACTATTACCACTAACTATGGTCTATAGTGTACCTTTGGTATATTTTTTTCCATATCCCCTCTATTATTAACACAGTACCTTCTTTGACATTGATGCACAAATGTTACAATATTGCTGTTAACTATAGTCCATCATAAGTTACATTAATCATGTTGTTCCCATGCATCTCCATATTATTACCATCTTGTAATAGTGATGTACATTTGTTCTAGCTCATAAAAGAACATTCTTGTATTTGTACTATTAACCACAATCCTAATCCACCTCTGGGTTCTCTGTATTATTCAGTCCTTAATTTATTCTCCAGCTTTCTTTCAATTGAAATTTTTTTCCATTTAAAAATTTATTAAAGTATATCATTCATACATGAACATAAACAATAAGCGTATAGTAAAGGTTGTGAACTTACAAAAGAACATGTGTAACATACAGTGCTCTCATACCTCATCCCACCACCAGTAGCTTGCATTATTTTAAAACATTTGTAACAAATTATGAAAGAGCATTGTCTGATGGAGGAGGTTGCTGTTATGGGGGAAGGAATGGGGTGAGGGGGGTGGGGGGTATATGGGGACCTCATAGTTTTTTAATGTAACATTAAAAGAAAAAAGAGCATTGTCAGAGTATTACTCCTAACTATAGTTCATATTTTACATTTGCTATATTTCCCCCTCAAACCACCCTATTATTTTTTCACAAACCATATAAGTTATCTAAAATATACAACCAATTACATTTGGTATAATCACAGAGTTGTGCATTCATCACTTCAAACAATATTAAAGTGTTTCCATTACTTTAAAAAAGAAAAAAAGAAAAACAAACACTATCATACCCATGTTAGCTTTACTAATTACAAATCCTATGATGGGCTTTCACTATTTCTTTTCATTTCCATTTACAAACAGTTTTTTAACCAATTCTGCATAGATTAAACCTCAGCTTTTGAAACATTCTCTAACCTCATTCTATTCTCTGGTGACTGATAGTCTAGCTATTAACTCCTTCAGCTTGTTCATTATATTTAGTTCATAATAATGAAATCATACAGTAATTGTCCTTTTATGCCTGACTTGCTTCATTCAAGATAATGTCCTCTATGGGAAAACGGACATGCCCCAGGGGTTAGGATGTCCATCTACCACATGGGAGGTCCGCGGTTCAAACCCCGGGCCTCCTTGACCCGTGTGGAGCTGGCCCATGCGCAGTGCTAATGGGTGCAAGGAGTGCCGCCCCACGCGGGGGGGGGGTGTCCCCCGCATAGGGGAGCCCCATGCGCAAGGAGTGTACCCCGTAAGGAGAGCCGCCCAGCACGAAAGAAAGTGTAGCCTGCCCAGGAATGGCGCCACCCACATTTCCTGTGCCACTGACGACAACAGAAGTGGACAAAGAAACAAGACGCAGCAAATAGACACAGAGAACAGACAACCGGGGGGAGGGGGATTAAATAAATCTTCTAAAAAATTTAAAAAAAAAAGATAATGTCCTCTAAGTTCATCCATGTTGTCATATGCTTCACAACTTCATTTCTTCTTACTGCTGCATAATATTCCATCATGTGAATACACCACAATTTTTTTTATCCATTCATCAGCTGATGGACACCTGGGTTGTTTCCATTTTTGGCAATCATGAATAATGCCACTATGAACATCGGTGTGCAGATGTCTGTTTGTGTCACTGTTCCTGGTTCTTCTGGGTATATACCTAGTAGTGGTATGCCAGGTCACATGGTCAATCTATATTCACCTTCCTTAGCAGCTGCCAAACAGGTTTCCACAGTGGCTGTACCATTCTACATTTCCACCAGCAGTGAATAAGCATTCATCTCTCCACATCCTCTCCAACACTTGCAGTTTTATTTTTTTTACAATGAATCAATTTTATTGATACATGGTAATAAAGCATAAATCCATCCACAGAGTACAATCTATGATATTTGGTGTATTCACATATATGTATATTCATTACCCCAATCATTCCCAAAGCACTTTCATTATTCTAATAATAATAAACAAAGAACAAAAATGAACAAACAAAATTCATCACCTCTCAATCTCTCTATGCCTCATCTGCCATACATATCTGCTATTTTTTCTTCTCTGTAGTATGTTTGTATTTATGTTTTGTAAAAGCAGTCTTATGTATGCAGTATCATCCATATTCATGTTTTACATGAGGTTTAACTAATACAGTCCCATGCTACAGTTTTTTGCTTTCCTTCTGGTAATATGAATGACCTTAGACTTTCCCTTTCAACCACTGTCATACCCATACAATAGCACTGCTAGTTACAAACACCATGATAAGCTTCCACCATATGTTTTTTCCTTTCAGGCTGCAGCACTCCCTTTAGTGTTTCTTGTAATTCTGGTCTTTGGTAACATATTCTATCCATTTTTGTCTGTGAAGACTTTCAACTCACCCTCATTTTTTTTTAAGTCACTGCTCCAGTGGCCGCTCAAGGGAGAAGCCCGGGGGCTCACGCTGGCCTCACGGCTGCAGCCCACACAGCCACCGCTGCTGCTGCCCACTGGAGCATTCCTGAGGCCCCGCCCAGAGCTGCATGCTTACACCTGGGACTGGCAGCCCCAAAGCACCCCAAGTGGCGAGTGCCCAGCACAGCCCCCAGCGTGGCCACAGGGCTGCAGCGCCAGAACCAGACCAGTCCAGAAGGGAGCAGGGCAGGGGCGAAGGACCTCGCCCTCACTTCTGAGGGCAGGTTTGCTGGACACAGAGTTCTTGGCTGGCAGTTTTTCTCACTCAGTACCTTAAACACATCATACCACTTTCTTCTCACCTCCGTGGTTTCTGATGAGAGGTCAGCACTTGAGGGCCCAGGGACCTGAGGCACAGGGGAATGTCTCGTGAGGTGACGAGGGTGTCCTGGGCACGATGCTCAAACGGAGCAGGTCAGGGATGGAAGAGCCAGGTGTAAAGCACGGGCAGTCGCGCGTCTTCCCAGCACCGTTTGTAAGGGCAGATGCTTAAAGCCTTGCTACCAAACAGGGGCTCAAAAGTGTCTACGCAGCAATTAGAACAATTCTCAGATTTTGTTCAGCACACTTGCCCTTGGTTCCCAGAAGAAGGGACAGTAAAAGAGGAGATGTGGCGAAAGGTTGGACAATGACAGTATACGGCCAAGGGCCCACGACACATGGCTGTGCGTGCTTTCGCTGTGTGGGCTTTTGAGTCGAGGTCCTTAGATCCCACTGCTGAGGCTGATGAAGTGCTGCCGCCCTGCTTGTATCCTCCTCAACCTCAAGGGCCATGGCCATGACACTTCACAGTGGCCATCAGCCCCTGCGGAGGCAGGGAAGGAAGTGAGGGAGAAGGGCCTGAGGAAGGTCTTGAGTCGCCCCCAGTCACTGCGCGGCAACCTCAGTTGCCCCAACTGTCCTTAGAAGATAACGGGTTCTGCAGGCAGCTGCCCCTGTTTGTCAGAAAGGGCCCCCGTCCAGGGTCTCCTCCCCCTCTGTGTTTGAAGGTGAGGATGTGTCTGGGTTTACTCTTTTTCCCGGTCAGTTTATTTGTTCTCATGAACCAGTTCCTTTTAAACTATGGAAGGCTTTAGAAGTGGCCTGCAGCACTTACGGCCCTGCGTCTCACCTCTTTGTTGGAGACTTAGTACAGATCCCCTTTGTCCAAAAGATTGGACAGTATTAGCCAAAGCCTGTTTGACAGGCAGGAATTATCTGTTATGGAAAAGTGCGGTGGCTTGCTCGGTAGGTAGAGGTGGGGTCTGGCTGCGGACGAGGGGTCGGTCCCGCTTGGGATGAGGGGTCGGTCCCACTTGGGACGAGGGGTCAGTCCGGCAGCAGACGAGGGATCGGTCTTGCAAGGGGTTGCGTGGTTCGGCTGACGGGGTCGCCCGGCGAAGCCGGCGATGAAGGGGTCGCCCGGAGAAGCAGGCGACGAACTGGGGACAAGGGAGGCCAGGCCCTTGTCGGGGGCTCTCAGGACTGGAGGGCGCATGGCAGAAGAACTACCGCGGAGACAAGGTAAACACGCAAGTCCACTTTACTGAGGGAGAGGCAACAGTTTTATAGGGGCTGGGGAAGGCTGATTGGTCGAAGCCATGCCCTGTTCTGATTGGTTGCCAGCAAAAGGTCAGTGGGCGGTACTGGACAGGGGAGGGGTGGTGGTTAGGGATTGGCTGTCGCTGTTGCTGGGGGAAGGGGCAGGGTTTAGGGATTGGTGGCTGCTGTTGCTGGGGTGGAGGGGAGACTTGAGTTTCCCACCCACGCCTGGCTGTTGCTGCTGTCGGGGGAGGGGAAAAGGGCAGCCTGGATTTCTCCGCCCATGCCTGCGCAGGGAGAAGGAAGAAGAAGAGTGCCACCCCACAAGGCATCAGGTGGCGCCATCCGGGAGGAGGGGCGGCCGCGGAAGCATGGCTGCCGAGAAGGGGAGACCCGAGGGCACTCTGCGCCCATGCCGAGCTTCCTTCAGGGGTGGCGGTGGGCCCGACCAACCACCCTATTATGGGGGCAGCGGAATTAGGCCTACCGCGGCCGCTCCCCTTGCCAGGCCAGCAAACCACACTTCAGCCCGAGGGGTGACCGCAGAAAAGTAATGGGTTTGAAGAAGGCACTGCCCAGGCTGAGTGTAACTGGGCCCATGGAGTACCTTTTCCCTTAGATACACTTACTGGAACTGCAGCATGTGAACCCTTACAGCAGCAATGGTTGTATGGATTCAGGCCTATCAACAACTTAGCGTGTGTGTCTTGCGTGCTTGGAGACAGCTTCCCTCTCGGG
Organism: Dasypus novemcinctus; assembly: GCF_030445035.2. Lineage (NCBI taxonomy): Eukaryota > Metazoa > Chordata > Mammalia > Cingulata > Dasypodidae > Dasypus > Dasypus novemcinctus. The sequence continues at coordinate 203,814 of NW_026688166.1, forward strand.
GAGAGAAGTCTTCAGAGTTGTCCGAGGTGGTGCAGGGACCTGAAGAGCTGCATGCTGACTTGGTCGCCCATTTGTTTAAAGTTTTTGGACGTATGGTGGCAGATCATGAGGCTGGAGGGTTGTTGGTGAAACAGCTAGCCTTCGAAAATGCTAACAGTTTGTGCAAGGATGCTATTCGCCCTCCTAGGAAAACTGCTTCTATTACTGATTATATTTGTTTGTGTGCTGATATAGGCCCCGCAGGGGTCATGGCTGCCGCATCTAAGACAGCTACTGCCCGACCCGTGTCCCAATCACCTGTTGGCTTTCACTGTCATCAGCCAGGACATTTTAAGTGTGCATGTCCTGTAGGGACTGCTCTCCAGTGGCCTCGTGCAACTTCTATGACTCCGCCTGCACAAGCCGCACCAGGCATTTGTCCTCACTGCCAGCGTGGGCGGCACTGGGCTAATGAGTGTGGGTCTAAAACCGCCGTGACTGGAATCCCTCTTGAACGTTCGGGAAACGGAGGCCAGGGCCAGCCCTGACCCCAACAAATAGTGGGGGCATTTTTGCTGAGCACACTCCCATTTCACAAAGAGCAGAGTCTAAAGGTACAGAAAGAGTTCCCAGTTACTTGCCATGGATCATTTTACTCTTCAATGCCCAACCAGCCTTTTCTCCATGGACTGGACCTCTGTGCCTCCTCCAGGTGGTTTTAACCCCAGAAGTGGGGCCACGAGCCATCCCCAGGGCGCTGGTGGACCCAGTCCTTCGGGTGCCATGAGACTTGTTCCTGGGTGCCCCAAATGACCTCCTATGCACTACAAGTGCTCCCCTTTCTGACTACATCTTCCTTTTTCTCAATACATTTGCGTTCCTGTTTTGGCCCATGGTGTATCTTGGCAATTGAGAGGGCCAAGCCATTCGCTCGCTTGTCACTTCCGTCAGTTCCAGCAACCCCCTTACGTCCTTTGCTCAGACAGGGTGCAGCGGCATACTGGGCCCAAGTCGTTCGCCCTGAGCGGCCTCCCCTCGCCTGGTTGTAAATGGAACGTCTTTTGAGGGCTCATTGATACTGGGGCTGGTATTTCAGTTTTTGCTTTACAGCATTGGCCTGCTCTGTGGCCCCTTGCCCCCACTTCCACCAACTTACAGGGGGTCGGTGCAGCCCACCGCCCTTCCTGTAGCTCTCAGCTCCTTAAAGGGAGGAAGAGGAGGACTCCAACCTTCCATCCTACCTTCCTTGCCTATCGATCTCTAGGGATGGGATGTGCTCTCTGGGCTGGGCTTACTTCTAGTCAGCCGCTCATCAGCAGTAACTCAAAAGATGTTACATCAGAACTTTGATCCCACATGAGGCCTTGGAAAACAACAGCAGGGCACGGGTTTGGCTGTCAGCATCCCTTCACAAGCCGATCTTTGGGGCTTAGGTTATTCTTTTTTTCGGCAGGGGTCTCTGAAAGGTCTGTCCCCCAGAATACCGCTGCCGCTCTTGTGTGGTTAAGCGATTCTCCTGTCCGGGTGGATCAGTGGCACCTTCCTAGAGACACATTGTCTGCAGCTGAGTGGCTGGTAAGTGAACAAGAAGCTGCTGGCCATATTAGTCCATCCTTTAGGCCCTGGAATATCCCTATTTTTGTTATCAAAAAGAAATCAGGTCTTTGGATGCTCTTGCAAGACCTCCAAGCAGTCAATCGCTCAATGCAAGTCATGGGCCCTCTGCAGCCCGGTCTACCTTCACCCACGTAATCCCTCTTCATCGTGGGTTGATTGTGCTTGATTTGAAAGATGCATTTTTCACTATTCCCTTGCGTCCTAATGACCGCCCGTGTTTTGCCTTTTCAGTTCCCAGTTTAAATTTCAGGCAGCTATTGCAGCGGTATCTGTGGAACGTTTCACCCGAAGGCATGGCAAGTACCCCTAATTTGTGTCAAGATTTTGTTGGCCACGCCATTGCCTCAGTGCACGGCCAGTTTTCTACTGCCTCCATTATCCCTTACGTGGATGACATTCTCCTAGTGGCCACTGAGGAAACTGAACTGTTACGACTTTTCACACAAATAGAGTTTGCCCTTTAAAATAAGGGCCTCATTGCCCCTGAGAAGGTCCGGCGTCAAGAACATTCTCATACCTTGGGTGTGTAACTGAGCATCGACCAAGTTGCCCCCAGCACCCTCCAATTCCTGTCGATTCTCTGCGTACTCTTAATGATTTTCAAAATTTACTTGGTGCTATTGATGGCTTTGACTTCCCTATCTCTCACTGCTGGAGAGTTAAGCCCTCTATTGGATGTTTGGAAGGAAAATCCTGATCCTAGTTCTCGCAGGTCAACAGCTGACGCACATAGAGCTCTGCACCTACAAGAGTCTAAATTAGCGTCTGCACAATTAACGAGAGTGTCTGCTGGACAACCCGTTGGCCTGCTCGTTTGTGCTGCTCCTTTTCCCCTCACTGGGCTCCTCTGGCAAACAATTGGGTGGGGAACCCGACCGCATTGTCCTTCCCATGCAACAGAACAATGAAATCATCTATGGACTTTCTCCCCTGCTTGGCAAATAACTGTTGCCAGTTATCCTGGTTCCGTAGATAATCATTACCCTTCCCATAAGGCTGTGCTATTTCTTAAAACTCCCCTTGTTTTCCCGATGGTCACGCAGAGGGAGCCGGTCCCTACTGCTCTGACAGTTTCTATGCAAGGTTCAGCTGCAGGGCGGGCAGATGCGTGCCGCCCCCCCCGCCCCCCCACTGGCCGCCCCACCCCCACCCGCAGCGGGCCGCCACCTCCCCGCGGGGCGCCACCCCGCTTCCCCGTCGGCGCAGCGTGCTGATCTCTGTGCAGTGACCCCTGCTTTCCAAACCTCGCAAGCACCGTTAGGTGTCTTCTCTGATAGCCATTATGTTGCAACCCGCTGGAACCAGCTCGAGCAACGTCGTGAACTCTGAAGACCCTTGCCACTTGTTTATGACCCTCCAAACCCTGGTTCTGCAGCGAAGGTTCCCCTGTTATTTCCGCCGTGGGGGTTCCCTGCACCGCTTGGCCAGGCCCTGCGGGAAGGCACGCACAGGCTGATCTTCTCGTTGCTCCTGTCCACCCCACCTCTATCCACCAAGCTTGGACATTTCACCAAAAAATTCACTTAAATGTCGCAGGCTTATGGCTCTTGTCCATTTAACCAGGGGCCAGGCACGTCACGTGGCAAAGCTCTGTCCCGCTCATGCTCCCTTCTTGCCTGAAGCACTGCCAGGGTTAAGCCCTTGCGGCATGCGACCCAGCCACGCGCGACAGGTGGATGTCACCCGTTATGCGCCCTTCGGCTGTGTGCGGGGGCACATGTCAATGTGTGCGGGGGCACATGTGTGCAGGGGCACATGTCAACGTGTGTGGTGGGCACATGTCAACGTGGATAACTTTCCTGGATACGTTTTTGCAACCTGCCAAGCAGGGGAAAGCAGCGTCATGTTATTAACCGTTGTTTTTCCGCCTCTGCAGTCTTGGGTCGCCCTCAGATTATTAAAACAGACAATGCTCCAGGGTACAGGGGTTCAGGCTTCCAATCCTTTGCGAGGGCTTAGGAATTTCCCGCATTACTGGCGTTCCAGTCGGTCCCCAAGGACAGGCTGCCGTTGACGTGCCAGTAACACTCTTAAAAACTGCCTGATGAAACAGAGGAGGGAAGAAGGCTGGAAGAGCTGTCAAGCCCACAGCGCCAAATACCCACTGCGTCTTCTCTCTTAATTTTAAAAATTGGGCGGATGATGGAATCACTGCCGTGGAGCGGCAGCTCCCTGGAAGGACAAAGCAAGGTAAGTGCGGTCTGGTCTATCGCAAGGACCTGCCGACCAAGCAGTGCCCAGGTCTGGCCCTGTGCTCCTGTGGGGAGGAGGGCATTGTTGTATTTTTCCAGAAACTGCGGATCGCCAATTGTGGGTTCCAGGGCGTGCAGCGCGCCCAGCTCCGAGAACAGCCCCCGACCCTCACGGCTGCGCACGGAGACTGATCTGCCCCCGTGGCTTCGCCGCCTGTTCCGGGGCCTCCCCTGCGTGGCCGCAGCTCCAGTCACGCTCCCGCTGCGGTCCCCGCACACCGTCATGCCTGTTGACGTGCTTCCTGCTCCCACGCGCCCGCACCCGCTCACGTGGGGAGACCCATCTGTCCCAGGGTGGGTGAGCAATACCGCCTTGCTTGGTGGGTTTTCTGGTAGCCACGTAACCCCACAGGTGATCCAGCTATTTAACTTTCCGGGTCTAACCCCAGCTGTCCACCTCTGCCTCTCTCCCCGTGGCAGTCACGGCTGCCTGCGTGGGCGACGGGAAAATCAAACCGCCTTTGGAGGCGGTAGGGCAGACCCCCGGGACTTGAACAAACTTATTCAAACTATTCGCAAATGGGGTTTCTCTAATGACACGCCTGGTGCCCACCACTCGCGGCCCCCTTTGCCGCTGTGCTCCAGTGAAACAGACCTGGAACCTCAGGGGCTCCCCTTGGCGGCAAGCGCTTCCGTTCCTACTCAACGCTGCCACCCGGGACCACCCGGCGTGTGCCCCGTGCCCACCTGTTGGCCGCGCACCTGCGCTTCTAGTTTTTGTCGGCGGAGGTTTTGCTGGCAATGTCTTCACCAGCCCGGAGCGAGTACCTCACCAGACCTGAGGCGACTGGTAGCTGCCACGCATCACGTTAACTTTACTAATCCTGGAACTGCGGACTTGTGGCTCCTGTTTGCCTAGGGACTTCCGGCCTGTGCGCCCGCCTGTTATGCTATTGGAGCAGGAACTGTTCACATTACAGAGGTGGAAGGGTATTTTTATGTACACTGTTCGCATTGTAATTTAACTGTGTTACCGCTGCTAATTGGGATGATGATCTTTTGATAGTTCATCGGCCTCCTTTTGTTATGCTTCCCGCACTGTTTAAATACCCCCGGTATAGTGACACCGGAGACAGAGGGTTGCAAATTGTCCAACAACAATTGCATTCCCCTTCCCCCCCGCGCCCTCGAGCCTTAGGTGTAACTGTGGCCGCATTAGTACCCTTGTAACAGTCATTGCATCCTCTATTACTGCTGGGCTTGTGGTTTCTCAGAGTATTCAAACTGCGCATTTCATCAATTCTTTAGCACAAAATACGTCTTTGGCCCTTCAGGACCAAGAACAGATTGATCACAAATTGGAACGAAAATTAAATGCTTTGGAAGAAACTGTTATCTCCTTGGGTAATCAACTCGATGCTTTACAACATCAGATGCGCCTCCAGTGCCATCCTCGGTATGCTTTTATCTGTGTTACCCCTGTGGTAGGCAATGATACAAAGTGGAACTGGACAACTATCTGTTTTCACTTACAAGGGGTTTGGAACCCTGAAATTATTAGTATAGATTTGCAAAGCCTACATGATGAGATCCTTGCCCTCCAATCGGCTCATCTCGCTAGTTTAGATCCTGAAGCTATTGCTAACAGTCTGTTAAATAGTTTGCAAAATTTCGCCCCTTTGGGACCGCCTCCGTCACAGCTTTTGGTATCTGTTAGCCCTGGCCTGTCTTTTGCTACTTCTCTGGTGCCTGTCGCCCATAGCATGTGCACAACTACAGCGCCAAATATACCACTTGCAAATAGAACGCACCCAATTGTGTCTGACTCAAAAGGCCTTGCCACGCAATGAGTTGTGCACAATTCCCCTTGAAAAAGCACCTCCTGGGTCAGACTCATGTCCCTGCTGGCTGGTGGGCAATAATGGGTAAGAACCCCAGAGGGGGCCAACCTAAGACAGGCACAGTCATAGCTGGCAGCCTTTTTCCTATTGTTAAAAGAAAGGGGGATATGTGGAGAACCCTGCAAAGCAGGGTCCCCAGAAGCAGGCTCCAAGGTTCACAAAAAGATTGTAGATAATGAAGGAGGGGCCCCTGGGCAAGGTTATGTGCTGAACAAAATCTCCTGAGTATGAATAAGAATTCCAAGAAAACTGTGTTATCAGAGGGCTAATAAGAGCAAAGAGTTACTTTGATATTTGTAGTGACCTAGAAACAAGAACTTCCTGTGAAAACCGCTGAATGCGCTCTTTGTACTTGTGGTATAAAATAAAATGAGCAAACAGCTCAGATACCTGAAGTTGCCATCCGCTCCTTCAGGTCCACCTGGTCCCCGCTATCTTTGTGTGTTTCTTTTTCTAAAACCTCCCACCGCCCCTCCTCAGGGACCTTCTGCTGCGCTGGCCGCAGCACTTTATCGTATCGAGTTTCCCTTGTATGTGATGCTTTCCTCTTCTTTTGCTTCTTTCAGAACTCTCTCTTTATCTCTGGTATTTGCCATTATGAATAGAAGGTGTCTCATGGTAGGTCTGTTTGGGTTTATTTATTCTGTTTGGGGTGTGTTGTCCTGCTTGGATATTCATATTTATGTCCTTCATAAGGGTTGGGAAGTTTTCAGTCATTATCTCTTCAAACATTCTTTCTGCTGCTTTTCCATTCTCTTCTTCTGGGACACCAATAATGCGAATGTTTGTGCATTTTGCACTATCATTCAATTCCCTGAGGTTCTGTTCCTTTTTTTCCCCAATCTCTTCTCTTTCTCTTCTTTGTATTTTCTAGGTCAGGTGTTCTGTCTTCAAAATCACCAATTCAAATCTGCTCTTATGAGCTTCTAATATATTTTTTGTTTGTATTTTGTTTATTTAAATTTCTTTGTCTTTATTTATTTATTTTTAATGTTACCTTCAAAAAATATGAGGTTCCCATATACCTCCCCACCCCCCTCACCCCACTCCTCCCATAACAACAATCTCCTCCATCATCATGGGACATTCATTGCACTCGGTGAGCACATCTCTGAGCGCTGCTGCACCACATGGTCAATGGTCCACATTTAAGTTCATACTCTCCCCCAGTCCACCCAGTGGGCCATGGGAGGACACACAATGTCCAGTAACTGTCCCTGCAGTACCACCCAGGACAACTCCAAGTCCTGAAAATGCCCCCACATCATATCTCTTCTTCCCACTCCCCACCTCAGCGGCTACCATGGCCACTTTCTCCACATCAATGCTACATTTACTTCCATTACTAATCACAATAGTTCTGGAATAGAATATCAGTAAACCCACTCTAATCCATACTCTATTCCTCCATTCTGTGGATCTTGGGATGGTTATGTCCACTCCACCTCTGTACTGAGAGGGTGCTTTGATTACACATGGATGATGAATGCAATTTTCCTGCTTTCAGTTGTGGGCACTCTTGGCTCCCTGGTGTGGTGGTTTACCTTCTTCACCTCCCTGTTAGCTGGCTGGGGTAAGTCCAATAAACTAGTAACTTGGGGGATTGTTGCTGTTCCATTAGGGAATACGACAGAGCTCCCCTGGCCAGGAACTCAGCACTCCCCCAGCCATTGTTCCCAACTGTAACCAGTGAAAAATATCCAAACATTTTTATGCACCCCGCACATATGCCCTGGAGAACTCCCTCCCAACCATGTACCCCCCCACCAATAACACCCCACACCAGAATTCCTCCCCTGCCACCATTGAACCCCTCTGCTAACATATTTTTAATCTTATCCATTGTGTCTTTCATTTCTATAAGGTCTTCATGCTCTCTCAGTGTCTTCTTAATATCCTTTATTTCTTTAGTCCTGTTTTCTTTAAATTCTTTGAAGTGATTTAGGAGAGTTGTGTAATTATCAATGATTAATTGTATTAAATACTGTATTTCTTCATGATATTTGGTTAGCTCTTTTGGCTGAACCATATCTTCCTGTTTCCAAGTATGGCTTGTAATTTTTTGTTGATGTCTAGGCATCTGAATATGTTGATGAATTTATTCTGATGTCCAATTTCTCTCTTTATTGCCTATTTTTTACCCCCACAGCTCTTCTTTGATATTTGGTTCAACTTATTCTTTTTTTTTTCTTTTCTCTTTTTTGTCTTTATTTTTTTAAATGTTATATTAAAAAAATATGAGGTCCCATATACCCTTCACCCCCCTTACCCCACTCCCCCCCCATAGCAACAATCTCCTCCATCATCATGAGACATTCATTGCATTTGGTGAATACATCTCTAAGCACTGCTGTACCTCATGGTCAATGGTTCACACCATAGCCCACCCTCTCCCACAGTCCACCCAGTGGGCCATGGGAGGTGTATGTCCTCTTTAAAGAAATGTCTATTTAAGTCTTCTGCCCATTTTTTAAATTTTGAAAATTTATTATTTTTTATTATATTTTTATTTTTAAATGATACTTTGATTACATAAAATGTTACATTAAAATATAAGGAATTCCCATATGCCCCACTTCCCACACCTCCTACTTTTCCCCACATTAACAACTTCTTTCATTAGTGTGGCATATTCATTGCAATTGATGGACACATTTTGGAGCTTTGCCACTAAGCACGGATTATAGTTTACATTGTAGTTTACACTCTCTCCCACTCCATTCTGTAGGTTATGGCAGGATATATAACGGCCTGTGTATTAGCCAAAGGTGTGCTGATGCAAAATATCAGAAGCCTGCTGGCTTTTATAAAGGGTATTTATTACAGATACCAGGTCATAAAGCATAAGTTATTCCCTCAATAAAGTCTATTTCCATGTGTAGGAGCAAGATGGCTGCCAATATCAGCCAGGATTCAGGCTTCCTGGGTTCCTCTCTTCCAGGATCTTGCTTCTCTCTGGGCTCAGATCCTCTGTTTTCTCCACAAAGTCAGCTGTAGACTATCAGATGAATGGCTCGGTCTCTCTCCTTGAGGTTTCTGCCATGTCTAAGGAGCTGTTTCTATCCCTTTGTGTTCTTCTGGCTCAGGCCTTCTCTTCCTGGATATTGCTTCTCTTCCTGTGTGGTTGCTTCCAGGGGCTCCAGCTCAGGACTCCAGCATCAAACTCCAAATTGAAACTCCAACATCAAAATCTCCAACTTTGTCCTTTACCATGCCTTTTACCTTGCTGATGTGAGCCAATCAAAGCCCTAATCATAATTTAATCATGCCCAGGTACAGTACAGTTTACAAACATAACCCAATATCTATGTTTGGAATTCATAACTATATCAAACTGCTACAGCCTGTTTCTCTCATTGCAATGTCATTCAGGACAATACCAAGTCCTGAAAATGCCCCTGTTACACCTATTTTTCCCTCTCCCTGCCTTCAGCACCTCCAGTGGCCACTTTCTCTACATCAATGATATAATTTTTTCCATTGCTAGAATCATAATAAGTCTATAGTAGAATACCAATAAATTCTCTCTAGTCCATATTTTATTCCCCATTCCTGAGGGTTCTGGGATGGTGATGCGCATTCCACCTCTAACTGAGAGGGGCTTTTGCCCATTTTTAAATTGGATTGCTTGTGCTTTTATTGTTGAGTTGTCATAGAGCATGGAAATCAAACCTTTATCAGATATGTGGTTTCCAAATATTTTCTCCCATTGAGTAGGCTGCCTTTTCACTTTCTTGACAAAGTCCTTTGAATCACAAAAGTGTTTAAGTTTGAGGAGGTCCCATTTATCCATTTTTTTCTTTCATTGCTTCTGCTTTCAGTGTAAGGTTTAAAAATCCATCACCTACTACCAGGTCTTGATGTTTCCCTACTTTTCTTCTCAGAGTTTTATTGTTCTAGCTTTTATATTTTAGGTCTTTGATCCATTTTGAGTTAATTTTGTATAAGGTGTGAGATAGGGGTCCTCTTTCTTTCTTTTGGATATGGATATCTAGTTCTCCAACACCATTTGTTGAATATATTGTTCTGCCCCAGCTGGGTGTGCTTGATAGCCTTGTCAAAAATCACTTGATCATAAATGCGAGGGTTTGTTTCTGAACCATCAGTTCGGTTCCATTGGTGTACATGTATGCTTTTATGCCAGCACCATGTTGTTTTAACCACTGTAACTAGGTAATATTTAGAGCCTGGAAATGAGAGTCTTCATATTAAGATATTTAAGTCCTTTTTAAGATGTTTCCAGCTCTTCGGGGCACCTTACCCTTCCAAGCAAATTTGATAATTGCGTTTTCCATTTCTTTAAAAAAGACTTTTGGAATTTTTATCAGGATTGCATTGACTCTATATATCAATTTGGGTAGAATTGACATCATAATGATATTTAGTCTTCCAATCCATGAACGCTGCGTATTCTTCCATTTACTTAGGTCTTTGATTTCTTTTAGCAGTGCATTGTAGTTTTCTGAATACAAGTGCTTTACATCCATTTTTTTTTAAAGATTTATTTATGTATTTCTCTCCCCTTCCCCCCTGCCCCAGTTGTCTGTTCTCTGTGTCTATTTGCTGCATCTTCTTCTTTGTCTGCTTCTGTTGTTGTCAGTGGCATGGGAATCTGTATTTCTTTTTGTTGCATCATCTTGTTGTGTCAGCTCTCCATGTGTGTGGCACCATTCCTGGGCAGGCTGCACTTTATTTTGTGCTGGGTGGCTCTCCTTATGGGGTGCACTCCTTGCGCATGGGGATCCCCTACACAGGGGACACACTGCGTGGCAGGGCATTCCTTGTGTGCATCAGCACTGTGCATGGGCCAGCTCCACATGGGTCAAGGAGGCCTGGGGTTTGAACCGTGGACCTCCCACGTGGTAGATGGATGCCCTAACAACTGGGCCAAGTCTGCTTCCCATACATCCTTGATTAAGTTTTTTTTTTGCCTAAAAATTGATTCATTTAGTTGCTATTTTAAATGGAATCTTTTCTTGACTTCTCCTCAGATCTCTCACTGCTAGTGTATAGAAACACTACGGATCTTCATGTATTAATTTTTTTATCCTGCCCCTCTGCTGAACTCCTTTATTAGCTCTAGTAGACTTGTTGTAGATTTTTTGGGACTTTCTAGGTATCACATGCAAATAGAGAAAGTTTTACTTCTTCCTTTCCAATGTGGATGACTTTTATTTCTTTTTCTTGACTGATTGCTCTAGCTAGAACTTCTAGTACTTTACTGAACAATGATGGTGACAGTGGGCATGCTTTTCTTGTTCCTGATCTCAACAGGAAGTCTTTCAATCTTTCACCTTTGAGTACTGTGTTGGCTGTGGGTTTTTCATATATACTCATTATTGTGTTGAAGATGTTTCCTTCAATTGTAGTATTTTTATCAAGAAAGGATGCTGTATTTTGCCAAATGCCTTTTCTACATCAATTGAGATCATGTGGTTTTTCCTCTTTGATTTATTAATGTGGTGTATTACACTGATTAATTTTCTTGTGGTGAACTCCCCTCACAGGCCTGGTATAAAATCCACTTGATCATGATAAATAATTCTTTTAATGTGTTGTTGTATTTGATTAGAAAGTATTTTTCTGAGAATTTTTGCATCTGTATTCATTTGAGAAATGGGTCCATAATTTTATTTTTCCTTAATATCTTTATCTGGCTTTGGTATTAGGGTGGTATTGGCTTTATAGAATGAGTTTTGTAGCATTCCTTCTTGTTCAATTTTTTTTGGAAGAGCTTAAGATTCATATTAAATCTTTTATGAATGCTGAGTAGAATTCACCTGCGAAGCCACTGGTCCTGGGTTTTTCATTTTGGGGAACTGTTTGATGACTGTTCCAATCTCTTTATTTGTGATTGGTTTGTTGAGGTCTTCTATTTGTACTAGGATAAATGTATTCATGTTCCTAGGAATTTTTCCATTTCATCTACATTGTCTAGTTTGTTGATGTGCAGTTGTTCATACTATCCTCCTATGATCTCTTTTATTTCTGTGGGATCAGTAGTAATGTCCCCATTTTCATATCTGATTTTATTTATATGCATTTTCTCTCCTTTTTTTCTTTGTCAATGTAGCTAAAGTTTTGTCAATTTTATTATCTTCTCAAAGAGCCAACTTTTGGTTTTGTTAGTTCTCTCTATTCTTTTTGTTTGTTTGTTTTCAATTTCATTTGTTTCTTATCTGGTCTTTGTTTTTTCAATCCTTCTGTTTGCTTTGGGAATAGTTCACTGTTCTTTTTCTAGTTTCTCCAGCTGTGTAGTTAGGTCATTGATTTTAACTCTTTCCTCTCTTTTAGTGTAAGCATTGGTGCTACAATTTTCTTTCTTAGTACTGCCTTTGCTACATCCTATAGATCCTAATATGTTCTGTTCTAGTTTTCATTCATCTTAAGATATTTCTTGATTTTGCTCACAGTTTCTTCTTTGACCACTAATTAAGAATGTGTTGTTTAATCTCCATATATATGTGAATTTTCCCTTTTTTTTTTTTGCCTGTTGTTGACTTCCAGCTTTATTCCATTATGATCAGAGAAAGTCTTTGTATAATATCAGTGTTGTTAAATTTATTGAGGTTTACTTTGTGACACAACATATGGTATGTCCTGGAGAAATATCTATGAGGACTTGAATATATCCTGCTGTTTTGGGGTGCAATGTTTTGAATATGTCTATTGGGTTTAGTTCTTTTATCATATTATTCAAGCTCTGTTTATGTTTTTCCATACATATGTTCTAACCAATGATGACAATGGTGTACTGAATTCTCCAACTACTATTGTAGAGGATTCTCCAGGGAACCTCAGGGTTCTCTAGGGAAACAGAATCAACAAGAGATATCTGTCAATGGTATGTGATTCTATAAGAGACTCTCATGCAACTGTGGGGATGCACAAGTCCAGGTTCTGCAGGCAGGCTGCAACCAAGGGCTGCAATGAAAGTCCAGTGAAGGTTCTTGACAAGTTCTGGGAGATGTTGGCTGTCTAAAGACAAGCTGGGAAATTCTCTGTCAATGCTGGAATCACTTCCCCTTTTAAGGCATTCAAATGCTTGGGTTAAGCATCACTCATTGCTGATGGCACTCTTCCTGATTGATGTAATTATAACCAGCTATCTATGATTTACCGCTACAGTATAGTCAATGGTGACTAAAGTCCATAAATGCCCTTGTATTACAGTTAGCCCAGTGCTTGTTTGACCAAACAACTGGGCACAATTACCTGGCCAACTTGACCCAATAGCCTAACCACCATATAGAGACATCTATTTCTCCCTTTAGTTTTGCCAGTGTATGCCTCATTGTAATTTGTGGCATCCTGAATAGGTGCATATACATTTTTTTTAAAGGAGGTGCTAGGGATTGAACCCAGGACCTCCCACATGGGAAGCAGGTACCCAACCACTGAGCCACATCCACTCCCCAATGAGAGCTGGCCCTTTTGCTTGTTTGTTAGTTCTTAGGAGGCACTGGAGATTGAATCCAGGACCTCATACATGGGAAGCAGACACCCAATCACTTGAGCTACATCTCCTCCCCACGTATATACATTTATGATTATTTCTTTCTGGGGAATTACCCTTTTATTAATATATAATGTCCTTCCTTGTCTCTAGTAACAGCTTTGCTTTTAAAGTCTATTTCATCAGATATAAGCATAGCCACTTCAGCCTTTTTTTTTTTTTTTGGTTAGTATTTGAGTGGAATATCTTTTTCTAGACTTTCACTTTCAATCTATTTGTATCCTTGGGTCTAAGATGAGTCTCTTGTAGACTGCAAGTAGATGGCTGATATTTTGTTATCCATTTGACCAGTTTTTGCCTTTTAATTGGTGGAGTTTAGTCCATTAACATTCAATTTTATTACTGTAAAGGCAGTTCTTCACCCCTTTTGCCTTTTTGTATTTTATCTGTTGTATCTTATTTTCACCCCCCTTTTTTTGCATGTTTATTTACTTTTGCTGGTATAATCTCCAATTTTAGATTCTCTTCTAAGCCTCTCTCTCCTGTCTTTTCTTTTCAGGTTGTAGCACTTCCTTTAGTGTTTCCTGCAAAGCTGGTCTTTTGTTTACAAACTCTCTCAGTTTCTGTTTATCTGTGAATATTCTAAATGCACCCTCATTTTTGAAAGACAATCTTGCTGGATATGATCTTGGTTAGCAGTTTTTCTCTTTCAGTATATTAAACATATTGTAGTAGTACCTTCTTGCCCCCATGGTTTCTGATGAGCAGTCAGCACTTAATCTTATTGGGCATCTCTTGTATGTGATACATTATTTTAAAAAAAATTATTCCACTCGCAACTTGCTTGCTGACTGTTCTCTGTGCTCATTCACTGCACATTCTTCTGTGTTTGTTTCTCTCCCTTTGTTGCATCATCTTGTGGTGCCAGCTTTCTGTGGTGTTTGGGCCATAAGCTCTCCACAGCACACAGGCCAGCTTCCCTTCACAAGGAGGCCCCAGGACGTGAACCCAGGGCCTCCTATATGGTAGATGGAAACCCAATCGATTGAGTCACAGCTGCTTCCCTGATACATTACTTTTCTCTTGCTGCTCTCAGGATTTTCTCTTTAACTTTGACATTTGACATTCTGATTAGTATGTGTGTTGGAGTGTATCTATTTGGATTTATTTGATTGGGAGTATGCTGTACTTCTTGGACATGGATATCTATGTCCTCAAATAGGATTGGGAAATTTTCTACTATCATTTCCTCATATATTCCTTCTGCCCCTTTTCCCTTCTCTTCTCCTTCTGGGACACCTATGACACATTTGTTTGCATGTCTTTTGCTATAGTTTGCTACTTGCTGTAGTTCCCTGAGGCCCTGATCAATTTTTTCCCCATTCTTTTCTTCATCTGTTCTTTTCTATATTTGTTTTTGGAGGCCATGTCTTGAAGCACACTGATCCTTTATTATGCCTCTTCAAATTTGCTGTTATATACTTCCAGTGTATTTTTAATTTCATTTATTGTGACTTTCATTGCTCTAAGATCTCCTATTCTTCTATGTATGCATTCAAATTCTTCTTCCTGCTCATCCAATATCTTTATAATATCCTTAATCTCTTTAGCCATCTCATTGAATTTATTAAGGTGATTTCTTTGAGCATATGATTAGTTGTCTCAGCTTCTTTAAACTGAAGACTTAGTTTTTTCCTTGACTGGGCCATCTTCCTGTTTCTTGGCATGGACTGTAATTTTTTGTTGGTGTCTTGGCACCTGGTTTACTAGATATATTTATTCTAGATAGTTTCTCTCTTTACTCTAGGGCTTCTATTTGATTGACTTTGTGTTACAACCCATCTTTGATACTTGGTTCAACTTAATTTGGAATTTTATAGTTTCACATTTAGCTAATCTGAAAATTTTCAGCTCTTTTTCATCTGTTTCTTGCCCTTTCTCCCTTGCTGGTTGCATAATAGGAGCCAAGGATGCAGTTGGTACTGTAAGCCATGGAGGCTGAAGCTTCCCATGTTGCCCAGGAACCAGTGAAGCCTCTCCCACATTTCTACCCTGCCAGGGTAGGAACAGAGCAGCAGACATGTGCAGTAGTCCAAGATATGCAGGCCAAGACTCTAGTTGCCCAAAGAGACTGATGAACCTTTATACCTCTTCCTCCCATGCTCAGGGTGGGTATGGTGCTGCAGGTATGCATGGAAAACTAAGCTCTGCCGGTTAAAACTAACTGCAGTTGCCCAGGTAGACTGGTGAAGAATTGTCCCCTCCCCCCCAACTCCCCTGCTAGGAGTGGAGATGGAGCTCTAGGAGTGCCCAATAATCTAGTCCATGCAGACCAAAGTGCCTGCAGTTGCCCAGAGAGGCTGAGGAAACACTGCCTCACTCCTGTCCTATCATGGGCAGGAATGGAGCCACAGTTGTCTAACAATCCAGTCTGTGCTGGCCAAAAGCACCTGCTGCTTCCTGGAGAAGCTAAGGAAACACCCCCCCCCTGCCCCTCCTATTCTATCAGGGGGTGGTAATGGAGCCCACAGGTCTCCAACAATCTAGTCTGTTCAGGCTGAAACTTTCTATAGTTGCCTGGAGAGGCTAGTGCAGGTCCCCTCAGCTTCTTTCCTGCTGGAGGTGGGGCTGGAGCCCAGGCTGGAGCAGCAATCTGACCTGGATGGAAAGAAGCTGATCCTTCCCATCACTGTGATTTTTCAATCAGCCCTGGTTTCCCTTATGCCAGAGGCAGAGTTGAAATGGAGGCTACCAGTCTCTTTCTGACTTGGGCAGGTTCAAACTTTAGGTGTTCTGAGGATGAGACTTTAAACAGTCAGATTTACTAATCAGTAGCTGAAGTTGATGCCCAACTGTATCTTCCTTCCCCATTTTTGGGAAATGGAGGTTCCAACTTCAGCCAGAGAATAGCTCCTGAGGCAGCTTGCACTGTTGGTGGGGGATGGGCACCAATCTCCATAGCATGGAGTGCTCTACTCATGAATCATCACTGCAGATGGGCAGTCTCCTTCTTCCATTCTTCCAAGGATTTTGCAGGATACTTTAGATAGTTCTGGGTGATTACTAACTGCATTGTAGGTTAAGCTGACTCTTGAAGCTCCTTACTCTGATGTCATGTTGCCCCTCCTCCTGTTTCATTGATTTTTCTGTTGTTTTCTTCTGGAAAACAATTTAATTAGTTGACTTATATAAACATTTTACCCCATATCATGACATATGGAATCCTTACTTCCATTTAGTTCCCTTTACCTTCCCTGGTTTTAAATATCACTATCCAAGAATCAGATAGTGGTATGATTTTTGTTTTATTCATAAAATATGATTTATAAAGCCTATGGAGAAAAGGATTCCTTTTTGTTTATATTCATATTCCTGCTCTTTCCATTGCTTTTCCTTCCTGATGCTTCTTTTTGCTCATTTCCTATCTGTTTGAAGAACTTTATTTAGCCAATCTTTAACAGTGGGTCTTCTAGTAACAAAGTCTTGTAATTTCCATTCATCTGAGAATGCCTTTATTTTCTCTTTATTCCTGAAGGATATTTTCACTGGGAATAGAGTTTGCTGATGATGGTACTTTTCTTTCAACACTTGAAAAATGTGCCACTTCTTTCTGGCTTTCATAGTTTCTGGTGAGAAATCTATCATTCAAATTGTTGTCCTGTGGTTAATGTGTCATTTCTAACTACTTTCATGATATTTTATGTTGTCTTTAGTTTTCAGAAATTTAATTATTATGTGTCCAGGTGTTGATTTCTTTGGAGTTTGCTCAGCTTCTTCAATCTGTAGGTTTGTGTCTTGTGTAACATTTGGGAGGTTTTCAGCCAAGTGTTTCCTTGAATACTCTTTTCAGTTCCATTCTTTTTGTTCTCTTCTTCTGGAACTCCTATAACACAAATGTTAGATTCTTTGTGCCCTGAGACTCTGTTCATTTTCTTTTTAATTTTGAAATAATTTCAAGTGTAGAAAAATAATACAAAATACAAACTTACAAAAGTAATACAAACTCCATACCATACAGAGAACTTCTGCACCCCAGATACCCAGATTCACCTATTTTAACATTATGCCATCTTCATTGTACCATTCTGTGTGCCTGCCTGTCTGCCTGCCTATCTATCTATTAGGCTAGCTCATTGCAGCAGGACGCAGTGTGGAGCTCATTGTGGCAAGCGGTGGTGCCTGGCTTATTGTGGTGGGTGGCAGCATGTAGCTTATTGCAGCAGGAGGCAGAATCTAGCACGTTGCAGTGTCCAGTTCATGGTAGGAGGAGGCATCTAGCTCATTGTGGTGGGAGGTTGTGTCTGCTTAGGTGCTTGTATCTGAACTTGGGACCTCCTATGTGGCAGGCAGTTGCCCAACTAGTTGAATCACCTCCATTTCCCAAAATTTTTTTAATTTCAAAATTTTAAAGGACAATCAGTGCATACCATACAGGATTCCCATACATCATTCCACTACCAACACCTTAAATTGTTATGACACAATTGTTACAAATGATGAAAGAACATCATCACAATATTACTTCTATCTATAGTCCATAGCCTAGTTTGGTGTAGTTTTCCATTCTTTTTTCTAATTATGTTAGCAAATATACACCATAAATATTTCCATCTTAAACCACTCCAACATACCATTCAGTGGGATTAATCACATTTTCAATGTTGTGGTATTCTCAACACTATCCATTACTAGAACTTTCCCTTAATCTCAAACAGAAACCCTACACATTTTTTTCTTTCTTTTTTTTTAAAAAAAAGATTTATTTATTTATTTATTTGTCTCTGCATCCCTCCCCGCCCCAAGTTATTGGCTCTCTGTGTCCATTTGCTGTGTGTTCTTCTGTGACTGCTTCTATCCTTATCAGCAGCACTGGGAATCTGTGTTTCTTTTTGTTGTGTCATCTTGTCATGTCAGCTGTCTGTGTGTGGGGCGCCATTCTGCCCCCCATTCCTGATAACCTGTACTCTATTTTTTGTCTCCTTGAGTTTGCATATTATCTAATATTTTCTTAATGGTTACCATAAGGATTAAATTTAACATCCTAAAACTGTAACAATCTTGTTTTCTTTGATACCAACTTAACTTTAATAGTATACACACACTATGTTCCTATAGTCTTTCATCTCCCTCTCCCTTTATGTAGTTCTTATCACAAGTTACATGTTTATGTATTATGAGTCCCAATCCACTGATTTATCGTTACATTTTATGCATTTGTTTCTTAGATCCTGTAAGAAGTAACAATTGAAGTTACCCACTAAAAAATGCAATAGTCCTGGTGTTTATATTTATCCCTGTCATTATCTTTACTGGAGATCTTTATTTCTTTTTATTGCTTCAGTCAATTAATGAGTGTCTATTCCTTTTGTATTAGTCAGTCAAAGGGGTGCTGATTCAAAATACCAGAAATTGGTTGTTTTTTATAAAGGGCATTTATTTGGGGTAGGAGTTTGCAGATACCATGCCATAAGGCATAAGTTACTTCTCTCATCAAAGACTACTTTCATGTGTTGGAACAAGATGTCTGCTGATGTCTGCAAGGATTCAGGCTTCCTGGGTTCCTTCCTTCCTGGGGCTTGCTTCTCTTTCCTCTGTGTGCTTACTTTCTGGGGCTCTAGCTTAAGTCTTCAGCATCAAATTCCAACATAAAACTCCCACACCAAAAACCCCCAAACTCTGCCCTTTGCCATGTCTTTTTTGAAAAAAGATTTATTTTTTATCTATTTCTACCCCCCCCCAGTTGTCTTCTCTCTGTGTCCATTTGCTATGTGTTCTTCTGTGACTGCTTCTATCCTTATCAGCGGCACCGGGAATCTGTGTTTCTTTTTGTTGCATCATCTTGTTTTGTCAGCTTGTTGTGTCAGCTTCTCTGTGTGTATGGCACCATTCCTGGGCAGGCTGCACTTTCTTTCATGCTGGGTGTCTCTCCTTACAGGATGCACTCCTTGTGTGTGGGGCTTCCCTACACAGGGGATGCCCCTACATGGATGGCATGGCAGTCCTTGCATTCATCAGCACTGTGCGTGGGCCAGCTCCACACAGGTCAAGGAGGCCTGGGGTTTGAACCACGGACCTCCCATGTGGTAGGCAGATGCCCTATCCATTGGGCCAAGTCCGCTTCCCTGCCATGTCTTTTTATCTGAGAGTTCCCACCCACTGTGGGGTGGGGACTCAATGCTCTATTGGCACAGGACATTTACCTGATTACTTAATCAAGTAAACCTCTGAATGCAATGCAATCTAATATGCCCAGAGGAGAAGATCAGTTTGCAAACATAATCCAATATTTCTTTTTGGAATTCATCAATAATGTCAAACTGCTACACCTTTCAACATGAACTCCCTTTACTTAGCCTTTCTAGTAGGGTCATTTAAGTGTTGATGAAATCCCTCAGCTTTTGTTTTTCTGGGAATGTCTTAATCCTATCCTCATTCTTGAAAAACAATTTTGCTGGATATAGAATTCATGGTTGGCAGTTTTTTGCTTTCAGCATTTGAAATATGTCTTACCAATATGTTCTTTCCTCCATGGTTTCTGAAGAGAAATGGGCACTTAATCTTATTGAGGCTCCCTTGCATGTGACTTGTTGCTTCTCTTTTGTGGCTTACAGAATTCTTTCTTATCTTAGGCAGTTGACAATCTGATTATAACATGGTGTGGTGTGGGTCTATTTGGGTTTATCCTCTTGAATTTTGATGAGTACCTTGGTTGTGTATATTTATGTCTTTCATGGGAAATTTTCAGCTGTTATTCCTTTGAATATTCCTTCTGTTCTTTTCTCTCTTTTCCTTCTGGGACTCCCACAATGCATATATTGGTATGCTTGGTGGTGTCCCACATGTTCTTCAGGCTGTGTTCACTTATTTTCATTCTTCCTTTTTCTTGGTCCTCTGATGAATGATTTCAACTGTTTTTAAGTTCACTGATTCTTCTTCCAGCTCCCAT
This sequence comes from Dasypus novemcinctus, assembly GCF_030445035.2. Taxonomy (NCBI): domain Eukaryota; kingdom Metazoa; phylum Chordata; class Mammalia; order Cingulata; family Dasypodidae; genus Dasypus; species Dasypus novemcinctus. The sequence continues at coordinate 223,905 of NW_026688166.1, forward strand.
ATGCTGTTGAACCCCTCTGGGGAATTTTTTTTATTATCATTACTGTGGTCTTCAACTCTGGTTCCTTTTCATAATTTCCATCTCTAGTGATAATCTCTTTGTGTTCAGCTATTATTTTGCTGATTTCCTTTTGTTTTCTGACTATGTTTTCCTCTAGCTCTTTGAAAATATTTAGGACCATTAAAAAAAAAATCTTGGTCTGGTTTGTCCCTGGTGTGGTCTTACCCATTGATGGTTTCTAGTGCTTTAATCTTCTCCTTTGCCTGTTTCTCCATATGTTTTGAAATCTTTGGTTGAAACTGGGACATCTTGATAGTTTAAGTTGCTTTTGCTGGAATTCCATGAATGCGAGGAAGGGGGGGGAGAGAGAGAGACAGACAGAGAGAGAGAGACACAGAGAGAGAGAGGAAGAGAAGGGAAAAACACCATTTTGATGAGCGTGTAGTGATATCACATTGTGGTTTTAATTTACCTAATGACTAATCATGCTAAACATCTTTTCATGTGCTTATCTGCTTATCAGTCTATTGTGTCTCCTCTTTGGTGAAAAAGGTCTTTTCATGTTTTTTTGTCATTATTCTTTTGAGTTTTGAGAGTTCTTTTTTAATTTTAGATAATAGTCATTTGTTAGATATGTAGTTTGCAAATATTTTCCTCCATTGGGTAACTTTATTTTTATTACAGATTTGTTGAGATATAGTCAACATATCTTACTATAAAATTCACCCATTTAAAGAGAACTTTTGGGGAGCAAGTATAGCTCAGTGTTTGAACATGTATGGGGCCACAGGTTCAATCCCTGGTACCTCCTAAAAAATAAATAGAATTTCTCTCTTTAGAAGGGCAAAAAGTTTTAATTTTGATGAAGTCCAATTTATCAGTTGTTGCCGCCTTTCTCCACCCCTCCTCCCCTTCCAGCCCCCGCCATCCTTCCCGCCAGTCCCACCCATATTGCCAACCCACAATCTGCCCTCTTCCCCAGTAACTGCTTACCTCAGGTCTATCCATCAGCTTCAGCCTGTCCACAGCCGCCCCTTAGCCAACCCTCCCTTCATCACGCCCCTCCCTCTACCCAACCCTATATAGCTAAGTGTACTTCCGTCATAAAGCAGACCTGTTCTTGCGCTCAAGCGGTCTCCGTGGTTTTTCCCCAACCGCACGTCCCCCACGCCTGGAGAACCGGTGCTCCCTCTTGGGGCACCCCCCGCCGGCTGATCGGCAGGAGCAAGCCCCCCCGACTCTTGGGCCTGAGCGAGGATGAAACCCCCACGCTCTGCTACAACTGGCGCCCAATATGGCAGCTCCTCCCCCGGCCCCTCTCTGCTGCTGCTGCTGCTGTGATCGTCCTCCTCTCCAGGTAGGGACCCCTCTCCCGGACGAGCCCCAAGGGACCCCTCGCCATTGTCCCGTCCCTATCCCGTCATGGGCGCCTCTTTGTCATTGCGTCAGGCACCGCAAGTCAGAGCCCTTGCTGCCCTGCTCGATGCCAATGGAGTCCGCGTCTCCTTGCGGCAGCCCCAAAAGTACTGGGATCTCTTGCTCCCTTTTAATCCGTGGCTCACCACATGCCAACTCTGGAGCCTGGACACATACTCGTGACTCATAGATCGAGTCACCTCCGCCATGGAACACGAGAAACGCACCTTCCCAGCAGGCCTCTTACCCGTTCTCGTTGCCATTCGCGCCTGTCTCCTTGGCGCTCCGACCGAGGCCATTTATGAAGCTTCTCCTAAACGGCCTCTAGACTGTGATCCCGATGAGTCCGCCGACACTGACTCTCTGTCTAACCAACTTGCTGCTGCTCTTGAGCGCGAACCTCCCCGCCCGAGCTCCCCGCAGCAGACAGAAACCACCCCTGCCGCTCCCCAAGATGGCGGACTTCCGCCTTCTTCCCCCACTTCTGCCCAAGATGGCGCACATCCGGCTTCTTCTCTGCCGGTGTCCTCCTCCTCCCACCTCTACCCGCCTCTTCCTGCCCAGTTAGCATCCTGTTCGTGCCTGGAAACTGCATGGTCGCCATCTTCCACTAAACTGGAAATGCCCCTCGTGCCATTTTGTCCGCTGCCGGATGTGGCTGCTCCGCCATCTTGGCCGGTGCCCGAAAGGGTCCCGCCGCCATCTTGTTGCGCCTGGAAGCCGCTAAGCCACCATTTTCTCACCCGTGTTCCGCTTATCCCTTGCCGCCGCCGTACGGCAATAGCCCTTCACCTGCCTTGGCTGCTCCATCAGTCCCCGGTGCCACGTCTTCTCAAACCCCCCAGCTGTATCCGCTGAATCCGCAGCCCACGCCGCAGCGACCCCAAACTTGGCTACCCTTTACAGCAGAAGAGGTCAGGACCCTCCGCAAAGCTGTAAAGGAAGACGGAATTGGCAGCCCTTATGCGCAGCAACTACTTGAGGAGTTGGGGACCCAACTCGTTCTCCCATATGACTGGATTGCACTAGCCCATGCCATCCTTACACCGGGTCAATTTATTGAATGGCGCGCCCATTACCAAGCAGCTGTTGACCGGCAAATCGTGGAGAATGCCCAAGCTGGCGTCCTCGATCCCTCCGATGCATACACGGGGACCAACAATTATGCAGACCCTCATTCTTACCTCCAAATTGACCCAGGGTTTTGGCACCGGGTAAAAGTCCTCATCCAGCAGTCATTCCTTCTAGTTTCCACCAAGCAGCCCACCAAGCTCGCGCAGCTGCTTCAGGACTCCAGTGAGACCTTCCCAGCATTTGTCGCCCGCGTCCTGGAAGCTTGTCAATGGAAAATTTCCAGTGAGGATGCCCAATTTGTGTTAGCCAAAGGGTTAGTCATTGACGGGTGCCTTGCGCCGTTCCGGGCCGTAGTCCTTCCCATACGCGACAAGGCTCTGCACGAATGGGTCCTTGCTTGCCGTGACGTCGACCCACAAGTCAAAACACTCACTACTGCCTTTGCCTCTGCCATGGCTGTTTCATCCGGCCCCACTTCCGTCTGCTTTTGGTGCGGCCAGCCCGGCCACTTCATCCGCGAGTGCTCCCAGCCAGGCCCAGCGCCTTGCTCAGACCCGCTGATGCGACGGCCAAGGGGCCCTTCTACGCCGTGTCCGCGTTGTGGGAAAGGATATCACTGGGCCCGCGACTGCTGTTCCACCCAAGGTTCCCAGCAGCCTTAAACTCCCAGCGGGGCAGGCCTCAGCCCCACCCCCAAGAGGCCCTCAGAAGAATTCCCAAGCCATAATGTGGACAATGCCCATCATGCACCGCCAGAGACCCTCATTAGAGCTCAAAATCGATGGGCAATGGCTCGATGGGCTCCTGGATTCCGGTGCTGAAGTCTCCTGTGTTCCCTTCGAAGTCGCTGCATTCAATCACTGGCCCCTGGAAACTGGCCCTCAAGTCATCGGTGCCACTGGGGCCGCCACCTCCTGGAAAACATCCCAGCCTCTGCATTGGAGCGACCAAGAAGGCCACAAAGGCCAAATTCACCCACTCGTCCTTTCGTCTGTCCAAACCATCTTATGGGGGAGAGATGTCCTCAGCCAGCTAAAGGCCCGAATCACCACAGAAGCCTTCTCAGCTGCGCTGCCCCCCCCCTTCTAGGGGCCACTGCTCCCATCTCAAAACCTGACCCTATCCCTCTGGAATGGGACACAGAGGAGCCCATCTGGGTCGAGCAGTGGCCCTTACCAGCTCACAAGCTGCAAGCTCTCTCTGCCCTCGTCCAAGAGCAGCTACAAGCAGGGCATATAGAGTCATCCACTAGTCCCTACAATTCACCAGTCTTTGTCATTAGCAAAAAGAACACCGGCAAATACCACCTTCTCCATGATCTCTGCGAAATCAACAAGCATATCAAGCCAATGGGGTCACCTCAGCCAGGATGCCCGCATCCCACCGCAGTCCCCCAGCATTTTCACACAGCGACCATCGACATCAAGGACTGCTTTTTCTCTATTCCTCTTCACCCGCGAGACTGTCCGCGATTTGCATTTACAGTCCCACGCACCAACAACCAGGGCGCAGCGCTTCGATTCCAATGGCGAGTGCTACCGCAAGGTATGTGGAACAGCCCAACCATATGTCAGCTATATGTCAACCATGCCATTGAGCTGCTGCGCTCAAAGTTTCATCCAGAGCAAACATACATTCTCCACTATATGGATGACCTTCTCTTAGCAGCGAGCTCCAGCACGCTCCTCAATGACCTGCTCTCTGCAGTGATGACAAACCTTTCAAGCCTCGGACTTACCGTGCAATCAGACAAAATAAACCTCCAACCTCCTTTTCAATTTTTGGGCTTTCATTTTCATCACTTCATTCAGCCCACAAGCCCACAAATTCATGTCTCTCACAAGATGACGCTGACTGAACTCCAACAATTTTGCGGACAAATCAATTGGCTTCGCTCGGTGCTGCCCATCACAACAGCGCAGATGCAACCCCTCTTCGAGCTCTTGCAGACCAAAGACAGCCCACCAACTGCAGCCACCCGCAGCATCACCATCACTCCTGCTGCTTGAGAAGTCGTCCAGCAAGTTAGCGCCGCTCTGCAGCAGTGCCGCCTGGAGCGGTTCTCCCCTAACCTTCCAATTTTGGCTTTAGTTCTGCCAACTCCAATCACTCCCACAGGTCTCTTGTGGCAAGATGGCCCTCTCCTTTTTCTGCATACGTCAAAGAGCAAACTCCCGAAAATCTGCCCTTTTACAAGGGCCTGGATCATGCTGGCCACTGACTTAGTACTTCTCTCCATACAAATGTATGGCATCCCGCCACACACCATTGTTTGGCCTTTAGATGCCAAGGAAGTTACCTCCCTCATCATGAACAATGCCCAAATGCAGAGCCTGGTAGAGCTCTTTCGCGGCTCCTTTGACAACCACTATCCTCATCACCGATTACTGCAGGGAATGTCTCAATTGGCGTTTTCCAACCCGTTCCGTCCATTGCCCGCACGGAACCCGATCCCTTCTGCTATCACTGCCTTCACAGATGCCTCAAAAACGGCGTTTGCTGCCATCATATACACTCCTGAGAATCCTGAGCCACGGCAACTGCTGTTCGCAAATGACTCTTCTGTTCAAGTGGGCGAGCTTCTAGCTGTCGCTGCAGTCCTCAATTTCCACCCAGACCAGCCTCTCAACATCTTTACTGACAGCCTATACACTCTTCAGGTGTGTCGCAGCCTCCCACTTGCTACTTTCCTACCAGGTGACTCAAACATCGATCAGGCGCTCGCTTTCGTACAGTGACTGCTTCAGGCAAGGCAGCAGCCCTGGTTCATTGCTCATATCAGAAGCCACTCTGGCCTACCAGGACCGCTGGCTCAAGGGAATGACCTCGCTGATGCTTCTGTGTCAAGCAGCCAGGTAAACCCGGTCCTCCTACATGAAAACCCTGCCGACGGGCCGCGGCTTGGAGACTTTGTTAATCAAGCCAAGCTCCTGCATTCCCAATTTCATTTCTCTGCACGGTCCATCCGAAAGCTCTTTCCAGACATACCCATTGAGACTTGCAAGCACCTTGTGCGCGCGTGCCGAACTTGCGCGTCCTTGCTGCCACTTGGACCTTTGCAGCCTCAAGGTGTTAACCCCCGCGGCCTCCGCCCGAACTCAAGGTGGCAATTAGATGTCACTCATGTTAGTGCATTTGGCCCCCTCAAATATCTTCATGTAGCAATTGACACCTTCTCGCATCTGTGCTATGCAGTCCCTCTTGCGGGGGAAAGTGCTAAACACTGCATCCAAGCGCTTCGCCAAGCTATTTTGTTCATGGGAATTCCATGGGATCTCAAATCGGACAACGGACCAGCATATCACAGTGCCACCTTCGCCAGCTTCATGCAGATGTATCACATCACGCATCATTTTGGCATTCCATACAATCCACAGGGGCAAGGAATCGTCGAGCGCACTCACCAACAGCTCAAGCTACTCATTCAAAAAGAAAGGGCCTCCTCTCCCCACAAGGCCCCCGCCGACGTTGTGACTGCCTACCTCATTCATCACAATCTCCTAACCTTCGATGACCATGGACTCTCCCCTACCCATAAGCACTGGGGACCCATGTGGCAGCCCTCGCAAGTTCCCCTCGTCCATTGGAAAGACCCTGCCACAAATCGTTGGCAAGATCCAGCTCCCCTCCTAGCACAGGGGAGGGGCTTTGCTTGCATCTTTCCAGATTCTGAGCCACAGCCGCTCTGGGTTCCTGGGTGTTGCATTCGGCCTGCCACTAACCCATTAGTTCCACCGAATGATCAGCACCCTATACCTTCGGTGAGAGATAACATTGACAGTGGATATGGCCCAGAGGTCGCCCCGTTCACCCGGATCCAGCACCAGCCATCATCAAGGAACGCCCCCTCTTAAAGTGTTTCAAACCCTTACCCCGCTCTCTTTGCCCCCCTCATGCTGCCCGCTCGCCACGCATGGAGAGCGAGGAGTTTTCTCTTCTTTTGTCTTCACAGATGCCGCACCGTCAGATGATGCCTCTATACAGCCTCGCGACCATTTTCTTCGTCCTGGCTTCCCTCGCTCTCCCAGCTGCCGCCAACCCGAGTCACCAGCCCTTCAATTGGACTCTCTCCCTTTGGCAACAGGAAAAGCTTCTCCTCGCGAACGCGGTCAATCAAGATATTACCTATCTCCAAGAAGCTGTCGAGCATCTAAAAAACTCCCTTAACTCTCTCTCTGAGGTCGTTCTACAGAACCGCCGTGGCCTTGACCTCCTCCTGCTCAAAGAGGGGGGCCTCTGTGCCGCCCTTGGAGAAGAATGTTGTGTATACGCAAATACCACCGGCCTCACAGAAGATAGCCTACAAAAGGTCCGCGAAAGCCTGGAGCGATGCCAAAGAGAACCCGACAACGCGAGCTACTCCTCCGCATTCTTCCACTCTCTCCTCCCGTACCTGCTCCCATTCCTAGGCCCCCTTATCATTATCCTTTTAGCCCTCACTATAGGCCCCTGGGCCATCAGAAGGATAGTCCGCCTCGCCAAAGACCAAGCCAATGCAGTGTTCAGCTCCTTTGTACAAGTCCACTACCAACGCCTCGCCACCGCTGAGTCCCCCCCAGCTGTCCACCTCGCCCCTTCAGCCCGCACCACCTACTCCAGACCGCACGCCTATAGCTTCTTGTCTTCCTCCCCTCACTTCTCCCCAACTGTTCCTCCCCCTTGGGCGGGGGGTCCGGGGACATCACGAGCCCGTTTCGCTGGCAAGGCTCGGCGCGCGCCAGGCACCGGCGTGCGCCGACCCTAATGGCGGGCACATGCGTCCTGGCCAGATGCTATGTCGTCCGCTCACGGCCAGCCGGTCCTCCTGGTCTCCCCCCACCCCTTGTCCTATTCCAGTACCCGTCCTTATAACCTCCTTTTCCTCCTCCTCCTCATAATCCTTGTCTTTTGTTGCTGCGCACACCGAGTTATTCACACCCACAGTGCGCACCAAAACTTGTTGCCTCTATTTCCTTTTAAAAACAAAAGGAGCAATTGTTGCTGCCTTTCTCCACCCCTCCTCCCCTTCCAGCCCCTGCCGTCCTTCCCGCCAGTCCTGCCCATATTGCCAACCCACAATCTGCCCTCTTCCCCAGTAACTGCTTACCTCAGGTCTATCCATCAGCTTCAGCCTGTCCACAGCCGCCCCTTAGCCAACCCTCCCTTCATCACGCCCCTCCCTCTACCCAACCCTATATAGCTAAGTGTACTTCCATAATAAAGCAGACCTGTTCTTGCTCTCAAGCGGTCTCCGTGGTTTTTCCCCAACCGCGAGTCCCCCACACCTGGAGAACCGGTGCTCCCTCTTGGGGCACCCCCCGCTGGCTGATCGGCAATAGCAAGCCCCCCCGACTCTTGGGCCTGAGTGAGGACGAAACCCCCACGCTCTGCTACAATCAGTTTTTCCAATTATGTATTTTGCTTTTAGTGTCAAAAGTAAGAACTCTTTCCTATTATCATATTTTAAAGATTTTCTCCTTTTTTTTTCTAAAAATTTTATACTTTTATGTTCTACATGTAATCTGTGACCATTTTCAGTTAAATTTTGTAAAATGTGGGAGAAATAGGTTGAGGTTCATTTTTTGGCCTATGGATGTTCACTTGTTCCAGCACCGTTTTCTGAAAAGGCTTTTATTCCTCCATTGGATTAATTTTGCACCTGTGTTAAAAATCAATTGAGTGTATTTGTATTTTGTTCCATTGATCTATCTGTCTATCTTTATTCCAATCCTGCAATGTCTTGATTACCGTAGCTATATAATTGGTCCTTGAATATAAGCAAATTGATTCCTTCTATTTCATTCTTCTTTCTCAAAGCCGTTTTAATTCTTCTAGGCTGGTTGTCTTTCCCTACAAATTTTAGAGTAATCTTGTCTTTACCTACAAAGGATCTTTTTTTTTTTAAAGAGTTATTTATTTACCTCCTCCCTCCATTGTCTGTTCTTTGTGTCCATTTGTTGTGTGTTCTTCTGTATCTGCTTGTCTTCTCTTTAGGCGGCACCAGGAACCATCCTGGGACCTTCCGGAGTGGGAGAGAGGTGCTCAGTCTTTTGTGCCACCTCAGCTCCCTGGTCTGTTGCATCTCTTTTAAATATTTATTTATTTATTTATTTCCTCCCTTCCCTTCCCCCTCCCCCCACCTTGCTGCTTTTGCTGTGCCCATTTGCTGTGTGATCTTCCGTATCTATTTCTCTTTTTTTCTTCTCTTATTTTTTCTCCTCTAAGATTCACCAGGATTTGATCCTGGGGATCTCTGATGTGGAGAGAGGTTCCCTGTCAGCTGCACCACCTCAGTTCCTGGTTTCTGCTGCACTTCACCTTGACTCTTCCCGCTTTGTCTCTCATTTGTTGTGTCATCATCTTGCTGCATGACTCACTTGCATGGGCACTGGCTCACTGTGTGGGCACTCGGCTTGCCATGTGGGCACTGGCTCACCATGCAGGCACTGGCTCACTGTGCAGGCACTGACTCACTATGTGGGCACTCATGTGGGCACTTGGCTCACCACATGGGCACTTGGCTTGCTGTGTGGGCACTCAGCTCACTATGCAGGCATTTGGCTACTGTGTAAGCACTTGGCTCACTGTGTGGACACTCAGATCACCACGCAGGTAGTGGCTCCCAGCAGGCATGCTTTCTCTTCTTCCTCTTCACCAGGAGAACCCAGGGATCAAACCCGAGTCCTCCCATATGGTAGGTGGAAACCCTATCACTTGAACCACATCCACTTCCCTGCTGCTCTCTTATTGTCTCTCCTCTTTATCTCTTTTGGTTGTATCATCTTGCTGCACCAGCTCTCTGCTAGAGCCACCACTCCTGAGCAGGCTAGCAATCCTGTACAGACCATCACTCCACTTGGATCAGCTCACCACATGGGCCAGCACTCTGTGTGGGCCAGCTCTCTGCTCAGCCCAGCTTTTCTTAAGAGGCCCTGGGAATCAAACCATGGACCTCCCATGTGGTAGATGGGAGCCCAATCACTTGAGCCACATCTGCTTCCCCTACAACAGATCTTGCTGGGATTTTTATAACAATTGTGTTAAACCTGTATTTTAATTGGGGGGGGAATTAACATCTTTATAATACTGAATGTGTTATGTCTTTCCATTTTTTTAAAGAGTTTATTTGATTCCTTTATTAATATTTTGTAATTTTCAGCATACAAGTCCTGTGTGTTTTGTTAGATTTACACTTAATTTTTAAAAAGTGTATTTCTTATTTGTTTTTAAAAGATACTTAGATTCATAAAATGTTACATAAAAAATATAAGGGATTCCCATATGCCCTACTCCCCATACCTCTCACTTTTCCCCACATTAACTACTTCTTTCCTTAGTGTGGTACATTCATTTCAATTGATGAACACATTTTGGAGCATTGCCACTAAGCATGGATTATAGTTTACATTGTAGTTTACACTCTCTCCCACTCCATTCTGTAGGTTATGGTAGGATAGATAATGCCCTGTATCTGTCTTTGCAATGTCATTCAGGACAATTCAAGTCCTGAAAATGTCCCCTGATTTACAATTAAGCAGTTAAATTTTTTGAATGATGGTATTATATTTTCAATTTCAGTGTCTATGTGCCCACTGTTAGTACATAGAACTGCCATTGGTATTTTGCATGCTTTTCTTATATCCTGTGACCTTGCTGAAATCACTTATTAGACCTAGAGTATTTTTTGTAGATTCCATGTAATTTTCTATACAGATAATCCTATTATCTGCAAATAGGAGAAGTTTTATATCATCCTTTCTGATTGGCATGCCTTATGTTTCCTTTTCTTGATTTATTGCCTAGCTAGAACTTCCAGCACTATGTTGAATAAGAAAAGAGTGCCAATCTTGTATTTTCACTGATGTTAGGGAGAAGGCGTTCAGTACTTCACCATTAAGTGTAAGGTTACCTGTAGGTTTTTTTGTAGATGTCATTTATCAAGTTGAGGAAGTTCTCTCTTCCTATGTTTCTGAGAGCTTTTTTTCCCTCTGTCTGGTTGCACCATCATCTTTTTGGTGCGTTGCTTTGTCTCACGGGGGGTCTTGCACATCTCTGTGCCACATGGGGGCCTTGCACCTAACTGTGCAGGTCTGGGATGCCTCTTCTCTTTTCTACCAGGAGGGCCCGGGGATCAACCTCAGGTCCTCCATATGGTAAGTGGGAGCTCAATTGCTTGAGCCATAGCTGCTTCCCTATTTCTGGGAGCTTTTATCATGAACAGGAGTTGAATTTTGTCAAATGTTTTCTACATTGATTGTTACGATTATGTGATGTTTCTACTTCAGCCTGTTAATATGGTTGATGGTATTGATGGATTTTAAAATATTGAACCAGACTTGCACTTCTGAAATAAATGTCACATATGTTGTAAATCCTCATCATGTTTTGCTGAATTATATTTACTTTTATTTTGTTAAGGAATTTTGCATCTATATTCATGAGGGATATTGTACTATTTTTGCCTGGTTTTGATATCTGGGAAATATCATCTTCATCAAATGAAATGGGAAGTTTTCTATTTTCTGGAAGAGATTGTATGAAACTTGTGTTATTTCTCTTTAAAATGTGTGCTAGACATTGCCAGAAAAATATCTAGGCCTGGATTTTTTGTTTGGGGGGAAACTTTTAAAAACTATGAATTTATTTTCTTTGATAGTTAAAAGGCTATTAAAATTACCAATTTCATGTTGGGTGAGTTGTGGTAGTTTTTTCAAAAAGTTCTTCAAAAATTCAAGAAGTTTCAAAATTGTCAAGTTAATTTGTATAGAAATTTCATAGTATTATTCTTTGACATCTGAAGGTCTGTGGGATATCATCTGTTTCATTGCTGATACTAGTAATTTGGATCTGCTCTTGTTTTTCCTTTGTCAATCTTGCTGGAGTTTGTCAGTTTTATTGATCTTTTAAAAAAAAACCCAGCTCTTTGTTTCATTAATTTCCTCTACTGTTCTAATGCTTTCAGTTTCACTGATTTATGCTCTTATCTGTATTATTTCCTTCTTTCTGCTTACTTTAGGATTATTTTGCTCTTCTATTTATAGTTCCTTGAGGTGCAGACTTATATTATTGATTTGAAACTTTTTTTTAAAGATTTATTTTTTATTTCCCCCCACCCCAGGTGTCTGTTCTCTGTGTCTATTTGCTGCGTGTTCTTCTTTGTCTGCTTCTGTTGTTGTCAGTGGCATGGAAATCTGTGTTTCTTTTTGTTTCGTCATCTTGTTGTGTCAGCTCTCCATGTGTGCAGTGTCATTCCTGGGCAGGCTGAACTTTCTTTCACACTGGGCGGCTCTCCTTATGGGGTGCACTGCTTGCGCGTGGGCTCCCCTATGCAGGGATACCCTTGTGTGGCATGGCACTCCTTGCATGCATCAGCACTGTGCATGGGCCAGCTCCACACAGGTTAAGGGGGCCCGGAGTTTGAACTGCGGATCTCCCATGTGATAGGCGGACAACCTAACCACTGGGCCATGTCTGCTTCCCTTTTCTTTTTTAATATATGAATTTAGTGTTACAAATTTCTTTCTCAGTGAAGGGGCTACTTTAGGGAATGAAAAGGTGAGTCCAGGATCTGGCAGAAAAGTATGGCCATGAAACACGTGGCCATGGAATTCCACCTGAAAATCCTCTGAGAGAAAGACTCCTACCAGAAAACATCTGGAAGAACCCATGAGAATTTTCCTTGATGGTCCAGGATTAAGGAAAAGCCCTGGATATTTTCAAGGGACCTTATCATTGCCTCCCCCCCCCCCCCCCCCCCCCCCCCGCCACAGGGGAATTGATGGGTAGGATAATCAATGAAAATAGCAAACAATTGGGACTCCTCCCCTAAACATTAACAAGTGGGAGGAACAATTAATGGTTTAAAAATCAAGCACATAAGTTAAATTGTTCCTTTTTCCTCTCTCTACCTGGACCAATATGCAAGTATATCTGGGACCCATAATCTGTTATTTTCTCCCATTTCTATTCTCTTCTCCCATTTCCTCAATAAATTACTAGCCTAACTAAACTGGCATGTTCTTAAATTCTTTTATGCAGCATAGTCAAGAACCCGGAGGAAATCTGGCAACATCAGGATTACTTCAGCTATGTCCCAGAAAGTTTGATATGTTGTATTTTCACTTTCATTGATTTTAAAATGTATAATGTATTTTTTATTCCCCCTGAGATTTCCTTTTTTTTTAAAGATTTATTTGTTTATTTCTCTCCCCTCCCTCCATTTGCTGTCTGTGTCCATTCACTCTGTGTTCTTCTCAGTCTGCTTGTATTCTCATTATGTGGCTCCAGGAATACATCTTGGGATCTTCCAGAGTGGGAGAGAGGCACCCATTCTCTTGCACCACCTCAGCTCCCTGGTCTTGTTGTGTCTCTTATTGTCTTTCCTCTGTGTCTCTTTTTGTTGTGTCATCCTGCTGCATCAGTTCTCCACGTGGATCAGCACTGCTGCGCGGGGTAGCACTCCTGTATGGGGCTGCACTCCTTGCACAGGGCAGCATTCTGCATGGGCCAGCTCATCACACAGGCCAGCTTGCCTTCACCAGGAGGCCCTGGGTATCGAACCCTGGGCCTCCTCTATGATAGACGGGAGCCCAATTGCTTGAGCCACATCAATATCCCAAGGATTCCTCTTTGACCCATGAATTTTGTACAAGTATGTTGCTGAGTTCCTAAGCATTTGGAAAATATTCTGTGGCATTTCTCTTGTTGATAGCTAATTGGATTCCATTGTGCTCAACAAACACATTCTGTATGATTTTAGTTCTTTCCATTTTTTTAAGATGTGTTTTATGGCCCAGATCTTGTCTATATTTGTACATGTTCCATGGGTACTTGAAGAGAATGTGTATTTGCTTTTATTGTGTAGTGTTCTATAAATACTGGTTAGATCTTGTTGATTGATGGTGATGTTGGGTTTTTTTATATCCTTGATGAGTTTTTGCCTGGTTTTGTCAATTGTTGAAGATGGCTATTGATGTCTTCAACTTTAATTGTGGATTTACCTATTTATCCATTCAGTTCTATCAGTTTCTGCCATACATATTGTGCAGTTTCTTGTTTGATGCATACATATTTAACTTTCCTATGTCTTCTTAGTGGATTAATACTTTTATCATTATATAATGTCCTTCTCTGTACTGGTAATCTTTGCTCTGAAGCCTACCTTATCTGATATTTATAGAGACAGTCCAGCTTTTCTTTGATTAATGTTTGCTTGATATATCATTTCCTATTCTTTTTTACTTGCCTCTATCATTATATTTGTAGTAAGATTATTTTAGATGGTATATAGTTATGTCATGTTTTAAAATGGACTCTGCTGTTCTTTTTATTCCCCTCCATTTTTTTCTAATTAGAGCAATTATAGGTTTACGGCAACAGAGTTTTCCTTATCATTAACATTTTGCATTAGCGTGGTACCTTTGTTACAATTGATGAAACATTAATGTTATAATTATATTAACTACAGTCCATAGTTTACATTAGAGTTCACTCTGTGTTGTACACATATCTACTACTTAATTTAGCCACTTTCAGAAATACCGTTACCAGAATACAATTGAAGTTGAAATACAGTTGAAATTGAAATTAGCCACTTTCAAGAATACAATTGAGTATTGTGCCTCTGTCACCACCAACCATTATCAAATTTTTCTTCACCACAAACAGAAACTCTGCACCAATAAAACATAAACTCCCCCATCACATCCATGGTAACCTGGATTCTAATTTCGGACTCTGAGTGCACATATTCTAATTAATTCAAATAAGTGAGATCATAAAATATTTATCCTTTTGTGTCTGGCTTATTTAACACAACGGGATGTCTTCTTTGTTCATCCATGTTGTCACATATATCAGAATGTCATTCATTTTCATGTGTGAACAATATTTCATTGTATGAGATATACCACATTTTAAAAATCCATTCGTCTGTTGATGGACATTTTGGTTCCATTCACCTTTTGGAAATTGTTATTAATGCTGCTGTGATCATAGGCATGAGAGCATCTGTCTGAATCTCTGCTTTATTTTCTTTGGAGTATATACCAAGAAGTGGTTGATGGGTCATAAGGTATTTCTGAGAAACTGCCAAACTGTTTCCAGGCTGCTGCAGCATTTTACATTTCCACAATGTAAGGGTGTTCCTATTACTCCACATCCTCACCAACGCCTATTTTCCATTTTTAAAGTAGTAGCCATTCTAGTGTGTGTGAAATGTTATCTCACTCTGGTTTTGATTTGCATTTCTCTTAATGTTAATGGTGTTGAGCATCTTTCCATGTGCTTGTTTTCCCACTTCTTAATTGAGTTGTCTTTTTGTTGTTGAGTTGTAAAAATTCTTTATATATTCTAGATAATAAACTCTTATCAGAAATATGGTTTCCAAATATTTTCTACCATTCTTTTGGTTGTGTTTTACTTGCACGATAAAGTCCTTTGAAGCACAAGAGATTTTAATTTTGTTTTTTTAGGAGGTACCAGGGATTGAATCCAGGGCCTCATACACTGGAAGTGGGTGCTCAACCACTGAGCTACATCCACTCCCCAATCAGAGCTGGTTTTTTCATTTGTTTGTTTTCAGGATGTACTGGGGATTGAACCCAGTACCTTGTACATCTGAAGCAGGTGCTCGACCACTTGAGCTCTATCTGTCCCGCAAAAGATTTTAATTTTGATGAAGTTCCATCTATTTTTTTTCTTTTTTTGTCTGAGTTTTGGTGTAAAGTCTAAGAAAATATTTCCTATCTTAAGGTCCTAAAGATGTTTCCCTACATTTCATAATTTTGCATATGGCTATCCAGTTTCCCAACATCATTTGTTGAAGAGACTAACTTTTCCCAGTTGAGTGAATTGCCACTCTTGTAAAAAATCAGTTGGGGTAAGTGGATTTGGCTCAACTGATAGTGTCCGCCTACCACATGGGAGGTCCAGGTTCAAACCCAGGGCCTCCTGACCTGTATGCTGAGCTGGCCCATGTGCAGGGCTGATGCATGCAAGGAGTGCCATGCCATGCAGGGGTGTTCCCCATGTAGGGGAGCCCCATGCTCAAGGAGTGCACCCTGTAAGGAGAACTTCCCAGCACAGAAAAAGCACAGCCTGCCCAGAGAGAGCTGCCACAGCAAGATTACACAACAAAAAGAGACAGATTCCCAGTGCTGCTGACAAGAATCCAAGCGGACACAGAAGAACATGCAACAAATGAACACAGAGAGCAGACAATGGGGTGGAAGGAGAGAAGGGGAAATAAATAAGTAAATACATACATACATACATACATACATACATACATAAATCTTTTAAAAAAATCAATTGGCCAGAGTTGTAAGGATTGATTTCTGAACTCTTAATTCAATTCCATTCATCTATATGTTTGTCCTTGTGCCAGAACTATGCTGTTTTGCTTAATGTAGCTTTGTAATAAGTTTTAAAATTGGGAAGCATGAGTCCTCAAACTTTGTTCTTCTTTTTCAAGATGGTTTTGGCTATTTGGGCACCTTACCCTTCTATACAATTTAAAAGAAAATAAGTTTTATAATCAGTTTTAAGATTGGGAAGCCTTCCAACTTCATTCTTCTTTTTCAAGATAGCTTTAGTATCCAGGTCCACTTACCTTCCTTATAAATTTGTTGATTGGCTTTTCTAGTTCTGCAAAGAAGGCTATTAGAATTTTGATTGGGATGGTGTTGAATCTGTAAATCATTTTGGGTAGAATTGACATCTTAACATTAGTTAGTCTTCCTATTAATGAACACGAAATGTCCTTCCACTGATTTAGGTCTTTTATTTTTTATTTTATTTTATTTTTTGATTTAGGTCTTTTAAAAATTTCTTTCAACAATGTTTTATACTTTTCCATGCTCCAGACCTTTACATATTTGGTTATATTTATTCTTAGATATTTGACTATTTTAGTTGATGTTGTAATTTCTTGATTTCCTTTTCAGATTGTTCATTGTTAAAGATTTTTTTGTTTATTTATTTTTTACTGTTTTAAAATGACTTCTCAAATTTATTTAACTTGTGTATAACATGGTAGAGTATTACATAAAAAGAAAAACATAGCCACCACTCAATATTTACTAAGCCTTGCAGACAGCTCTTGTTTAGGCAGCATGTTGGGCATAGACCACAGGATTTGCATTATCCCTTGAAAGATGGAACTCCAGCCACCACCAGAGTATTCTAGTTCAAAATTCAGTTTTTTTAAAAAGATTTATTTTATTTATTTCTCTCCTCTTCCCTGCATTGTCTGCTCTCTGAGTCCATTCGCTGTGTGTTCTTCTGTGTCCGCTTGCATTATCCAGCTGCACTGGGAAACTGCATCTCTTTTTGTTGTTGTGTCGTCTTGCTGCGTCAGCTCTCTGTGTGGGCAGCGCTACTCCTGGGTGGGCTGTGCTTTTTTCACGTGGGGTGGCTCTCCTTGCAGGGTGCACTCCTTGCATTTGAGGCACCCCTATGTGGTGTCACCCCTGCGTGGCATGGCACTCTTTGTGTGTGGCAGCACTGTGAATGGGCTAGCTTACCACATGGGTCAGGAGGCCCTGGGGATCGAACCCTGGCCCCTCCATATGGTAGACAGATGTTCTATCAGTTGAGCCATGTCTGCTTCCCAAAATTCAGTTTTATTAGAGATCTCAGCATAATAAAAAATGAGTGGATTCTTGCTTTTTCTTTAATTTTTCATTCCTATTTAGAAAAATGACTAGAGCAAAAACAACTATTTAACAGGGACTTGTCTCTAGAAATCATTTACAAAGGTTTAAATCCAGGCTTTCTATCCTCTCTCCATCTTTTTTATTTTAAAATGAAAGGGTTTTGAAATATTTCAACCTGTACTCAGCTTGCTACATAAAGCCACTGCTTTCTCAAGTCTTATACATAATGCTGATTCATTTCACAAGCCTCTGGTCTTAAGTCCACAGGGGTGCCAGGCTGAAGAGCCCAGGGTGATGGCTGTTACAGAATCTTGTATTAATTGCAAGGCCAGTCATAATCCTAACCTTCAACAGTGGACAGCTGATTGCATCATATATTGTGTACACCAGGCTAAGATGAGAGAGTATACCAGACATACTTTGTCTGCTACTTGTTACTTTATTTATTTTAAAAGAATCCAGATGACATAAATGTTACATAAAAAATATAGGGGATTCCCATATGTCCCATCTCTCCCCCTTCCATACTTTCCTATATTAACAATATCCTTCATTAGCGTGGTACATTTGTTACAATTGATGAACACATAGTGAACCATTGCCACTAACCATGGATTATAATTTACATTGTAGTTTAGACTTTGTTCCATGCAATTTTGTAAGTTATAACAAAATATATAATGGCCTGTATCTGTTATTGCAATGCCATGCAGGACAATTCCAATGTCCCCAAAATGCCCCCATATTACACCTATTTTTCCTTCTCACTCCTCTCAGAACGTCTGGTGGCCACCTCCTCTACATCAATGATAAAAGTTCTTCCATTGCCAGAATAACAATAAGTCTATAGTAGAATAATAGTAAGTTTACTTTAGTCCATTGTTCATTCCCCAGCCTTGAGGATTTTGGGATGGTGATGCCCACTCTGTCTCTAATTGCCCTGGGGCTTAGATCCCATGGGGCAGATGGGTGGAGCTATACTGAGACCAGCTCAGCAACAGGTTCGCTCAAATGGAAGGTGATGCAGTACTTAAGAAATAAAGGGACAGAAAGCAAGACACAAGAGAGAAAATAAAGTTGGAAGCAGGGGACTCACAGCTTCTGGAACTGAGAGCCTCGATCCTAGTTTCCACATCGTATTCATTAGAAATTACAAAGCAGTAGTTATCTATGTTTACTTTCAAGGCTGTTTGTTATTAGAACTGCCACATTTACAATAATAGGGAACAGGCCATACAAAGTTCAAATGCCTCCTCATGCAAACAGTTTTCCTGCTGACAAGACAGTGCTCTGTATAGTCAAGGCTGGTGTTCCTAAGCCCACACTTCTTATCTGCATCATGGAAACATTTTAACTTCAAGCCAAGTTCCCACATTCAAATTCAAGCTGTTTTCCCACATTTCCCCCTTTTTGTTTTTGCAAAGTAATAAATACAGCTTGGGCAGTTTCTTGTATTAATCCCTGGAGGGTTTGTAGGGTGCATCTGAGGCCTAAACACATACAAAGCAGACAGGAACAGATAATTAACATACCTCCTATAACACCGCCTCTCCAACTCTAAACCACATCATAGGGTTCAGGGATCTTAATCCCCCCACAATTCCTGTCATAGTTTGTGAGGCAGAAAGCAACTGCAAATGAGCATGTTGAATGCTTGTTATTTGGGCTTGTAATTGAGAAATATCTAAGCTTAAATTGCTTTTATGACCATGCAAATAACATTTCACTGATTCCTAAGGAATATCACTGCTATTATATACATAGGGGTCACACAGAAACTAGATATATTCCAATCGCATTGTAGGCATAAGTGCATATTTCCAGTTTGCAATTCTGCTCCCAAGCCCAAAGCTGCATTTTATACATAATCTATAAGTGCAGTAGACTATACAACAACAAACAATAAAACTTCCAACTAGCAGTTAATGAATAGACTTTCATTTCTCATTGGGCTTAAGATTCCCAACCAGCAGGGCTATATAGGCCAGTACTTTATCAAAAATGACCTTATTTTCCCAGTTTGTATAGTTTGAGGCATAGGCAGTGACAAATTGTTATTACTCCCCCATCTTGGGCTGTGGGGCAGCTGGAAGTTTATCTCATAAATTCAATGCCTTCATTGGTCCTGCTCTTAGCATTTTCACTGGACCTGGGGCCACAACTCAGTGTTGAATTTAAACTTAGTCCACTGTTGTGAGGATTCATTTTCTAGTCAGGAAATAGTAGCTGTCTTGTTATAAGAGTCCTGATGCAGTGTCTGCAGCAGTGAAAGCATACCTCATCCCTCCCAAGAGCAGGAGGGGTCAGATGTCACAGTCATTGCAGTGAGCATGAAGGACACACATGGGTGATGTCCATGAGCTGTTGCAAAGTAGCAGGCAGCTGGGTGTGCTGCGCTAGGCACCACAAAGTCTGGTATCCATGATGTTCACCTTTCTGGTGGAGCCACTTTCCTTCTTTTCTGGTCTCAGTGGTATGGCTCTGGATCTTCACAAAGGCATCAGCCTCAACAGTCCTGAAAGGAATGTTAGAGGAGTGGGCAGGGATATGATAGACAGTTACCTGTTGTTGCTGGCAAGTGTCCCAGATATTCATCCACAGATCTCTCCCTCATAGAGGGTGATTCACAACAGCCCATTGTTTCTGAATTGTTTTAATATTTGCAATCCACCCCTAGATAGGGATGGCAGTCTTCAGAGTAACTGGACACTATTGGGTTAACTCTTTCACTTTCAGCAGGGCTTCCTACGCTACACACAATTGCTTATTTTATATTGTACTGTCGGTCCCTTCTCAGAATTGTGACTAAAACCCAAGGGGTACTTGTTTAAAATGTTGCTTTTACCACAAATCCCACCCAAAGCCAATATTGGGGCTGCCAAATCCAATTCACAGGCTAAGTCAATGTCCACCTTCTCCCTCTTTTCTACTTTTTTATTTTTTAAAGCAGCCTGTGGAGGTCCTCCTACTCCCATGAAGGACCTTTCCTACTTAACACATGCAGTGGTTTTAGTATTTGAGCTAAGTGAGGGATGAGAGATTTTTAGTTTTCCAACAGTATTACAAACTATATTAACATGAGAAAACATTGTACTTTGTCAGTTACAGCAGAGGGTATAGTTTTGTTTTGCCCAATCAAATAACTTAAGAATTTGGTAGAGCAGCAGGGACTTTGTAGCCCGTGTCAATTGTTTACTTAATTTAGGCTTTTAAGATAAGATACTGTTGTCTCTGATATATCTTTTAATTTTGAAAAAGGATTACTGGTTAATGTAATGTCATCGGTGGGGTTTCAGTCACAGATTTCTTCTATGCAGCCAGATTCTTTGCCACCAGGCCAGGGCAGATGGTCCTGCTGTGCACACAGCCTTGGGGAAGCACTGCAGAAGTCTGTTGTTGGGTTTCCCACAGATAGGGGAATGCAGGCTGGCTTGACTTGTATAAGAAGATACTAAAGAAAGTCTTAGCAAGTTTTAAAATGAAGTGTTAATGACACAGTTGGATATTGATTTTTTTGCAATAAGTGAGCAATATTTGGAACTGCTGTATTCAGTAGTGGTGTTACTTTAGTTTACAATAGAGGTTGTTTCTGTGACACATACTATTTTTTTAAAAAATAACTACAACCATGATTAACAACATTGTACTTTTGCTGAAACACTGGTAAATTTTCAGGAATTTTATACACTTTTTAAGTATTCTTATGAACTTTTTACTCACACAACTTAAACTAACAGAGGGTTAAAGAATTCTTTTAATTTTATAACACTTTTAAACACTTTCCATTCAACTTATAACATATTAAAGGAACTTAACTATTTTATTACTTTAATTTTTTCAAGGTAAAAGAACAAATCTTCTGCAACAGTTTAAAATAAAAAGATACTTTTCAGGATCTGATTTTGAGAAAGCAGGTTTGAACATTATATTCCTTTAAAAGTGATAAAACTTGTTTCTTTTTTTTTTTAACCAAGGAAATGATAAGGTTAAACCATAAGAAGCTATTTTGATAAAACAGACTTTCTTTGTATACTGATTATTCAGGAGAAAAACTCTTTATAAACTTTTACTTTAAACAGACTAATGCCTTGAGAACTTTGTCACATTAACAGAGAAAGGAGAAAATTTTAACTTTGCATTAATATACTGTTTGATACTAAAGTATTACTTAAAAAGATTTATTTTATTTATTTCTCTCCCCTTTCCCCTGTTGTCTGCTCTCTCTGTCCATTCGCTGCATGTTCTTCTGTGTCCGCTTGCATTCTTGTCACGCAGCACTGGGAAACAGTGTTGCTTTTTTTGTTGTGTCATCTTGCTGGGTCAGCTCTCCATGTGTGTGGCACCACTCCTGAGTGGGCTGTGTTTTTTTCACATGGGTGGCTCTCCTTGCGGGGGACACTTCTTGTGCATGGGGGACACCCCTGTGTGGCACGGCACTCCTTGTGTGCAGCAGCACTGCAAGTGGGCCAGCTCACCACATGGGTCAGGAGGCCCTGGGTATTGAACCCTGGACCCTCCAAATGGTAGGCGGATGCTCTATCAGTTGAGCCACAACAGTTTCCCTGGATACTAAAGCTTTTAAACCTTTATAGATAGACCCATTAAATCTTACTTAATTTTAACCATAAAAATTCCTTTTCCATGAACCTTCTGCACTCTCTGTATTCAGGTTTTGTTTCAAATTTTACTTTTTCTTAATAACCAATCAAGTATCTTAGGACAAAATTATTTTCTGTTTCTGTAATAATAAAAGCACATTCTATACATTGTACCTATATAAATTGTCAAAATGATTTTGGAAACTGTTTCCAATCAAACCTTTTACGACATACAATTACCATTAACACTAAACAAACTTGTTAAAATAATGATTCAGTTTGGTTATAAGCAAATATAACTTTTCTTTATTTCAAATACCTAGTAGCGTGCAATACTAGAAACAGTCTTTTAAAAACAGGTTGACAGGGGAGGCTGCCTGCCAACAAGTTTTCCTATAATAAAATTACTTTTTGTTATTATCAATTCAGTTTTTGTTTAATAATGACTTCTTGGAATTAGCCATTTAAACACTTTAATTCAAACAATGCATCCATAAACTTCTTATAATTATTTATAACCATAAAGACTATAATTATTTTATTTTAAGACAAATTTCACCTTCACAGAACACATTCCCTTACTTAATGTTACCACAATACCTTCTACAACTTGCTATGTACATTCAAGTCTTGTCCTGCATATTTCCATTTTGATTTTATGAATACGAGCCATCTTCTTTTAAGACAAAATACACTTTTTTTAAACAAACTTATTAAATTTCAGTCAGCAATACCACAACTTTTTATCTTCTTTAATATTCATTTATGTTTTGCATCCTTCATTTTATCCTGCGAAGAAAAATAAACTATTTATTTCAATTTAGGCAAGAACTATTTTTTTAAAAAGATTTTTAAAAAATTTATTCCTCTCCCCTTCCCCTCCTCCCCCCCAGTTTTCTTCTCTCTGTGTCCATTTGTTGTGTGTTCTTCTGTGACCACTTCTATCCTTATCAGTGGGAATCTGTGTTTCTTTTTGTTGCATCATCTTGTTTGTCAGCTCTCTGTGTGTGCAGTGCCATTCTTGGGCAGGCTGCACTTTCTTTTGCACTGGGCGGCTCTCCTCACAGAGCATACTCCTTGCATGTGGTGCTCCCTATGCAGGGGACACCCCTTGCGTGCATCAGCACTGTGCATGGACCAGCGCCACATGGGTCAAGGAGGCCCAGGGTTTGAACTGGTAGACCTCCCATGTGGTAGCCTAGAACTATTTTTTTTAAGAGACTTATAGTAATTTCATTAATTAAGACTCACAACTTCTATCACTGTAGAGATCTTATTAACATATAAACTTATGTATTAATATAAACACTTATTTAATTTTTGGCCATTTGAATAGAGCTCTTTTAGAAATTTTTATTTATCAATTTATATTATCATCTGGAGCTATCAAAATACACACTGATGTTGAACAAACAGACACAAAAACAATTACAACACACCAACAGAAACATAAAACTTACTAATTTGGCCCATAATTCTTACTCTTTTGGTATAGCTGTTTCCAGGCCCTCCATCATTTCACATCTTTGATTTTGCTGCTTTTAAGATGTCTCCTGGAATCTGGGTTGCCTGTAACATGCAAGCTTGTTCTTGGAAACATTTTATTAGTAATCAGCAACCAGTTAAGATAACTTGAGCAGCATAAATGCAGTTAAGCTTTTATTTAGCAGTTTAGACATTTGGCACACATTTTTTGGGTTACTACTCTTTAAGACTACACTGAGACTTGAAGTTCAGGAGTAAGCTATTGATTCAAAACGAAAATTCTTTTTAACACCTTGATAAAAATTTTGTACTAATTTTATTAATTTGGCCAAAGAGGCCCAATCAGAATCAGCATGGAAACAAAAGAGAACACCAATGTTGCCATGTTTTCTTCTTCTTCCAGCAGCTTAATTCTATTATCCCCCACTAGCCCACAAGCAGGAAGCACTGCTATTAATTCATTTTGCTAAGCCAAATATTCAGAAGTAGGAATTTTCTTAGTTGTATACCCAGTATACCCAGCTGTGCCACTTCCAGACCCATCATTAAAGATTGTAGGGGCATCAAGTATTGGATGAGACTTAGTTATTTTAGGTAAAATCCACTGAGTGCATTTAAGGAATTGTAATATATGATTTTTAGGGTAATGATTGTCTATTTGTCCAATATAATCAGCAAAGGCTATTTGCCATTGTCAGTGATTTTGTAGGCAAGCCTCAACTTCTTTGCATAAAAGTGGGAGAATGATATGAGAAGGGTCCTGTCTGTGAAGGGCACGAGTGCATTCATGGCCTTTAAGTATAATCTGGGCCATAAAATCCACATAAAGAGATAACATTTTAATGACGCTATTAGGTAAAAATATCCATTCTACAATACGATCTTGTTGCGTAAGGACTCCTGTGGGAGAGTGTAAGGAAGGTAAAATAAGCAATTGCAGCAACTGTTCTGGATTAATGCATTCAACTTGGGCACTTTGAATTTTTTTTTCTATGAGTTTTAATTCTTGTTCTGTTTCTTTCATCAAAACCTGAGGGCTGTTTAACTGAGGATCTCCTCATAATAGGGAAAAAAGATTAGATAGCTCATATGTGGAAATGCCCATTTTGGGCCTCAGCCAATTTTTATCTCCTAATAATTTTTAGAAATCATTCAAAGTTTTAATAGAATCCTTATGAATCTGAACCTTCTGAGGCTTAATTGTAATTTTGTCAGTGATAGTCCCAAGATAAGAAACAGGAGTAAACTTTTGAATTTTCTCAGGGGAAGTTTTTTTTTTTTTAATTTATTTATTTATTTATTTCTCTCCCCATGCCCTTCCCCCCATTGTCTGCTCTCTGTGTCCATTCGCTGTGTGTTCTTCTGTGTCTGCTTGTATTCTTGTCAGCGGCACCTGGAATCTGTGTCTCATTTTGTTCTATCATCTTGCTGCATCAGCTCTCTGTGTGTGCTGCACCATTCCTGGGCAGGCTGCACTTTTTTTCGCAATGGGTGACTCTCCTTACAGGGTGCACTCCTTGCACATGGGTCTCCCTTATGTGGGGGACACCCCTGCATGGCAGGGCACTCCTTGTGTGCATCAGCACTGCACATGGGTCAGCTCATCCCAAGTGTCAGGAGGCCCTGGGTTTGAACCTTGGATCTCCCATGTGGTAGGTGGACGCCCTATCCATTGGGTCAAATCTGCTTCCTCTCAGGGGCAAGTTTTTTTTTTTTAAGATTTATTTCTTTTTTTATTTCTCTCCCCTTCCCCCCACCCTGGTTGTCTGTTCTCTGTGTCTATTTGCTGCATCTACTTTGTCCACTTCTGTTGTTGTTAGCGGCACAGGAATCTGTGTTTCTTTTTGTTGCATCATTTTGTGTGTCAGCTCTCTGTGTGTGTGGTGCCATTCCTGGGCAGGCTGCACTTTCTTTTGTGCTGGGCATCTCTCTTTATGGGGCATACTTCTTGTGTGTGGGGCTCCCCTACATGGGGGACACCCCTGTGTGGCACAGCACTCCTTGCATGCATCAGCACTGCACATGGGCCAGATCCACACGGGTCAAGGAGGCCCAGGGTTTGAACCGTGGACCTCCTGTGTGGTAGATGGATGCCCTAACCACTGGGCCAGGTCTGCCTCCAAGGGGGCAAGTTTTAATCCTGCTGCAGTTAAGCTCTAAGGCCTGATATGCTAAAACTAGAGTTTGCGAAGAGTGAGCAGCACACAATATATCATCCATGTAATGTATAATATAACAGAAAGGAAAAGCCAATCTTACTGGATCTAAGGCTTTAACCACAAAATTTTGACATATGAAAGGAGGTGTTGGTGGAGGGGAAAGTGACTTTCTAAAGTCAGTTAATGAAGGAGCTGAAGGCAAAACAACTTTAGATTTAGTATCATCAAAAGATTCAGTGGGAGGAACTTCCTTGCATTCGCTATCTTCACTCTCCTTTTCCTCCTCTTCTGTTTGCAAGGGTTCCAAAACAAATTTAATTATAGTCCAAGTGGGCCAAATGGTAACAGGGAGTGGAACACATTGTACATGTAATTTTTAAAACTCTTTTGCCACTCTCTCCCAATCTCCTAATTCTAAATTTCCTATTGCTGGGAACCATGAGCAATATTTTTCTACAATCTGTAGGAGTTCTAAAATATGAGACTCACTGGCCTTGGCTCCTCCTGCCTTGAGGAGTTGTTTCAAGAGACAGACATATGGGCAATATTTTGTTGAACTGATGCCGTTTCCCATCATAACCCTGAAAAATACTCAAGAGTATCCTTATTTACCAAGGACTTCAAAGGCCTTCTAAACTACTTGGGGCTCTGCGCTGTTACACCAACTTTAGTTTCACTCAAAGTGATCCTTCTTTCTTCAAGTCCCTCCCTGTTTGGGTACCAGTTGCTGAGACTAACTCAGCAATAGGTTTGCTTGAATGGAAGGTGATACAGAACTTAAGAAATAAAGGGACAGAAAGCAAGACACAAGAGAGAAAATAAAGATGGGACCAGGGGGCTCACAGCTTCTGGAACTGAGAGCCTCGACCCTAGTTTCTACATCACCCACCTTTTTTTTTATGTGAAGCTTTTCTACCTCTGGTTTCTTCCCTGTTAAGGTTTCTTGCTCTGGGAACTTAGATGGGGTTCTAAAGGTGTTTAACTCCAGAAAAATCCATTTTGCATACGTTATCCAGTCAAAAGAAATCAGATTGATTGTGTACACTTCTTGCCAACAGTTCTACCAAGGTCTCTCTCTCCCTTTTCCCCATGGGGTCTTTTTGTATGCACCATGCCTCAGGGGTCTGTGGTTCACCCAGGGTTTCTGTGGGCTTTGGTCCCTGCAGGTATCGTTGGGTTCTAACTTGCTGCTGTGACAGAAGGGACCCAGGCCACACTGCCTCTTATGATTCCCATGCTGTGCAGGACTGAGTGAGAGGGAGGGTTCCAGATCGGTGGGACTATGACAGAAATTTCCTGACTGATCTTGGAGATCATTTTTCTTCTTCTTTGATTCAGCAATTATGGAGCCCTTCTCCAGTCTCTGTCATCCTCCAGGGTTCTAATCAAGTGGAACTTGTCCTTTTATTTGTTGATTCTTAGGGGAGACTTTTCCAGAGGATGTCGTATGTCACCATGTTGATGACATCACTCCGTGAGCTGTTTCTTTCTTTTTTAAAGATTTATTTTCTTTATTTGTTCACCACTCCCTGTTGTTTCAGTGCTTACTGTCTGTGCTCTCTGTGTTCTTCTGTGTCTGCTTGTCTTCTCTTTAGGCAGCACCGGGAACCAATCCTGGGACCTTCTGGAGTGGGAGAGAGGTGCTCAATCTCTTGTGCCACCTCAGCTCCCTGGTCTGCTGCATCTCTTATACTCTCTCCTCTGTGTCTCTCTCTTTTTTTTAGAAGATTTTATTATTTTTATTTATTTCTCTCCCCTTCCTCCCCATTGTCCATTCTCTGTGCCTTCTTCTGTGTTCACTTACATCCTCATCAGGTGGCACTGGGATGTGTCTCTCTTTTGTTGTGTCATCTTGCTGCATCAGCTCTCTGTGTTTCCATTGCCACTCCTGTGTTTTTTGCGTGGGGTGGCTCTCCTTGCAGCGTGCACTCCTTGTGCATGGGGCTCCCCTATGTGGGGTCACCCCTGAGTGGCATGGCACTCCTTGTGTGAGGCTGCACTGCATGTGGGCCAGCTCACCACATGGGTCAGGAGACCCTGGGTACCGAACCCTGGACCTCCTACATGGTAGGTAGATGCTCTGTCAGTTGAGCAACATCCACTTCCATTCTGTATCTCTTTTTGTTGCATCATCTTGCTGTACCAGCTCTCTGCATGGGCCAGTACTCATATGTGGGCCAGCTTTCCTAAATGGGCCAGCCCTCCATGTGAGCCAGCACTCTGCATCAGCCAGCTCTCCACTCAGGCCAGCTTGCTGCATGAGGCCAGCTTGCATTTTAACAGGAGGCCCTGGGAATCAAACCCTGGACCTCCTATATGTTAGACAGGAGCCTGATTGCTTGAGCCACATCTGTTTCCCTATGAGCTGTTACATGAATTTGTATCCAGCTAGTGCAGGGGTTCTTAAACTTTTTTTCCACAGACCCCTTTGACAGTCATGTGAAAACCATGGACCCCTTCTCAGAATGTAGCAGCAGATAGATTTATGAGAGTAAACTAGTGTTGGGTCTAACAACTAATGTAATTTCAAAATATGAATCAGTGTAAGTGATTTTTCAAGATACCTAACAACTGTAATGTGATAGGAAATAAACAATTTATTGCATATATTCATAAGTGAAGGAAATACTAGATTTTGGTTAGAGGTCAGAGAAAATAAAGATAATAAGTGGATTTTTTCTCAAGTCAAGTTCATGAACCCCTGAACTCTTTCCACAGACCCCCAAAGATCCTGGTTAAGAACCAGGAGGTAGTGATATGACAGATTTTCTTGAGTGCCAGGAGCTAACAAAACTAAAATACAAAAAACACCTTTCACAGTTTTTGCAAATTGACTTGTGTGCTCCTTCAAATTTCAAACTTCCTTTCTTTTTAATTAATTTTTTAGTTTTTATTTATCTCTCTCCCCTCAACCCCAGTTGTCTGTTCTCTGTGTCCATTTTGCTATGTGTTCTTCTTTGTCTGCTTCCATTGTTGTCAGCGGCACAGGAATCTGTGTTTCTCTTTGTTGTGTCATCTTGTTGTGTCAGCTCTCTGTGTGTGTGGCATCATTCCTGGGCAGGTTGCACTTTCTTTCATGCTGGGTGGCTCTCCTTACGGGGCACGCTCCTTGCATGTGGGGCTCCCCTATGCGGGGGACACCCCTGTGTGGCAGGGCACTCCTTGCATGCATCAGCACTGTGCATGGGCAAGCTGCACACAGGTCAAGGAGGCCTGGGGTTTGAACTGGGGACATCCCATGTGGTAGACAGATGCCCTAACCACTGGGCCAAGTCCTCTGCCCCTCATTGTAATTTCGATTTACATTTCCCTAATAGCTAGTGATTTTGAGCATTTTTTCCTGTGCTTTTTAGCCATGTTTTATACCTTCTTTGGAGAAGCATCTGTTCAAATCTTTCCCCCATTTTAAAAACAGGTTGTTTGTCTTTTTATTTTCAAGATATATGAGTTCTTTATATATGCAGATATGAGACTCCTATCAGATATATGGTTACCAAATATTTTCTCCCATTGTGTAGGCTCTCTTTTCACTTTCATGAAAAACTCCTTTTAGGTGCAAAAGGCTTTAATTTTGAGGAAGTCCCATTTATCTATTTGTTCTTTTGATGCTTGTGCTTTGGGTGTGAAGGTCATGAGACCATTTCCTATTACAAGGTCTTATAGATGCTTCCCTACATTGTTTTCCAAGGTCTTTATGGTCTTGGCTCTTCCATTTAGGTCTTTGATCCATCTTGAGTTGATTTTTGTATAAGGTGAGAGATGGTAATCCTCTTTCCTTCTTTTGAATATTGATATCCAATTCTAGACACCATTTGTTGAAGGGACCATTCTCTCCCAGTTGAGTGGGTTTGGTGGCCTCGTTGAATGTCAGATGACTGTATATATGAGGAACTATATCAGAACTCTCAATTCAGTTCCATTGGTCAGTGTGTCTATCCTTGTGCCAATACCATGCAGTTTTCACTACTGTAGCTTTGTAGTATGTTTTGAAGTCTAGTAGTGTGATTCCTCCAGTTTCATTTTTCTTTTTCAATATGTCTTTGGCTATTTGGGGCCTCTTTCCTTTCCAAATAAATTTCACAGCTAGTTTTTCTAGTTCATTAAAAAATGCCATGTTGATTTTTAGTGGAATTGCTTTGAATCTGTAGATCAATTTTGGTAGGATAGACATCTCAATAATATTTAGTCTTCTTATCCATGAACAGGAAATATTCTTCCATTTGTTTAGGTCTTCTTTGATTTCCTTGAACAGATTCGTGTAGTTTTCTGTGTATAAGACATTTATATCTTTGGTTAAATTTATTCCTAGGTATTTGATTTTTTAAATTTACTATTGAAAATGGTATTTGTTTCTTGATTTCCTCCTCAGATTGCTCATCATCCATGCACAGAAATGTTACTGATTTTTGTGCTTTGATCTTATATCCTCTGACTTTACTGATCTCATTTATAAGTTCTAGAAGCTTTGTTGTAGACTTCTCAGGTCTTTCTATGTATAGGATCATGTCATCTGCAAATAGTGAAATTTTGACTTCTGCCTTTCCTGTTTTTTTGGTTTTTTTTTAATTTTATTTTTTTATTGACTTTGTAATAATATTACATTAAAAATATATATGTGAGGTCCCATTCAACCCCACCCACCCACCCCACCTCTCCCCCCCCCCCCCAGCAACACTCGTTCCCATCATCATGACACATCCATTGGATTTGGTAAGTACATCTTTGGGCACCTCTGCACCTCATAGCCAATGGTCCACATCATGGCCCATACTCTCCTCCATTCCATCCAGTGGGCCCTGTGAGGATTTACAATGTCTGGTGATTGCCTCTGAAGCACCATCAAGGGCAGCTCCATGTCCCAAAGACACCTCCACCTCTCATCTCTTCCTGCCTTACCCCATACCCATTAGCCACCATGTCCACTTTTCCCAATCCAATGCCACCTCTTCTATGTGGACATTGGATTGGTTGTGTCCATTGCACCTCTATGTCAAGAGGAGGCTCAGATTCCACATGGATGCTGGATGCAATCCTCCCACTTGCAGTTGTAATCACTCTACTGCCTTTCCTGTTTGAATACCTTTTATATCTGGGTCTTGCCTCAGTGCTCAAGCTCGTATTTCTAACACAATGTTAAATAGAAGGAGTGATAGTGGGCATCCTTGTCTTGTTCCTGATCTTAGAGGGAAAGATTTTAGGATTTCACGATTGTAAATGATGTTAGCTGTGGATTTTACATATATACCCTTTATCATGTTCAGAAAGTTTCCTTCTGTTTCAATCTTTTGCAGTGTTTTTATCAAGAAAGGGTGCTGTATTTTGTCAAATGCTTTTCTGTATCTATAGATATGATCATGTGAGTTTTTCCTTCAATCTGTTTATGTGGTGTATTACATTAATTGATTTTCTTATGTTGAACCATCCTTGCATAACAGGAATGAATCCCACTTGGTCATGGTGTATAATTTAATGTGTTGTTGAATATGATTACCAAGTATTTTGTTGAGGATTTTCACATCTAGGTTCATTAGAGAGATTGGTCTGTAATTTTTCTTTCTTGTGCTGTTTTTGTTTGGCTTTGGTATTAGGATAATGTTGGCATCATAAAATGAATTAGACAATGTTCCTTCTATTTCGATTTTTTGGAAGAGTTTAAGCAAAATTGTTGTTATTTCTTTCTGGAATGTTTGGTAGAATTCACCTGTGAAGTCATCTGGCCCAGGACTCTTCTTATTTGGGAGGTATTTAATGACTTATTCTATCTCTGTACTTGTGATTGGTTTGTTGAGATGATCGATTTTATTCTTTTGTCAATGTAGGCTGCTTATAAGTTTCTAGAAATTTGTCCATTTCCTCTAAATTGTCTTTCTTGTTGGAATACAGTTTTTCTTTATTTCAGTGGGGCCAGTGGTGATATCACCCTTCTCATTTCTTATTTTGTGTGTTTGAATCTTCTCTTTTTTTCTTTGTTAGTCTAGCTAAGAGTTTGTCAATGCTATTGATCTTCTCAAAGAACCAGCTCTTTGTTTTGTTTATTTTTTGAGTGCTTTTCTATTTTCTATTTCATTTATTTCTGCTCTGATCTTTGTTATTTCTTTCTTTCTTCTTTCTTTGGGGTTAGGTTTTTTTTTCTTTTTTAACTAATTCCTCCAAATGTTCAGTTCTTCAATTTTACCTCTTCTTTTTTGATGTATGAATTTATGGCTATGAATTTCCCTCTCAGTACAGCTTTTGCTGCATCCCATAAGTTTTGATATGTTGTGTTATCATTTTCATTAGTTTCAAGGTATTTATTGATTTCTTTTAAGATTTCCTCCTTGACTTGCTGTTTTTCTAAGAGTGTGTTGTTTAACTTCCAAGTCTTGGTGCCAAATCTGGGCCTCTAGCCCTTGCAGATTTCCATCTTCACTCCACTGTGGTCAGATAAATTATTTTGTATGATTTCAATCTTTCTGAATTCATTGAGACTTTCTTTGTGCCCTAGCATGTGGTTTTTCTTGGAGAATGATCCATGTGCACTTGAGAAAAATGTGTATCCTGCTGTATTTGACTGTAATGTTCTGTATATATCTATTAGGTCCAGATCTTCTAATATATTGTTCAAAGCCTTTGTTTCTTTATTCATTCTCTTTTGAGCTGTTCTGTTCAAAGGTGATAGTGGTGTGTTAAAGTCCCCCACTATAACTGTAGAGGCATCTATTCCTTCAATTAGTTTTTTCTGTGTTTGCCTCACATATTTGCAGGTACCTTTGTTAGGGGCATAAATGTTTATGATTGTTATTTCTTCTTGAAAAACTATCCCTTTCGCTAATATGTAGTGTCCCATCTTTGTCTTTCACAATTGTTTTGCATTTAAAGTCTATTTTATCTGATATTAATATAGATACACCTGCCCTTTTTTGGCTATTGTATTCCTGTAAGATTGTTTTCCAGCCATTCACTTTCAGCCTCCTTGAATCCCTGGGTCTAAGATGCGTTTCTTGTAGACAACATATAGATGGGTCATATTTCCTTATCCAATCTCCCAATCTGTTTCTCTTAACAGGTGAGTTTAAGCCATTGAAATTTAGTTTTATTACTTTCAAGGAATTACTTATATTAGCCATATTTTCTTTGGATTTGTGTTTGTCTTATGTTGTTTGATTTTTTTTTCTCTCTTTGTAGTTTTAGTTGTTCTTACACTCTCCTCCAACTCTGTTTCCCCTGTTTTTTCTTTCCTCCTGCAGAATTCCCTTTAGTATTTCTTGAAGGGCAGATTTCTTGTTGGCATACTCTCTTAGTTTCTTTCCATCTGTTAATATTTTGAACTCTCCATCATTTTTCAATGCTAGCTTTGCTGGATAGAGTATTCTTGGTTGGAAATTCTTTTCTTTTAGTACCTTGACGATGTCATACCACTGCCTTCTTGCTTCCATGGTTTCAGATGAGAAATCAGCACTTAATCTTATGGAGCCTCCCTTGTATGTGATGATTCTGTTTTCTCTTGCTGCTTTTAGTATTTTCTCTTTGTCTTGTGCTTTGGATAATTTGACAAGTATATGTCTTGGGGTAGGCCTGTTGGGATTTAGGCTGTTTGGGGTGCATTTTGCTTCCTAGACATGTACATCCATCTCCTTCAATAGGTTTGGTAAGTTTTCAGCCATTATTTCCTCTAACACTTCTTCTATCCCCTTTCCCTTCTCTTCTCCTTCTGGGATGTCTATAATGTGTATGATTGTATGTTTTGCATTGTCATTCAGGTCTCTAAGTCCCTCCTGGATTTTTTCTATCTTTTTATTGATTAATTCTACTATCTGTTTGATTTCATATGTACTGTCTTCCACATCATTAATTCTTTCCTCTGCCTCTTCAAGTCTGCTGTTATTTGCTGAGAGTGTATTTTCTATTTCTTGGATTGTGGTATTGATCCCCATCATCTCCATGATCTTTTTGTGCATGATCACAATTTCTTCTGTATGCTCTCCAAGTGTTTTCTTAATATGCTTAATCTCTTCCTTCACTTCATCAAATTGTTCCATGATACATGTTTTTTAATTTATTTATTTATTATTATTATTTTTAATTACATTAAAAAAAATATATGAGGTCTCATTCAACCCCACCGCCCCCGCCCCCCACTCCCCCCACAGCAACACTCTCTCCCATCATCGTGATACATCCATTGCACCTGGTAAGTTCATCTCTGAGCATCACTGCACCCCATAGTCAATGGTCCACATCATAGCCCAGACTCTCTCACGTTCCATCCAGTGGGCCCTGGGGGGATCTACAGTGTCCCGTAATTGTCCGTGAAACACTATCCAGGACAACTCCACGTCCCAAAAACGCCTCCACATCTCATCTCTTCCTCCCGTTCCCCACACCCAGCAGCCCCCATGGCTACCGTTCCCACGCCCATTCCACATTTTCTCTGTGGACATTGGATTGGTTGTGTCCATTGCACACCTATGTCAAGTGAGGGCTTAGATTCCACATGGGTACTGGATGCACTCTTCCCGCTTCTAGTTGTAGACACTCTAGGCTCCATGTTGTGGTGGTTGACCTTCTTCAACTCCATGTTAGCTGAGTGGAGTAAGTCCAATAAGTCAAAGTGTAGGAGCTGAAGTCTGTTGAGGCTCTGGGCCTGGGTGTCATATTATCAGTCCAGAGATTCAAATCCCCTACATATATCTTAAACCCAGCACCAACTACAATTCCAATAAAGTAGCATGCAAGTCTTGTGAAAAGAGATCCCCTCTGAGTCCATTTCCATCACGCAGAAACACCAGCTCCAAAGAAGGGCCATCTGTCATGGCAGTGAACCCCTTCTGCCATGACCATAGAACCCGTGGGTCTCTTTATCCCACAAAAGAACCAATACCTGGGGTTGTATCTACCTTATCTGTCTCTTAGACTCTGTTCAGTTGTACATAGGGGTATTCCTTCTGACAACCTCCAGACTCTTTTTTAGAGACTCACAGCCTTATAATCTCATTTCTCCTTTCCATTTCCCCCTTACATTAGGTCAAACCGCTTCCCGAAGTCATGTTATTATATGTAGACAGGTATATTCTGCTGTTCCGCATTGAATCTTTAATTCAAGGTCATTTTCTAGTTGCTTCTTCAGCCGGTATGTGGTAGTGATCCCTCGGTGCCAGGGAGGCTCATCCCCGGGTGTCGTGTCCCACGCTGGGGGGAATGCATCACATCTACACGCTGAGTTTGGCTGTGAGAGTGGCCACATTTGAGTAACATGAAGGCTGTCAGGAGGAAACCCCCAGGCACAATGCTACTCTAGGCCTTGTTCTTATTGCAGGTGCATAGGCTCAAAAGTGTAGCCATTAGTATCAAGAGCCCACTGTTGGGCCCTCCTTCCTTCCCGGTTCTTGCCGTTGCACCTGGAGGATTGCCGCTGCTCTCCCAGGGCCCACAACAGTGACCCCCCTGGCCAGGAGCCCAGTACCCCCCCCAGCTGTTGTTTTTAATTGTTTCCACTATGAGTATATATAGACATTACCATATACCCTGGGCATATGCCCTGTATAACTCCCTGTCAACCATATATATCCTGTCAATAACATCCCATATCAGTATTCCTCCGCTGCCATTGTTGAACCACTCTGTGATCCAAAACTTCCCGTAAAGTGAATCCCAACATAATGTCAGCTTCAGAAGAGTCTTAGATCACCAAAATTCATATATACAATATACAGTATTTCCCCAGATCCACCATAAAACCTTTTCCCTTGCACAGCAATAATCTTTTAACTTATTCATATCATATTTCCTGAAACTGATGTACAGATTCCAAAACTATAGTTTTCAAACAAGGTAACATTTGTGCTTACTATGTGGTCCATACTTTAGGTTGTACAGTTTTCTAAATTTTTTAGTTATCCTATGTTTTGTCTTATGGTTTTCATTATTAGTCTGTCATCCCCTATATGTTTTTGGTGTAATATTAGCTGTTTTATATTCATCCTTGTGTACTCTCACATAACTCCTCTTTTGCCCCCTTATTTACCTTTGTTCCATCCATTGCACATCCATTTTCCCCTCCCCTTAGGGCCCACAACCCCTGCCAATCTAATGCCCTGGGAGCCGTCCTTTCTCACGAGAGATACAGTTCTCTCTATTCGACGGCATTAGTCTTCTCCAGGATATGGGTCCACCCCACCCAATGGTAGAACCCACCTTGGCAAAATGAGCCTTCAGCTATTCCCTCCAGAGTCCGTCACGCATCAGACCATACCCCCTGAGCGTCCTAACCAGGTAACCCTCCTACTTATACTTTGATACGTTTTACTCAACATTTAGTTCTCAACGAACTTCTGGCACTCTCCCATGTTTGTATGTTGCCCCTCCCTCCCACCTATTTCTTGGACCATATTACCCCTCTTCCCATCCCCAGCCCCCTCAAACCCAGAAAACGCCACCCGAAGGTAACCCCTTGCCCCCATTTTGTCCCTTCCTTGTGCTCATACTTACCCCCAGCTCATCACAGATTCCACCCCTACAGACATTAACTCACATCCTTCCTCCACCCCCCGATTTCCAGTAAGCCACTTTTCCAGACTCTAGCTCTCTGAGGCAGTTAACTTATTTCATATCATTGAGGTCATATAGTATTTGTCCTTCAATGCCTGGGTTGCTTCACTCAACATAAGATTCTCAAGGTTCATCCATGTTATCACGTGCGATTGTAGTGTATTGGTTCTTACAGCTGAGTAGTATTCCATTGTGTGTATATACCACATTTTATTGATCCACTCATCTGTTGATGGACTTTTGGATTGATTCCAACTTTTGGCGATGGTGAACAATGCTGCTATGAACATTGGTGTACATATATCAGTTTGTGTCCTTGTTTTCAGATCTGATGGGTATATACCCAGCAGTGGTATTGCTGGGTCATATGGCAAATCTATGGATAATTTTTTGAGAAACTGCCAAACTGTCCTCCAGAATGGTTGGATCCTTCTGCATTCCCACCAGCAGTGGATGAGTGTTCCCCTTTCTTCACATCCTCTCCAGCATTTGTATTCTCCTGTTTTTTTCATGGCTGCCAATCTTATGGGAGTAAGCTGGTATCTCATTGTAGTTTTGATTTGCATTTCCCTGATAGCTAGGGATTTGGAGCATTTTTTCATGTGCTTTTTAGCCATTTGTATTTCTTCTTTGGAGAAGTGTCTGTTTAAATCTTTTTCCCATTTTTTAAATGGGTTGTTTATCTTTTTGTTTTCGAGATATATGAGTTCTTTATATATGCAAGTTATAAGTCTCTTATCAGATATATGGTTGCCAAATATTTTCTCCCATTGTGTGGGTTCCTTTTTTACTTTCTTGACAAACTCCTTTGAGGTGCAGAAGGCTTTAATTTTGAGGTAGTCCCATTTATCTATTTGTTCTTTTGCTGCTCGTGCTTTTGGTGTGATATTCATGAAGCCATTTCCTATTAAAAGGTCCTGTAGATGTTTCCCTACACTGCTTTCTAAGGTCTTTATGGTCTTGGCTCTTATATTTAGGTCTTTGATCCATCTTGAGTTGATCTTTGTATAAGGTGTGAGATGGTAATCCTCTTTCATTCTTCTACATATGGCTATCCAGTTCTCCAGGCACCATTTGTTGAATAGGCCATTCTCTCCCAGTTGAGAGGGTTTGGTGGCTTTATCGAATATTATATGGCTGTATACATGAGGTTCTATATCTGAACTTTCAATTTGATTCCATTGGTCTGTGTGTCTCTCCTTATGCCAGTACCATGCTGTTTTCACTACTGTAGCTTTGTAGTATGTTTTGAAGTCAGGAAGTGTGATTCCTCCTATTTCGTTTTTCTTTTTCAATATGTCTTTGGCTATTCGGGGCCTCTTTTTATTCCAAATGAATTTCATAGTTAGTTTTTCTAGTTCCTTAAAGAAGGCTGTGTTGATTTTTATTGGGATTGCATTGAATGTGTAGATCAGTTTTGGTAGGATAGACATCTTAATAATATTCAGTCTTCCTATCCATGAACAGGGAATATTCTTCCATTTATTTAGGTCTTCTTTGATTTCCTTGAACAATCTTGTATAGTTCTCGATGTATAAGTTCTTTACCTCTTTAGTTAAATTTATTCCTAATTATTTGATTTTTTTATTTACTATTGTGAATGGTATTTGTTTCTTGATTTCCTCCTGATCTTGCTCATTATTGGTGTATAGAAATGCTACTGATTTTTGCGCATTGATCTTATAACCTGCGACTTTGCTAAACCCATTTATGAGTTCTAGGAGCTTTGTTGTAGATCTCTCAGGATTTTCTATATATAGGATCATGTCATCTGCAAATAATGAAATTTTGACTTCTTCCCTTCCAATTTGAATGCCTTTTATATCTGGTTCTTGTCTCAGTGCTCGAGCCAGTACTTCCAAGACAATGTTAAATAGGAGCAGAGACAATGGGCATCCTTGTCTTGTTCCTGATTTTAGAGGGAAGGATTTCAGGATTTCGCCATTGTAAACAATGTTGGCTTTAGGTTTTTCATATATACTCTTTATCATGTTCAAAAAGTTTCCTTGTATTCTGATCTTTTGGAGTGTTTTTATCAGGAAGGGGTGCTGTATTTTGTCAAATGCCTTTTCTGCATCTATAGATATAATCATGTGGTTTTTTTCTCTCAATCTGTTTATATGGTGTATTACATTGATTGATTTTCTTATGTTGAACCATCCTTGCATACCTGGAATAAATCCCACTTGGTCATGGTGTATAATTCATTTAATGTGTTGTTTAATACGATTAGCAAGTATTTTGTTAAGTATTTTTGTGTCTAGGTCCATTAGAGAAATTGGTCTGTAATTTTCCTTTCTTGTGGTGTCTTTGTTTGGCTTAGGTACTAGGGTAATGTTGGCATCATAGAAGGAATTAGGCAGTGTTCCTTCTGTTTCGATTTTTTGGAATAGTTTCAACAGGATTGGTGTTAGTTCTTTCCGGAATGTTTTGTAGAATTCACCTGTGAAGCCATCTGGCCCTGGGCTCTTCTTAGTTGGGAGATTTTTAATGACTGATTCTATCTCTTTGCTTGTGATTGGTTTGTTAAGATCATCAATTTCTTCTTTCGTCAGTATGGGCTGCTTATGTATTTCTAGGAATTTGTCCATTTCCTCTAAATTGTCATTTCTGTTGGAATATAGTTTTTCAAAGTATCCTCTTATGATAGTCTTTATTTCTGTGGGTTCAGTGGTGATATCACCTTTCTCATTTCTTATTTTGTGTATTTGCATCTTTTCTCTTTTTTTCTTTGTTAGTCTCGCTAAAGGTTTGTCAATTTTGTTGATCTTCTCAAAAACCAGCTCTTGGTCTTGTTTATTTTTTCAAGTGCTTTCTTATTTTCTATTTCATTTAGTTCTGTTCTTATCTTTGTTATTTCCTTCCTTTTTCTTCCTGTTGGGTTACTTTGTTGTTGTTTTTCTAATTCCTTCAAATGTGCCGTTAATTCTTCAATTTCTGCTCTTTCTTCTTTTTTGATATATGAATTTATGGCTATAAATTTCCCTCTCAGTACCGCTTTTGCTGTATCCCATAAATTTTGGTATGTTGTGTTATCATTATCATTTGTTTCAAGGTAGTCATTGATTTCTTTTGAGATTTCCTCTTTGACCCACTGTTTTTCTAAGAGTGTGCTGTTTAATTTCCAAATTGTCGTGTGAAGTCTGGGTCTCTGTCCCTTGCAAATTTCCAGCTTGACTCCACTGTGGTCAGAGATATTGTTTTGTATGATTTTGATCTTTCTGAATTCATTAAGCCTTTCTTTGTGGCCTAGCATATGGTCAATCTTGGAGAATGTTCCATGTGCACTTGAGAAAAATGTATATCCTGCTGTGTTTGGGTGTAGTGATCTATATATGTCTATTAGATCCAGCTCTTCTAATATACTGTTCAAATGTTTTGTTTCTTTAGTGATTCTCTTTTGAGATGTTCTGTCCAGAGTTGATAGTGGTGTATTAAAATCCCCCACTATAATTGTAGATGCATCTATTCTTTCACTTAGTTTTTCCAGCATTTGCCTCACATATTTAGAGGCGCCCTTGTTAGGAGCATAAATATTTATGATTGTTCGATCTTCTTGACAAATTGTCACTTTCACTAAAATATAGTATCCTTCTTTGTCTCTCACAATTGTTTCGCATTTAAAGTCTATTTTGTCTGATAATAATATAGCTACTCCTGCCTTCTTTTTGGTTGTTGTTTGCTTGTATGATTGTTTTCCAGCCATTCACTTTCAACCTCCAT
Organism: Dasypus novemcinctus; assembly: GCF_030445035.2. Lineage (NCBI taxonomy): Eukaryota > Metazoa > Chordata > Mammalia > Cingulata > Dasypodidae > Dasypus > Dasypus novemcinctus. The sequence continues at coordinate 263,523 of NW_026688166.1, forward strand.
GAGTCTCTGGGTCTAAGATGTGTCTCTTGTAGGCAGCATATAGATGGGTCGTATTTCCTTATCCAGTGTCCCAGTCTGAATCTTTTGATAGGTGAGTTTAATCCGTTGACATTCAGTGTTATTACGTTTAGAGAGTTATTGATGGTAGCCATATTTTGGTTGGATTTGTGTTTGTTTTATTTTGTTTGTATTATTTTATTTTCCCCTTCTATTTTTGTCTTTCCTGTTGCTTTTACACTCTCCTCCGTCTCTGACTGTCCTGTTTTTTCCTTTCTTCCTGCAGAACTCCCTTAAGAATTTCTTGAAGGGGAGGTTTCTTGTTGATATACTCTTTCCGTTTCTGTTTATCTGTGAATATTTTGAACTCTCCATCATTTTTGAATGCTAGTTTAGCTGGATAGAGTATTCTTGGTTGGAGATTTTTTTCCTTTTAGTACCTTGACTATATCATACCACTGCCTTCTTGCCTCCATCATTTCAGATGAGAAATCAGCACTTAATCTTATGGAGTTTCCCTTGTATGTGATGGTTTTCTTTTCTCTTGCTGCTTTTAGAATTTTTTCTTTGTCTTGAGCATTGGATAATTTGACAAGTATATGTCTTGGGGTGGGCCTGTTGGGGTTTATGACCAGTGGAGTGCGCTGTGCTTCTTGGATGTGTACCTCTGTCTCTTTCAGTAGATTTGGGAAGTTTTCATTCATTATTTCCTGCAACACTCCTTCTGACCCCTTTCCCTTCTCTTCTCCTTCTGGAATGCCTATAATACGTATGTTTGAGCGTTTTGCGTTATCATTCAGGTCCCTAAGTCCTATCTGGATTTTTTCTACCTTTTTATTGACCACTTCTACTATCTGTTTGATTTCCAATGCACTGTCTTCCACATCACTAATTCTCTGCTCTGCCTCTTCTAGTCTGCTGATATTTGCTGCGTGTATTTTTGATTTCTTGAATTGTGGTGTTCATTTCCATCATATCTGTTATTTTTTTGCGCATGTCTGCACTTTCCCCTCCAAGTGTTGTCTTCACGCTGTTAACCTCTTTCATTACTTCATTAAATTTGTCGGTGATAAATGTTCTGAGATCTTTCATTGCTTGTGCGAAGTCCTGCCCCCCTTCCTGATTTTCAGTTTGTTGATTGGATTCAGCCATGTTTTCCTGATTATTGGTTTGGTTTGTAGATTTTTGTTTCTGTCTTGTCAACATTTTTTCTTGACGGGTTTAATCAGTTCCTTAGCTTCTTTGTCTAGTCTTGGAGATTAATTAGCTGTTGTTTTTGCATAAGTGTTATATCTTCTCTTTGTCACTTTGTTCTTCTTATTCCAATTTCTTATTGCTAGTTAAGCTCACTTTAAAGGAAAGTATTAGTGCTGGGGAAAGTCAATTGTGTAAGGAAGGAAAAAGTGTGAAGTAGTATTGGTGATATATGTTTACATAGCAACAATATGAGTTCTGGGAGGATGGAGGTTAGATCATGTAAATTGTGTAGAGTTATAGTAGTAGGAAAGTACCTATAATGAGGTAGACGACTGAATATGGGAGGAATGTGGTACGTACTAAGAGGCTATTGTTTTCGTGAGAGAGGGAAAGAGAAAAGAAAGGTAATAGTTTCAGGGATGAATACCAGATGGAAAACTAAACAAAGGTATTAGAAATTAAGAGTTATACACTTTGTGGATCAAAGAAAGGGAGATGGAATATAGGAGAGATAGCAGATGGTGGAGGATATCAAGTTGTAGGGGAAAGGGGATAGTGCAGATAGGCTAAATCTATTCACAGAGAAATGAGGCAGTGGAGGGTGAGGAAACCCAGCAAATGTGAGGTATTTCCTGTAGGACCTATTGTATTGTTAAGGTAAAATAGTATAAGAAGAATATTGGGGACAAGAAAGAGAGGATTGAAAAAAAAAAAAAGAACAACAAGAACAACAACAACAAAAAAAAATAAAAAAATAAAAATAAATTAAAAAAATTTAAAAAAAACAAAGAACAGAAACCCCGCCGCCAGGCTCGGCTGGGCTCAGCTGGGCTCCGGTCCCCCGCCCGCCACCCGCCGCGGCTCGGCTGGGCTCGGCTGGGCTCGGCTGGGCTCGGGTCCCCCGCCTGCCGCCCGCCGCGGCTCGGCTGTGCTCGGCTTCCCCTCCCGCCACGGCTCGGCTGGGCTCGGTCAGGCTCGGCTTTCCCACCTGCCGCCCGGCGTGGCGCAGCGCGGCTCGGCTCTCCCGCTCGCCGCCCGGCGCGGCACGGCTGGCCTCGGCCGAGCTCAGCTGGGCCTGGCCCCCCCGCCCGCCGTGGCTCAGCCGGGCTCGGCCGGACTCAGCTTCCCCGCCCACCACCTGCCGCCACGGCGCAGCGCGTCTCAGCTCTCCTGCCCACCGCGGCGCGGCTAGGCTCGGCTGGGTTTGGCTCCTTCGCCCGCCGCCAGCCGTGGCACAGCGCAGCTCGGCTCTCCCGCCCGCCACCCGCCGCGGTGCTAGCTGCCTCGGCTCCGCCTACCCAAGGAGGGAGTCCTCCACACGTAGCTGGGATCTCCGTGTATATTTCACAGATGGATCCTCTCTGTTACCTTCCCTCCAAATCGATGTCCACACACCTCCGGACCAGGAAAAATCCCAAAACAGCCGGTCCCAAAGAGTCTCCGATGCCTCCCAGCCGATTCCCCCCAGGAGCTAGTAACCGGGAAGTTCACTCAGCCGCCATCTTGCCTCCCCCTCCTGAAAAGTCCCAAATTATATCTTATAGACCAGTCCTTTCCATTACCTTCCCACCAAATTGGTGTCCAGACACTTCCTGCCCTGAAAAAATCCTGTAAAAGCCTGGTCCCGGAGAACCTCCAGCGGTGCCCAGCTGCCTCTTCCCAGGAGAGACGGCAAGGCAAGCTCACTCAGCCACCATCTTCAGTATATTCTCTTAAAAGCCTGAACTAAGCAAACAATTGGGACAGGTTGCAAAGTCCCTGCTGCTCTATCAAATTCCTAAATGTGGTTTGGTTGGATGGGATAAAACTATGCCCTCTTGTTGTAAATGATGGAATGCAATCATGTTAACAGAGTTTGTAATAATGTTGAAGTGCTAAAAATCTTTCATCTCTCACTTAGTCTCAAATATTAAAACCATTGTATGTATTAATTGGGAAAGGTCCTTCAAGGAAGTAGGGAAACCTCCAGCAAGCTGCTTTAAATAATAAAAAGAAGGTAAATTTTGGACATTAACTCAGTCTATGAATTGGATGCGGCAAGCACCCATATTGGCTTTGGGTGGAGTTTGTGAAAAAGCAAAATTCTAAAAGTAACCCTTGGGTTTTAATCACAATTCTGGAAGGTCAAAAGTGCAATATAAAAGGCAATTGTATGCAGCATGGGAGACCCTGCTAAAAGTGAAAGACTTAACCCAATAATGTCTGGTCACTCTAAAGATGGCCATCCCTATCCAGGGGTAGATTGCAAATACTGAAAACAAGACAGAAATGATGGACTTTTATAAATCACCCTCAGATTATGAAAAAAAATCCAGGATACCTGCTGGTAGTAACAGGTGACTGTCATGTCCCTGCCACTCCTCTAACATCCCTTTTAAGACTGTTGACGCAGATGCCTTTGTGAAGATCCTGGGCCTAAAACTGAAACCTGAGAAAAGGCAGAGTGGCTCTACCAGAAAGGCGAACATCATCGAGTACCAAACCTTGTGGTGCCTAGCCCAGCAATTATGGTTACTCACCAACAGCTAATAAACATCCCCCGTAAGTTCCTTCCTGCTTACTCCAATGACTGTGACATCAGAGCCCTCCTGCTCTTGAGAGGAATGAGCCCTCAGATGCACTATTCAAACCCACTGAAGCTGTATTCATTACTAAAACAAAAAGGGGAAAATGTGGAAATATGGCTGGAGATTAAAATACTTTACTGAAACCTGTGGCAATTTTAACTTTAATCATAAAAATTTTTCAATTGCTTCCATACATCACATGAACTTTACACATTCTGGAACTGTGAACTTGCAGCTTTTGTCTGCCTATGGATTTTGGGCCTGTGTGCTCTTATGCTATTGTGGCAGGAACTGTTACCGTCACAAAGGAAAATGGATACCGGCCCCTTGGACCAATGGCACTCAGTCATAACCTGCAAAAGAATTTGTGGAAAATAATTTTTGGAATTGCCCCTCCGTATGAATGGCTGGGAAATACATTTGATCCTTAAACATACCATTTTAAAGCTTGTGTCGAAGATCCATTTGTTTTCATAACTGGTAAGATAACTATTAAGAATGTTCCACTGTTTTATGAAAATGGTACCTTGTATACATATCAGGAAGTGTGTTGCAGGACGGAAAAACAACAGCCATGACCAGAAGAAGAAAATGCATCTGGATACTGGTGAGAATGATGTTCATTTGGCAGTCATCTTCTGAAAGTCAATTATTGCTGCATAAAAATTCTTGAAATGGACTGAATGCTTTATTGGACTGCTCATTATAAGCATTTTGGGACTGATTGGAATCATTACAGCTTCTGCTACTGCTATGATAGCTTTGCGTGAAAGTACAGACTCAATAATACGTGCATGATTGGCACAAAAATGGTAGTGATTTGTGGCATAGCCAAAAGCACAATTGATGAACAGTTAAATAATTGGGTTAATAATTTAGAATCTGCTGTTTTGCATATTGGAGATCAATTGTATAATTTAAACTTGTTAAGGGGATTGAGGTGTGGTTGGAAGGAAAGTAATTTCTTTGACTCTGCATATAATAAATCAGATATAGTAGAATCATTTGATAGGTCATAAAGGTAATATGTCAATAGAAATAGAAGAATTACAGAAAAAGATAATTAGAAATCCCTTAATCAGATTAATGTAGCTGATGATAAGGATATGTCTTTAATGATTTCATTTCTCATTTCAATAAGTTTAATCCAGTAAATTGGTGGAAATCACAGAGTTTTCTGTCAGCTTTAGGAATAGTGCTAATCATACTTGTTCTGTTGCTCATTATTCTCACCCGTGCCGGACAGTGCTTTCAAAGAAAATTGCAAAGCGTAACAGCCATGGGACATGTGAATAATCTGGTGCTAGCAAAAGCACCTCAATAATTTCCCCAAGTTGAAGAGCTTGGACGGTAGTCAATGATGGGTAAGACCCTTAGAGGAGGGCAACCTAAGACAGGCACGGTCACCTTGACTAAAAAAGGGGGAAATGTTGGAAACTGAGGCACAGTAGCCTCTCAAGGAGAGACGTGCTGTCTCTATGACTACCCTTGCAACCTAAGGAATGCAGTGATTTGGGAGTTCCCAGCAAATGGGCTGAAGCTGTTAAAGGCTGAAGGAAAAGATGAGCTCATACCTTTTGTAATGTATAGAACACTTAGACTTTGCACCTTGAGATAAGATTTTTTTAAAAAGAAAATTCTTTAGACTATAGGTAATGTTGATGGTTAATAAGTGTTGCTCCTTGATGTCACTCGGACACTATGTTAATGCTAATGTTTATGCTTAATGGCATTTAGGCTGCTGTGGGCCTGCTTGTAGACACATACACTGGTATATAAGAGCCCCTTGTAATAAAGTTGTTTGAGTCTCTACTCGCAGATCCTCTGATCCCAGCTCTCTCGTTCTTTCTCTCTCTGCTCTTTCTCCTTGTTTCCTTCCCCCTTTTCTCTTTATTTCATTCCTGATACCCTCGGGTCACTGATTAAGACTCTGACAATTGGGATAGATTATTAGACCCAAAATGATAGGTGCAAATAAAACTTGATAGAATTACATAATGAATTCTATTGCAGTACATCCCCCTCTCAATTATTGATAAATCAAAAATAAAATTCTTTAATAAAAATCTAGGAAATTTCAAGTACAAATTGCTAATCTTAAAACAGTGTATACAGAACTCTGAGTCAATATTTAAAAGAATTACAAAATGTATAATTGATCATGTTTGTGTTCTAGCCCATAAGAATAATTTTAATAAATATTGGTGAATTTATTCTATTCAACTCACATTCTCTCATGTATGCTGCGGTATTTGGGATGAATTGGATAAGATTTGCTTTAATATGTTCCCAGCAACAAATGCACATTTGTGTGTTGGGGGATTGATAGATGAAGCACAGATAACAAAACGTAGATAATGGTTGAGAGTAGGTGAGGGGTTCATGGGCATTCTTTATACTGTTTACTGTGCTTTTGTTTTTATTTAAAAATGTGTCATAACAGAATTTTTTTTTCCCCAGGAGGTCCTTGGTATTGAACCTGGGACCTTGGATATGGGAAGCTACATGTGCTTTCCTAATAATTTCTTTCTTTCTTTCTTTTTAGGATTGACTGGGGTTTGAATCCAGGACCTCATACATGTAAAGCAGGTGCTCAGCCACTGTTCTGAACACCATCATGTTACTAAATTTGAAAACTTAGAGTGGAAAAACTTCTAGGAAAAAAACAATACAAAGCTAAAATATTTTAGGAATTGAATCAGTTGTTCAGAAATCTTTCCAGAAAGAAAACAATATTATAATATTGTTTCCTGGGAAGGTCTACCATATTTTCAAGAATTAGATAATTTTAATATCATGTGAATTCTTCAAGTGATTAGAATAAGAATAAACACTATCCAGAACTTACTTTGAAATAAATATAATCTTATAAAAAAATCTTACAAGGTAAGAACAAGAATGGAAGATTCCAAAATTAATCTCTAACAGGAAATTTTATATAATAATGAGTTAAAAAATAAAAAGATAATAAAGCATGATCAAGTAGGCTCCACTCTATCAATGTAAGGTAATTTAACATGAGACAGTATTTCATTGTAATTTACCTCATTAATACTTTAGTAAAACCCCTGTCATCTTAATGTAAGTAAAACTGGTAAAAATCAACACCCATTTTTAATAAAAATCTCACTAAAATAGAATAGAAAGGGGACTTCTTCAGTCTCAAAAAGAGAGACAGGATCCCAAATCAAACATCAGAAAAATCTGATCTCCACTCTCACTACTTGTATTTAATAGTTTTGGGGGATCCTACCCAGAGTAATAAGCCAAAAATGAAATTAATAAGTGTTTTACAACAATGGAAAATCAAGCTCATATACAGATATTATGGTTATTCTTATGAAAAAATAAAGGAATCTGTAGACAAATGATTAAAAATAGTATGAACATACAGCAAGTTGGCTTAATAAAGATAAATTGATCTATTACATTTTTAAGCACCAATATTCTTTAGAAAACACAGTTCAGCAAAATTTAAACTATTTACAATAGCAAGACCTTTAATGGAGAAAATAGGAAAAACTTATCTTAAAGGAAATGTAAATGTGGATTTAAAGCACATGTTGTAATGACAAGTCCACTCTGAAATTTACCTGTAGATTCAGTAATTCAAACCACCATGTTTTGTTTTGTTTAGGATTTAATTTGTTCGTTGTTACCATGTAATGTGAGAGTTCTAAAATTTGTATGAAATAAAAATAAGAAACAAGAAATATGTCAAGATTTATTTTAATGTTTCAGCAGTTAAGAATTTGAATTTCTTGAAGTAAAATTCACTAGCATAAAGTTTAACATTTTAGCCATTTTGAAGTATGTAACTCAGTGATTCATAGTACGTTCACAGTGTTGTGCAACCATCAACGCTATCTAATTCCAGAATATGTAGAACTCCCCCCCCCCCAAATACCATACCCATCAAGCAGTCATTCTCCAGCTCCCTCTTCTCCCAGTTCCTGGCAGCCACTAATCTGGTCTCTCTGTATGGATTTGCTCTTCTGGAGATTTCATATAAATGGTATCATACAATATCTGGCCTTTTGTGACCAAGTTCTTTCATCTAGATAATGTTTTTAAAGTTTATCCATGTTTTGGCATATACCAGTACTTCATCCTTTTTTATGGCTGGAAAGTACTTCATTGTATGGATGTACCACATTGTGTTTATCCATTCATCCATTGGGCATTTGTATTGTTTCCACATGTTGCTGTGAACATTCATGTACAAACTATTAGTTGAACACCAGTTTTCACTTTATACCTAGGAGTAGAATTGCTGGACCATTGGTATTCTGTGTTTAACTGAGTGAGAAACTGTCAAATTGTTTCCCTCAGTGTTAGCACCATTTCATCTGCCTACCAGCAATGTACAAATGAGGGTTCCAATTTCTCCCATCCTCACCAACACTTGTTTCTTTCCATTTTAAAAAATTATTTTATTATAGCCATTTGTCCTGTTGGGTGTGCAGTGGTATCTCAATGTGGTTATTTGCTTTTCCCTAATGAAAAATGGTGTTTAGAATCTTTTCATGTATTTATTGGAAAATTAGTATATCTTCTTCAGAGAAATATGTATTCATGTTTTTGCTCATTTTTAAGTTGGGTTATTTGTCTTTTTGTTTTTAAGTTTTAGTTGGTTTTGTATTATATTCTGGATACTAGCCTCTTATTACAAATATGATTTGCAGATATTTTCTCCCATTCTCGAGGTTGTCATTTCACTTTCTTGATAGTGTGCTTTCCATGAAGAAAAGTATAATTTTGATAAAGTCAAATTTATATCTATTGTTTCTTTTGTTAAGTTTTTGGTGTCATATATAAGAAGCCATTGCTGAACTGAGGTCATGAAGATTTACCCATGTGTTTTCTTCTGAGAGTTTTATATTCTTAGCTTTTATATTACATTATATTTATATTATAATAGTTAGGTCTTTGATCCACTTTGAGTTAGTTTTTGTATATGGTATGAGGTAGTGGTTCAATTTCATTCTTTTACAAGTGGATATCCAAATACCTCAACCCATTTGTTCTAAGAATAATTCTTTACCTGTGGGTTTATTTCTGGATTCGCAGTTCTATTTCATTGATATGTTTATGTTTATGCCATTACCACTTTTTTTTTCTTTTTTGAGATTGTTTTGGCTATTCAGGGTTCCTTGCAATTTTGTATTAATTTTAGGCTTAGTGTTTCCATGTCTAAAAAACAGGCATTTGGGATTTTGATAGGGATTTCATTGAATCTGAGGTCAATTTTGGGAATATTGCCGTTTTATACGTTGTGGTTTTCTATGTGTAAGTCTTCACACCTCACTAGTTGGATTTATTCCTAATATTTTTAATCTCTGGATGCTGTTATAAATGGAATTGTTCACTTAATTTCATTTTGGATTTTCCATTGCTGGTGTGTAGGAATACAACTGATTTTTAAATATTGTTCTTGTATCTTGCACCTATGCTGAATTTGTTTACTAGCTCTAATAGAATTTTTGTGGATTTTTTTAGGATTTTCTAAATATGTAATCATGTCATCTGTGAATAGAGATAGATTGGTTTCTTCCTTTCCAGTTTTAGATGCCTTTTGTTTGTTTGTCTTGCCTAATGTCCCTGGCTATAACTTCGGGTACAGTGTTGACTAGAAATGGTGAAAGCATCCTTGCTTATCCCTGATCTTTGTGGAAAAGCTTTTAGTCTTTTACCATAATTGTTGTTGGCTGTGGGTTTTTCATAGAAGCCCTTTATCATGTTAAGTAAGTTTCCTTCTTTTCCAAATTTGTGGAGTGATTTTATCATAAAAGGTTATTGGATTTGTTAAATGCTTTTTATATATCAATTGACATGGTCATGTGTTTTTTTCCCCCTTAATTCTATTAACATGGTATATTACATTGATAGACTTGCATCGGTTGGACCACCTTTGTATTTCTGATCATGATATAGAGTAGTAGTTTTTAAATAAAATTCTATTGAAGTAGATCATTCATGCATGAGCATACATAAACAATGAGCATATATAGTATAATAAAAGTTGTGAACTTACAAAACAAACATGCATAGCACCATACAGTGCTCCCAAATATCACCCCACCACCAAAACTTTGCATTGTTGTGAAATATTTTTTACAAACTGTGAAAGAATATCACCAGAATATTACTAACTATAGCCCATATCTTACATTTGTTGTATTCTCCCCCAACCCACCTGATTTTTATTATTATTTAAGTAAATTTTATTTTATTTTATTCCCTCCCCTCCCCCCTACACCAAGATGGCTCCCTGGTCTTTTTGCTCATTGTTTTTCTTTATTGTCAGCTTCTTCTTGTTGTTTTTGCTCTTTGTCTACTCATTGTTGTTGTTTTTTTCTTGAGGAGGCAGTGGGAACTGAACCTTGGACCTCCCATGTGGGAGGCGGGTGCCAATCACTTGAGCCACATCCACTCCCCCCACCTGATTATTAACACCCTGTACTAGTGTTATAAGTTTGTTATAGTTCATGAGAGAATGTTCTCATATTTGTTTTGTTAACCACAAACCATTTTCTGCCACAGAATTCCTTGTGTTATACAGTCTCATGCTTTGTACAGTCCATTCAGATTGTACACTCAGTGGTTCTCATTTTCATCAGAGTTGTGCTGTGATCACCTCAGTTAATTTTAGAATGTTTTCATTACTCCAGAAGGAAAAATTGCCTATCCCCTATTGTCCCTTAGTATTGAAATATCTTCTTTGCCATTGCTGCAAAAATAATACAATAGTACAGTTAACTATTGTCCAGAAGTTATATTTGTTGTAATTTTCCTGTGTATCATCCTATTCTTAACTTTGTAAATGAAGAACATTTGAACATTTGTTACATTTAATACTGTTAACTTCAGTCTTCACCTACCACTGAAATCACTGTTACACATTCCCTAGATTATTTCTACCTTCCTTTCAATTGACATTTATGTCCACAGACTACTCTTTCAGCCACAATCACATTTATAAAACATCAGTGTTTGTTATGCCCACTGTAATATGTTACCATCAATTCTATTCATTTCTACACTTTTACAAGAAACCTTACTAAAAAGTCTACATATATTAAGCATCAGCTCCCATTCTCAACCCACATTCTCCTCGTAACCTAACCTATGTTCTAGAGTTTACCACTGTGAGTTTACTCATTATTTAGTTCACATTAGTGAGACCATACAATATTTGTCCTTTTGTGTCTGGCTTATTTCACTCAACATAATGTCTTCAAGATTCATCTATGTTCTCATAAGCATCCCAATTTCATTTCTCCTTACAGTTGAATAATATTCCATTGTATGCATATAGCACATTTTGTTTAGCTAATAAATATAGTTGTTCATATGCATAGAATATTGCTATGAACATCAGTGTGCAAATGTCAGTTCACATACTTGCTTTCAGTTTTTCTGAATATATTCCTAGTAATGAGATTTCTGGATCATATGGCAGTTCTATATCCAGCTTCTTGAGGCACTGCCAAACTAACTTCCACAGAAGCTGCAACATTCTGTATTCCAGTGAAGGAGTGTTCCTGTTTCTCCACATCCTGTTTAGCACTTGTTTTCCATTTTTTTAATTAATGGCCATATATGAGTTGTGAGATGACATCTCACTGTGGTTTTGATTTGCATTACCCTAATAACTAGTGGTATTGAAGATTTTTTTCATGTGCTTTTTTGTGATTTATATTTCCTCTTTGGAAAAATGCCTATTTAAGTCTTTTGCCCATTTTATAACTGGATTGCTTGCCCTTTTATTGTTGAGTTGTATGATCTCTTTATAAGATATGAAAATCAAACCCTTATCAGATATGTGGTTTCCAGATACTTTATCCCATTAAGTGGACTGCCTTTTTACCTTCTTGTCAGTCTTTTGAAGCATAAAAGTGTTTAATTTTGATGAGATCCAATTTACTTTTTCTTTCATTGCTTGTGTTTTGGGTTTAAGGTTTAAGAAACTACTGCCTACCACAAGATCCTGAAGATGTTTATCTACATTTTATTCTAGGAGTTTTATGGTGTAGCTTTTATTTTTAGTTCCTTGATCCATTTTGAGTTAATTTTTGTATAAGGTGTGAGATAGAAGTTCTCTTTCTTTCTTTTGGATATGACTCTCCAGTTCTCCCAGCACCATTAATTGAATAAACTGATCTGGCCCAGCTGGATGTGCTTAAAACAGCCTTTCAAAATATCACTTGACTATAGATGTGAGGTCTATTTCTGAGTTCTCAGTTCGGTTGCATTGGTCAATCTATCTGTCTTTATGCCAGTACCATGCTGGGTTTTTTGTTTTTTTGTGTTTTTTTTTAACCACTGTAGTTGAGTAATGTGATTTAAAGTCAGGAAGTGAGAGTCCTCCAACTTCATTCTTCTTTTTAAAGATGTTTTTATTTTTATTTTTTTAATTGCCTTTTTTTAAAAGATTTATTTATTTATTTCTCTTCCCTTCCCCCCACCCCCCAACCCGGTTGTCTGTTCTGTGTCTATTTGCTGCGTCTTCTTTGTCTGCTTCTGTTGTTGTCAGCGGCACAGAAATCTGTGTTTCTTTTTGCTATGTCATCTTGCTGCGTCAGCTCTCCATGTGTACGGCACCATTCCTGAGCAGGCTGCACTTTCTTTCATGCTGGGTGGCTCTCCTTACAGGGCGCACTCCTTGTGCATGGAGCTCTCCTATGCGGGGGAAACCCCTGTGTGGCTCGGCACTCCTTGCGCTCATCAGCACTGCACGTGGGCCAGCTCCACGCAGGTCAAGGAGGCCGGCGTTTGAACCGCAGACCTCCCATGTGGTAGGCGGACACCCTAACCACTGGGTCAAGTCCGCTTCCCAAGATGTTTTTAACTATTTGGAGCCTCTTACCCTTCCAAATAAAGTTGATAATTGGCTTTTCCATTTCTGCAATAAAAGCCATTGGGAATTTTATTGGGACTGTGTTGAATCTGGAAATCAGTTTGGGCAGAATTTACAGCTTGATGATATTTGGTCTTCCAGTCCATGAACATGGAATGTCCTTCCATTTATTTAGTTCTTTTTTGGTTTCTTATAGCAATATTTTGTATTTTCTGAATACAGGCCTTTTATGTCCTCAGATAAGTTTAATTTTAATATTTGATTCTTCGAGTTGCTATTATAAATGGATATTTTTTACTGACTTTTACTGATTGCTCATCATAGTGTATAGAAATGCTGTATATTTTTGCATATTAATCTCATATGCTGCTACTTTGTTGAACTTGATACTTCTAGTATCTTTGTTGTGGATTTTTCAGAATTTTTTAGATATAGGATCATATCATTAGTAAATAATGGAAGTTTTACTTCCTCCTTTCCCATTTAGGTGCCTTTTATCTCTTTTTCTGGCTTAATTGCTCTAGCTATAACCTCTAACACAATATTGAATATCAGTGGTGACAGGGGACATCCTTGTTTTGTTCCCAATCTATACAGGGAAGCTTTTAGTCATTCACCATTGAGTACAGTGCTAGTTGTGGGTTTTTCTTTTATGCACTTTACAATATTGAGAAAGCTTCCTTCTATTCCTATATTTTGGAGTGTTTTTGTAAAAAATGATGCTGTATAAATAAGTAAATAAGTGCTGTATTTTGTTAAATGACTTTTCTGCGTCAATTGAGAAGATCATGTGATTTTTCTTCTTTATTAATGTTGAAATAAAACTAATTGATTTTCTTGTGTTGAGCAACCCTTTTATATCTGGGATAAAACCCACTTATGATATACAATTCTTTAAATGTGCTTTTGGACTTGGTGTGCAAGTATATTTTGAAGATTTTTGCTTTATATTCATTAGAGAAACTGGCCTGTAATGTTCTTGTTTTTGTAGTATCTTTATCTGATTTTGGTATTAGGGTGATGTTGGCTTCAAAGAATGAGTTTGGTAGCATGTCTTCCTGTTCATTTTTTTGTAAGAGCTTGAGTAAAATGGTAGTAGTTTACCTTGAATGCCTGGTAGAATTCACCTGTGAAGTCTTCTGGTTCTGGGCTTTTCAATTTTGGGAGATGTTTTTCTTGTGATTGATTCGTTGAGGTCTTATATTTCTTTGAGGGTCATTGTAGGTTGTTGGTGTGTTTCTGGGAGCTTGTCCATTTTGTCTGTTAGCTAGTTTGTTGGCATAGAGTTGTTAGTAGTATCCTCTTATGATCTCTCTTATTTCTGTAGGATCAGTGGTAATGTTTCCCATCTCATTTCTAATTTTATTTATTTGGATGTTATCTCTTTTTTTTGTCAGTCTAGCTAAGGGTTTGTTGATTTTGTTGATCTCAAACCAACTTTTGGTTTGTTGATTCTTTTTTTTTATTGTTGTTATCATTCTCAATATCATTTATTTCTGTTCTGCTCATTACTTTTCCCACTTTGTCTTGGTTTGGGATTAATCTGCTGTTCATTTCCCAGTTCCTTTAGGTGTGCAGTTAGGTCTTCATTTTTAGCTCTTTGTTTTTGTTTTTTTTTAATGTAAACATCGAGGGCTATCAATTTCCTTCTCAGCACTGCCTTAGTTGTATACCAGAAGTTTGACATTGTGTTATCATTTTCATGTCTCAAGACATTTACTGATTTCTCTTGCAATTTCTTTCACCCCCTGATTATTTAAGAGTGTGCTGCTTAATCTCCATATATATGTGAATTTTCCCTTTTTCTGCCCACTTTTGATTTCCAGCTTCATTCCATTATGATCAGAAAAAGTGTATCATTCCAGTCTTTTAAACTTTATTGCAAAAAATGTTATACTGCTGTTTGGGGTGTAATACTCTATAAATGTCTGTTAAATCTAGTTCATTTATCATATTTTTCAAACTCTGTTTCCTTATTTATCTTCATTTTTCCATACTGCTGGATTTGGTTGCTAATATTTTGTTGAAAATTTTTGCATATAATTTTATAAGGGATATTGGTCTGTGGATTTCTTGTGATGTTTTTGTCTCCCTTTAGTATTAGGACAATGCTAACCTCAATGAGTGGGAAGTGTTTGTGCCTCTATTTTTGGGAAAAAGAATAGAGGACTGATATTAATTACATGTTCCTAGAATTCACCAGTAAAGCTATTTGTTCCTGGGCTTTTTTTGTTGAATATTTTTGATTACCAGTCAATCTCTTTACTTAGTAAAGATCTATTTGTATTTTTTATTTTCTTGAGTCCATTTTGTTAATTTGTATCTTTCTAGGAATTTGTTGATTTCATCTAGGTTGTCTACTTTGTTGGCCTAAAATTGTTCATAGTATTTTCATATTATTCTTTTTATTTCTGGAAAGTCAGTAGTAATGTCCCACTTTCATTCCTGATTTTAGAGATTTGAGTCTTCTCTTTTTTCTTAGTCATTTTAGCTAAATGTTCATATATTTTATTATTTTTTAAAACATCCCTGCTTTTCTTTTTTTTTTTTAAGATTTATTTTCTATTTATTTCTCTACCCCCTCCCCCAGTTGTCTGCTCTGTGTGTCCATTCGCTGTGTGTTCTTCTGTGACCACTTCTATCCTTAGCAGCAGCACCAGGAATCTGTGTTTCTTTTTTTAAAAATTTCTCTCCCCCTGCCCCCCAGTTGTCTGTCCTCTGTGTCTATTTGCTATATGTTCTTCTTTGTCTGCTTCTGTTGTTGTCAGCGGCATGGGAATCTGTGTTTCTTTTTGTTGCATCATCTTGTGACAGCTCTCCGTGTGTGCGGCACCATTCCTGGGTAGGCTTCACTTTGTTTCACGCAGGTGGCTCTCCTTATGGGGCACACCCCTGTGTGGCACAGCACTCCTTGCGCACATCAACACTGTGCATGGGCCAACTCCACACGGGTCAAGGAGGACCCGGGGTTTGAACCGCAGACCTCCCATGTGGTAGACGGATGCCCTAATCACTGGGCCAAGTCTACTTGCCTCATATATTTTATTAATGTTTTCAAAGAACCAACTATTTTTCTGTTCTCTGTTTCATTTAACTCTGATTTAATCTTTCTGCCACAAAGCTTTCCTATCAAGATTCTTTTTTTAAAGACTCCCCCTACCATTTTTTTTAAAAAGAAGCTTTAGATTACATAAATGTTACATCAAAAGTATAGGGGATTCCCACATACACCACCACCTCCCAGTTGCCCCCATTAACAACATCTTTCATAACTATGGTAGATTTGTTATAGTTGCCTATCAAGATTCTTAATTAACCTTTGCCTAGTTGCTGTAGACCTTTGACTAGTTCTAGAGCTCTGATGAAGTTGATTCTCATAGTGTTTACCTATTTATTCACTGTTTTTGTGGAGGGATGGACCCTTGGCCTTCTCTACTCTGATGTTTTTGTGGACATTGTTCTAAGACAATGACTTGTCTGCATTGATGTGTGGGGCAGAATCATAAGCCAGAAGGACCTGCACGTCAGAAACTTGGTATAGTCAGTTTTGCTATAACATGTCATATGCATTCTTAAAATTTGCTGTGCTTTTCAAAATTGTACAGTAAAAACCAGATAGCTTATATTGGAGAAATGAGGTGAGAGAGACAAAAGTCAAAAATTTCAGTGACACATTAAAAAAAAGACTGGAAACTTAATAAAAGTGGCAGCAGAGTTTTACACTTGTTAAATGTTTAAGGTATACATAATAGCATAAAAAATATTTACCGTTAAAGAGATCTTCCCATTGCTGGTGGTAGTATGTATTGAAAGGATTGCAAATTTTTTTGAACTGGTAGAGGATTTTCTGAAATCAGACAAAGTTTTAATACCATACATGGATGCATGTAGTTCATAATTCACAGTTAACTGAGATGTTTGACATGTGTGCATGTGTACATTTTATGTATTCCTTTGGGGCGCTGTTCAGCTTGGTACAGTTTTCTGTGTTCACCTAGTGTTTTCTGAAGATGAAATCCTGCATAAGCAAATGCAGAATTTGAGTTATGCTCAAGTTGTTCCCTAATATATCAGTTGTTTTAGAACAATTAAGTACTTTCAAAACTAGTGTTATAGCTGAACTGACTGTGACAGAAACTGAGGAATGTCAGCATTGCTCAGTAAATACTGTTAGGGAAAGTGGAATTAAAAATGTCATCAGATTCCAACTCATCCATAAACAAACAGTAATACCAGCTGTATTAGCAGGTAAATATGAAAGCTTTAAAATGTGAAATACAAAAAAAGTTGTACTTCCTTAACAATCCCATTTAAAATTGCAATCTTATGCTCAGTTAATCCATGTTTCCTTTTGACTGCTTTGTTTTTCTCTTCATCAAGCAAAACAGTCTCATATACTATATTATTTTCTTGTCTGAAAATTGTCTGAGTTACTTCATTGATATATATGCAGTACCAAGAACAATGCTTGAAATGAACTAGCCACTTAATATAAATATTTATTGAATGAGCAATTAATAAGGAGTCAAGCAATCCATTGAAAAACAGTAGGCATTTCTGTCTGAAAGAAACATGAATGCTAAAAATGACTATATAAGAAAAAGCCCAACTTTACTGTGATCAAGGCAACACAAACTGAGACTGCAGTGAGACAGTCTCAAAAGGACAAACATTAAGAAGTCTTAGAATACCAAATGTACCAGAAACTCTTTCATAAGCTTGACACACAACCACTTTGAAAACAGTCCTACTTCCCATATGATGCTGAGCCTGCCCATTCCCTCTGACTCAGCAATTATGCTTCTAGGTGTATATGCTGGAGATACCAGGAAATATGTAAAAACAGATCTGAGGTGTCATTGTAATGACAAATAACAGGTTCCCTGGTGAATGGCTACTTGCAGAATGGTTGATGACTATGTTGTAATATATCCATGCTGTGTGCTGCAACAGTGTGAATGGATCTGAAATAAAATATTGCATTAAAAAGCAATTCTGGGGGGATGGAGGATATATGGTAACCTCTTATATTTTTTATAATGTATCCTTTTTTGTGATGTATGTATCTTCAAAAAATACAATTTACAAAAATGATGGGGTTGGGGGAGTGGGGTGTAGGTTATACGGGAACCTCAAGTTTTTTTTTTTAATGTAATGTTCTATGTGATCTATTAACTTTGAAACAATCTATTAAAAAAATAGTTGGTTGAAAGCAAACCAGACAATAACTGATCAGTAAATGTTTAAACAATGAATAAACCCTCTAAGAATGAATGCTATGCTTAAAGGGAAAAAACACCAAATATAACTGTGACTGAAAAGGTGATTTTCCATTCTCACCATTGCTGTTAAAATATGCACTAACCATTAAAGAAAAAGTTGCTACTTAAAAAAAAATAAAAAGCAATTCTAGGTAAGTCCTACAGACTGTAGAGTAGGTGTTGCAGCTCTGCAGAGGCTCAGAGCCCAGCTGGCACATGGACAGTACAGGGATTCAAGTCTCCTGAGTATACACCAACCCCAGCGCCAACCACAGGTTCAGTAAAAGTGACAGAAGAGATGTGTGTAGAGAGGTCACTTCTGAGTCCCAACTCCATCACACTCAGGAGCACAAATTCCAAAGTAGGGCCCACTGAAAAGGCACTGAACTCCAGAGCCATCTGCCGTGACCGTAGGGACCTGTGTGTCTCCATAGCCCTCAGGAGCACCACTACCTGGGGTTGTTTCTACTTTGGCCATCTGGGAAGAAGAGGTAAAATATGGGGGCATTTTTGGGACTTGGAGTTGTCCTGAGTGATATTTCAGGGACAGATGCAGGACATTATATATCTTGCCCATAACCCACTGGATGGACTGGGGGGGGGGGATGGTGTAAATTACAATATAAACTATAATTCATGCTGTGTGGCAGTGCTCCAAAATGTATTCATCAAATGCAATGAAAGTGCCAAACTGATGAAAGAGGTTGTTAATGTGGAAGGAGTGTGGAAGGGTGGGGAGTGGGGTATATGAGAACCTCATATTTTTTAATGTAACATTTTGTGCGATCTATGTATCTTTAAAAAAAAAGACAATAAAATATCTTTTAAAAAAGCAATTTTAGGGAAGTAGCTGTGGCTCAAGAAATTGAGCTCCCTTTTACCATATGGCGGTCCCAGGTTCGATCCCTGGGACTTCCTGGTTTAAAAAAAAAAAGCAATTCTAGAAATATACATATGGTATGATTCCATATTAATGAAGTTCAAAAATACATATAGGAAAACAATATGTGTATTAAAACAAAAAGCAATAGAATGCTAAATCACTGATTTTAATAGGGTTTCTTCTGGATTGGGGGATAGGATAGGTAGGTGTTCGCATGTAGATTGGAGGATATTGGTAACATTAAGTGAGTTGTGGGTTCATTGTTGTTTGATTTTCTTTTTTCATTTTTTTCTTTTTTTGTGTTTTATTCCTCTTTTTAACAATTTTTAAATTTTGCATCATTTTTTATTTGATTTTTATACTTCATAATATACACATGTGTGGCATGCCTGATTTTTTTGGGTATCAAATGTTAAAATATGGGTAGAGAGAGTGGAGGTGGTGGTGATTATATTCTGTTATTCCAAGATGTGACTTCCAGTAGATCTCATCTCCTGTGTTTCCTTCTGCTCTCTCATGCTTTTTCTCTGTGAAATAGTTTGTTTTCTGAACCATAGGGACTTTTCCTAACCTTTCCTTAATCCCTGCAGTCATACTGAGCGCCAGAATTTCTTTTAAGCTCTTCTGTGTCCTTCATCTCTCCTCCCTTGGATTGGAGGATTAACCATTAGCTTCTTTGACCCTTCTTCCCTAAGTGCTTGTTCACATCTTGACTGCCATGCTTAGAACTCTATACTCTGTGCCTGGAACAAAGCTTGGCTCATCTAGTGGATGGAAGAAATCATCTCATCTACCTTCTGTTTGTCTCTCTTTATAGTACCTCTTCAGTGATTCATAAATTTACAAGACTTGAAGCCTGTTACTCCCAAATTATGTCACAATCTTATTTGGTCCCTTTGCTCTGGAGCCCCTTACTATTCCTTCCTACAGTAAATTCCTCCTGGGCTCTGATTCCTACATTTTCAACAAAGCAAAAGCTAAAATTATATCTCACAAATTGAAAATTCTTCTCACATCCTATTTACTTATTAGGTTTATTCATTAGAAGTACTTCAACTGACAAAAATGAAATTCCTTTAAATCTTCCATCTCTGCCATTCTCTTGCAGTTCTTGTTTCACCTTTGTAAACTGACTTCAAAATCCTTCAGAATCTCACTTTCACCTGACATCACTCACAAGCAGATCCATACACTTAGGTTTATGTTTTGATTCCTCTAATGTATAATATGAATTAGACTGTAAAGCTTCTGTGTGACTAGCCTGACAGGGTAAGTCTAAGACTGCCCCTAATACCTAACACATCAAATTTAAATTCCTCTTTGATGAGTATCAAATATGGCCCCATTTTGCCTGCCTAAATTAATTTTTCTCTGGTGTCTGAAATTTCAGCTCAGTTCTGTTCGGTAAAGTCTTCTTGATGTCTCTCAAACATACTGTTCCTCCCTTATTTACACTTCTTATTCCATTGTGTCTTGCCTGTCCATAGTTAAATGAACCAATGCATGAAAAGTGCTTAAAACAATACCTGGCATATAGTAGTCCTATTGCTAAGTTCTTGTTTTTGTTGGTTTATACACTTTTTAGGTTTGAGCTCACGTTTTCTATTCTCTTCGTGAAATATTTTTTGACTATATTAATCGTGTCCACTTAATGACTGGCATTTTAAGAAATTAAAATTTGGTCATAAATTTTGATACTTGACAAGATGTGTTTCTTGCCTAAGGCTTTTTTCCCCCATAAATTTTGATATCCCCAAAAGAAGGACATCTCTTTTACTCTTCCTTCCTCTGCTAGGTAACATATAATAGATATTTGATGATTACTTTGTTTATTGTGTAGCCTGGGAAGAGAGAGTTCTTTCATATTTATTCATTCAGAAACCTAGGAACTCTATAAATTGGCATGCTCAGGTCAAAATCTTCAGCTTATGAATCATTAGATATAAGGTGGCAGTGAGTCTGAGAGATGTGTTTTGAGGCAGTTTTCCCAGTAACTTTGGTGCACCCACTTACTTGTACATGCCGAGTGATTTATTATCCATTCAGAGGAGCGCAAAGGAAATTGGAAATATGGTAATACCTGCCAGGACATTAGGTTGTATTTGTGATAAAATAACAAAAGCAGCATCAAATATTTCAGAATTCTATGTTTAGAAAGGAATGCTTTTATAGAGTCATGGTATACAACGTGATATAGTTAGTATTGATAACTTCTGTGAGAAGGCTTGTTTTGGATAATATAGAACAGTAGTCATTTCTTGAAGGGTTTCTAGCTTATAAGTCAAGCTGACTGAAAGGCTTACTACTAACCCAGTGGATGGATATAAGGGCAGGCCTGTGGTTAGGCATGAGAGAGTTTTGGAGGAAGTCTGCTTTGTGGAGAGTAAAGGGTAGTCATTGCAGCCATGAGGAATGATAGTTATCACCACAAATAGGATTCAATTGTAAGGTTTTATCTGTCAGAAGGCAGATTTGTGTCTGTCTTATTTCTTGGTCCCTTCAATGTTGTAGGTCTTGAACATAGAACTGATAATGATGTTTTCAATGTAGATAGCTGTCATGTTCAGAGAAAAGCTTTTCATAATAAATAGAAAAAAGATAAATATTCTTAAAACTAGGTTGAAAGCTCTCTTTAAGATTCACACAGGAAATGAAACCAGAAATGCTGAAATACGTTTCTGGAAACCAGAAATGGTGAAGTACGTGTGTGTGTGTGTGTGTGTGTGTATCTCCCTGCAAAGTAAAGAATTATTATGTGAGGTATAAGTTTATTTATGACAGAGTGAAATCAACAGGTAGAAATAGAGAAACTTTGATTTGATGACCTTGATAGGTTAGTAGTGAACAACTCTGGTAGAGGTGAAGGTATAATAGCCAAATAAAACTTTGCATCTGATCTTGTTTCAAGAATAACCTAAATGTGTGCTTTCTTTGGACATTGGATTTCCATGTGAATCAGAGCTGGACTGAAAATTACACTCCAGGCAACAGGGTTGTTCTATTGAACATGAGGAAATTTTTGCTTTCTGAAATTTTATTTGGCATTGGTAAGTAGAATAGAAAAGAGTGGGGAAATGGACTTTGCCCAGTCGTTAGGGCATCTGTCTACCACATGGGAGGTCCGTGGTTCAAACCCCAAGCCTCCTTGACCCATGTGGAGCTGGCCCATGTGCAGTGCTGATGCGCACAAGTGCCGCGCCACCCAGGGGTGTCCCCCCGCATAGGGGAGCCCCACACGTGGGGAGTGTGCCCCCTAAAGAGAGCCGCCCAGTGTGAAAGAAAGTGCAGCCTGCCCAGGAATGGTGCTGCCCACACTTCCCATGCCGCTGACAACAGAAGCGGACAAAGAAACAAGACACAGCAAATAGACACAGAGAACAGACAAGGGGGGGCTCATTAAATAAATAAATAAATCTAAAAAAAAAAGAGTGGGGTGAGATTGAAAGCATATATATTAGTGAGGATCCTGAAGTAAAAGAGAAGCACCCATATTTTGATGTGCCTCCTCTAAATATAATTTTTATTGTGATATCTCCCCTCAATACCATTGCCTACTAATTTTTCTTGTGGGTCTACATATTATTCATTTAGGTCTCAAGCATTCATCTAAGCAGTGTCTTGTTTGAAATATTTTCTGTTTATTTAACTTTGTTTATTTTTTTAAAAGATTTATTTCTAACCTCCCCCCCCCGCCCGTTTGTGCTTGCTGTCTGCTCTTTGTGTCTGTTCGTTGTGTGCTCTCTGTGTCTCCATGTTATTAGGAGGCACTGGGAACTGAACCGGGGACCTCCCTTGTGGGAGGAGGGTGCCCAACTGCTTGAGCCACATCTGCTTCCTGCTGTTATGTCTCTTGTGTCTCCTTCTTGCTTCATCTCGTTATGTCGTCTTGTTGCATCAGGTCATTGTGTTAGCTTGTTGCGTCAGCTCACTGTCTTGCTCATCTTCTTTAGGAGGCACTGGGAACTGAACCTGGGACCTCCCATGTGGGAAAAGGGTACCCAACTACTTGAGCCACATGTGCTCCCCCTGTTTATTCAATTTTGAAGATCATATTTCTAAAGTGTCAAATTCCTGTTTTTTTTTCCTGGACTCCTCTCCCATTTTCCACTACTGCAGACTGTTTGTTTTGTCTAAATCTAGGGGAGCAAGAAGTATGCCCTTGGGCTTACTTTCAGGCCAAAAGGCCAAGCTATACTAGGCATTTGTAGATTAAGTCCCCTTTTCACATTAAATGTGTTAACAATTATAAGGTATGGTAAATTATTTTCATTTCTAGAATTCTGGAAAGTTGATGACCTGATGGAGAAGATCCAGGAAAACCAAGACCAGCCTTTATGGAAAGTTGATTTCATTAACAAAACACTGTCTAAGGTGAGAAATAGAACATTAGGAAAAATATTTAGTGTGAACCCAAACCCAGTGTGAATGGAAAAATACCTGATAAATCTGACTTAGGTGGAATGAGCTTGCACTATATTTCAGAATTAATTATTAGTAATAGAAACTCCATTGTAAGGAAGTTTGATCAGTTAAATACACATGGGAAATTACTCCTCTGTATAAGGCATAGGAATCCTCATTCCAGAGAGGAACATTTTGTGTATGACAGAATTGTGAAGGCCATTAGTCAAAGTGAGGTCCTATTCCAGCATCAGAATATTCAAACTCTGAAGCAGCTTTTTGAATGTAACAAATGTGGGAAAGCCTTTCATGAGGAGACATCATTACCCATAAGAGAGAATACTCATGGGAGAAGTACATGAAATGTGAAAACCTTTTCTAATAATTCAGCCCTTCTTGCCCATCATAGAAATCACATAAGGGAGAATGGCTATGAATTTAATGACTGTGAGAGGAGGTCTGTTGGGGAAAAGTCAACAAAAGTCAACTCTGAATAAACTCTATAGAGTTCCCTTGGGAGAGAAACATGATTGTAATGTGAGTGAGAATAGTTTTAGCAAGAAGTCCCTTCCCATTCATACTGAGAGAACTCAACAAGGAGAAACCACCTTTGAATGTGATGAGGGTGGGGAAGTCTTCAAGAAACCAAATCTCTCTCATTATCAGCAAGCATATGCAGGAAAGAAACCCTATGAAAATAATCAGTATGGGAGATCCTTTTGGCAGACACTAGTTCTTCCTTAACATCAGCAAACACACATAGGAAAAAAACTCTATGAATGTAGTGATTGCAGGAAAACCCTCAGCCACAAATCATCTCTCATAGTTCATAAGAGGATACACAAAAGGGGAGAAAGCTTATGAATGTAGTGAATGTGGGAAAACATTTACAAATAGATCAGGCCTCTCAGGATACACACAGGGTAGAAACCACATGAATGCATTGAAGGTAGGGAAACATTCAGATATAGGTCAGGCCTCATAGTGCATCAGAGAACACACACAAGGGAATGTAATGAATGTGGATGTAACGAATGTGGAAAAAAATTCTGTGACAAGTCAAATATCTGTGTGCACCAGAGAACTCACAAAGGGGAGAAGCCCTATGAATGTAATGAATGTGGAAAAACCTTCCTCTACAATTCATTCCTCATGGTACCTCACAGGATACACACAGGAGTGAAACCCTATGAATGTAATGAATGTGGGAAAACATTTTCCCAAAAGCCAAACTTCATTAACCATCAGAGAACTCATACTGGAGAGAAACCCTATGCATGTAATGAATGTGGAAAATGGTTCTCTGTGAAGTCAAAACTTAGCGTGCATCACAAAACTCACACAGGGGAAAAACTCAATGTGATTGTGGGAAACCTTTTTCCAGAAGTCATCTCTTATAGTACATCAGAGAATACCTACAGGGGAGAAACCTTGTGAATGCCATGAATGTGGGAAAACTTCTTCCCAGAAGTCATCCCTTAGAGTACACCAGAAAACACACAAAGGGGAGAAGCCTTATGAATGTATTCAATGCAGGAAAACCTTTTACCAGAAGTCAGGTCTCACTAAACATCAGAGAACTCACATGGGAGAGAAACTTCATAAATGTAATGAATGTGGCAAAACTTTTTACCGTAATTCATCCCTTAGAGTACATCAGAGAACACACACAGGGCAGAAACCCTTCTGCCAAAAGTCATCCCTCTCAGCTCATCAGAGAACACACACAAGGGAGAAAGCCTGTGAATCTACAAATGTGGGAAAGCCTTTTACAAAATTCAAAATTGATTAATTCAAGAACCTACACAGAGAAGAAACCCCTGTCTACATCCTGAAAGTACAGAAACCTTTTCTTATTTCACTTACTCAGTTTGCATAAGAAATAGCACAGGGGAGAAACTTAATATAAACATGAGAAGTATTTTACCCAGAGTAAAGTCACATCCCATTGAACAGCAGATATTTGGAGCACCTTATGAAAATTTTGAATGTGTCACAACTTTCAAAATGATTCATTTTTGATCATATGTCAGAGGATTTATCTGAATGGAAATTAATCACTTTGGGAAATGAAAATAATATTTTTTCCAGGAAATATACTAAAACTCCTGTTTTATATATGACACCAAAATTGTTACTGAAAATATTCAGTTAGAGGCATGACCAATTTGCTATAGCATCTAAATTTGAAAAGCATGATTAAGTCGAGTAATTAAAAGTACTGTTTTTAAGCATAAATATGAAGAACCACTGAGTTGAGTATGCTTTATCATTGAAATAGTGTGTATATATGCTTGCTTACTGGAACCTATATAATCCTAGGTAAAATGTACCCCAACTTGGTTGATAACTATGACATGTTGTAAATATTCATGCTTAAACACCTGTGTCTTTTTCAACTGTAAAACAAAATCTATATTTAAATAAAATATTTGTGGAGTGTAAATCAATGTACTCATATCTTTCTTGGCATTCTCTTGGTGTATATCAATAAATATAGCCATTGTTCTTAAGCACCCTCTCCAATAAAGAATCCAAACAGTGTGTTTGTAAATTTTTTAGCTGACTAAATGGCTAGATGGGATAATATTTTATGCCAGAGTTAAGTATAAAATTATTGAAAAGATTTATTGTTCTACAAACGAACTTTTGCACAAAGTGCTGTCTCATTCTAAGCTACTGGAAAACTGGACACAATATATGAAACAACTAGAAAACTGGAAAAATATTAAACAACTTTTAAGCAATTGGACATTAGGGGTTGTGTGACTGATTCCTTAGAGAGGAAAAAAAAAAAAACCAAAACATCCCTGTGATGTCCCCAGCTTCCTGTTGGGAGAAAAGCCCTGATACGGCATATGTAGGGAAAATGCCAAATATAGCCTGGCTCAATAATGGAGAGACGTTTCAGAGTTCAGTGTGGTTAAATCAGCTCTGATTTGGGGAGGAGACTACTGGAGAGGGAGGTAGCAGAGAAAGAGCTCAAGAAATCTGAGAATCATTCTGCATATGCTAAGGGAAGGCTCTTCCAGTCCAGGCACTAGACAGCTGCTGAGGCAGGGACAATTATTGGGGAAACTGTATGATAGACAGTTCTCAGAGTTTATGCAGAGCTGGGAATCATTGCTTTCTAACTAGCCAAGACCCCTGTTCCCTCAGATCCTAAGATCTCATACTCTTAAGTTCCCTTTTGGGATCACGTTTGAAGATCCCATTGGTATATTGGGAGCAGACAAGAGTGGAGGTTTGCCATGATGCCTAATAATCAGCCTTCCAGACTCTGAATGTCTTATTCCCCCTGGCATCCAAGTGGAGCCTCCATCTCCTTATTTATCTTTATAAAAATGGAAGAGTAGAACTAACACTGAAAAAATCTCCATGAATATACTAATAAGGTACTCCCTGCTGACTTCATGGGGAGGCAGGTCAGACGATACGGCTGCACAGTTTCAACAGAGCTCATGGGTGCAGTCATTCTCTACAATCTAAGAGTAACATTCCATTAAAAAGGAAATTGGAAGAGATTAGGAGCCATGGTCAATCTCTGGGGGCTTTTAGGGCCCCCACAGCTTGCTCAGCATTGAGAGATCCTGGATTTATGACCGCTGGCTCAGGATCAACAAGTCTGCTCATCCTGGAAGAGACAAGAAATCTGTATCCCTTGTAGAAGAAGCAATTGAGAAGAAGGTCTGGGAAGACCAAAGTAGCTATCTCTGCTGGGGGACCCTAGGCAACTCATTTCCCCTCCCCATGTTTATAGCCTCCTCTGGATGGTGATAGGTTCTTACATAAATTTCTTGAGTACCTTTTATGCACCAGACCTATGCTAGGAATGTTCAAATTTTAGTGAGCTGGATATGTTGGATAATGGTGTCCTTGACATAAAGATAAAGAGAGTGGGTATCGGAGAGGGAACTGACTTATGTAAGAGTTCCATAGGGAGACTGGTGAGGTTAGCCTATGCATCTAAAATAGAAATATGAAACTGTGTACTGTGAGATCTGATTGTTTTTTTCATTTCACAAGTACTACATAACATTCTTTTTCTAAATGAATTAGTAACAAGTAAAGATAAGATCTGCCATAATGTACAGTTCCAGTATTGAGACTTGTCATTCAGGAAACTGGTTAGGTCAGTGTGCATCCTTCCTGATCATTTTCTATGCATTTAAATCCAAATATAAGAACATGCACCAAATATATAAAACAACATTGGCATTTTGTGGGAATTTGAACCATGAAATTTGAAATTTTCCCTTTCACTTTGTTGTAAAATTTTAACAAATGCAGCTTCCAAATTATTTTATAATTATTTGGTATCACAAAGCCTAAAGCTGACTTGCTCAGTTGATTATGAATTGTGGTTTTCACTGCATGGTAGTGGCACTTTAGTAAAGAGAAACTTATGCTAAAAATGGTATTGTTTACACACTTTGGAGGTTTTGAAGTTGAATTAATATTCAGTGCTATAGTTTAAAATTCCATGAAAACATCATCTGGGTGTTCACGAGGTCACAAAAAAGATATGCCTAAAATCACTGCTAGAGGTCTGAGAAGAAAATTTTAAGTATTGCTATGACTAATTGAATAATGTTTATAACATACACAGCAGCATTAAGAGTATGCTGGAGTGGTTGCAGATTTATGCTCTAGAAGAATATGTCCTCATTGTGTTTCATTCAGTCCTATGAGAAAATTGGTATGGAATCATATAATTAAAACATTTTAAGGGTCTAAGAATTTTTGTCATGCAGACTGTTCTGGATTGCTCTATGCCGGTATATTTATTTTGCATAGTACAGATTTTTTTGTTTCATACATTTCAGTGTTGAGATTTTAGGATATGTGCTTGTTTTTTAAAAATAAGATACCTTACCTATTCTTGTGTAATTTGCATTTTTAGTTTTATGGTATGCTGTGGACTCTTCTTCCATCCCCCAGTGTTAGCTTGATAATATTCTTAGTGACCAAATAGTTTCCCATTGAGCATAGACAAGATTAGTTTGACCAATCAATGTACTGATGGAAATTGACAAAGTTGAACAGAATATTTTAAAAAAATCTTCCAAGGAGTATCAAAGAACTATAAAGACAGTAACTACTGGAATGTGGTATGGAAGAGGGCAGGAATTGTAAGATGTTAGTTCACCATGTCATCCTGCTTTTGCCCTTGCAGCACAGAATGATCTGAGAGAGTAGCCAGCCTGAGATTTGCTTTTGGGAGTGTTGTGGTACTGATGGGAAAAAAGAGACACCTGTGGTCCATAGGGCAGATGGACTATAATAATAATCTCATCTTTGACTTGGCCCTTGGAGGACTTTCTTACATGATGAACGGAAGTAAATCAGCCCTCCTACAAATTTTAGCCAGATTTCAAGATGTTTGGGAGGTCTAGAACATTCCTAGGCCCTGAAAGTCTGTTAAAAATACCAAGGAGTGTTGGAGCCCCCAAATTCCCTGTCAGAAGCAAGAAAAATTCCTCTGAAGGCAGAAAAATCATCTTAGACCTCAGATAAGCTTTTGAAAATAATTTTTCAATTACTATGCTCGGCACATAATCACAGATAGCCAGGCCAGAAAGAGATAGTAACCATGTGTAAGAACCAGCAGAAAGAGCAGACACAAGGGACTCTATGGAAGATTCTTAACACACGTAAATGATGAAACAAAGTTAGTGGTTTATCTCCCTTACAGGAGATACAAGACTGGAGTTAAATATTTTGGCTACTGAAAACAACAAAAAGTGTCCTCGTCATTCTGAAAAATTAACCAAATAGGCATTCTAGAACTGCTTAACACTAATTGGATGGTTTAACAGATTAGACACAAATTGACCTGGGAGATAGTTCAGAGGAAATCATTTATAGTAAAGCACAGAGAGGCAAATGGATGTCAAATATAAAAGAGACTGAAAATTATAAAGGATACGTAGTATGTTTTATGTATTTATTTAATTGAGTTGCAGAGGATGTAGAGAATAGTATTTAAGAGATAAATGGTGAGAAATTTCCAGGAATGATTGAAAGACATTTATTCACAGATATCAGAAATGCAGTAATACCAAGGACATAACATAAAATGAGCTCCTGGAAGCCTGATAAGAAAACTATAGAAAATGAAAGATGAAGGTCGAATACTAAGACATCCAGGGAATGAAAAGGTTACATCAGAGGAACAAGAAATTGTCTTGTCATGATCATTAGTGAAAGAAAAAGTGAAAGATAACTCTATGTTCCTTTTTGTTCCAAACAAAAATAACTCTTAAGAAAGAGGGCCAAGTAAAGTTTTGAAGACAAAAATGAGAATTTTCTGTCAGAAGTCTTGGGTTAAACAAATAAAAGGGTATTATTCTTTGAAGGAAAGCAAAACAATGCCAGATGAATGACCCAGATTAAGGAAGGTGTGGAGTGCAATTATTGTGGTAAATATGTTGCATAGATAAGAATGAATATTGACTACTTAAACCATAATAATAATTTTTGGTAGGGACGTGTAGATATATAGGTGCAAATTATACAGACGTTACATGAATCTGGATTAAAACAAATTTTAAAAATTGTGTGACCATTAGGGAAATTTGAGCAATGATTGGATATTCCGTGAAAGGAATTATTAGTTTCCAGGAATTGTAGTTATGTTTTTCAAGAAAGTTCTCAATATTTTAGAGATACATAATAAAATATTTACATATGCAGTTATATGATGGCCGAGGTTAGCTTAAAAATCATTCATGTCAAGGTTTGGGTGAAACTACATTGGCCACTATTTAGTAAATACTGAAGCTGAATGATAGGTACTTGCGGGTTCAGTGTACTGTTCTTCCTACTTTTGCATAGGTTTGCTAGTTTTCCATCATAAAAGTTAAAAATCAGCATAAGCATAGGCGGAGGGCAACAGTATGACAAGTACCTGGTGGTTCATTATGTGGTTCTTTTTACTTTTGTATATGTTTTATTATATTTTCTATAATGTTGAGATGATATAAAGTAAAACACAAAAATAACATATACATACAAGTGTGTGGAGAATTGAAATGTAGCCAATAATACTGAAGTCTAGAAGCAGGTAAATTGATGTATAGAATGTGTGAGAATTACTTAGCCCCAAATAGGAACAACCCAGCTGTCTATCAACAGAATAATGTATACATTATGGTATATTCATACAGTGGAATAGTAGATAGCAGTGGAAATTATCTATAGCTACACATGAAGCTTAAATGAGTCTGACAAGTTGATGCCAATCCCCAAGGAAGTCATTCTTAAATTTTTTTAAAATTATTTTTTTAAAATATTAAAAATATATTTTAAAAAAATCACAAGTGCTTACTGTAAAATTCATGATATTGGCTATATTTCAGGAAACAGATACATAGAGTGCTGCTGTGGTCCTGGCGATATCCTAATTCTTATTTGAGTGGCATATATTTGTTTTATCCAGGTCTCTGTATGTGTGTTATATTTTGTAATAAATAGCTTTAAACAAAATTTTAAACACCTTCGTAAATTTGTAAGTTGCATGATCACATTTGGAAAAAATTAGGCTTCATAGAAGTAATTTGGCCAAACTAAAAAAATCAACAAAAAAGTGCAAAATTATTCAGTTATTTAGAATTAAAGGTATATTTTTGGCAGAATATATACCAGCACAGTTTATCTGGTTAGAAAAATAAGAAGCAAAATTAAGAACTATACATACAAATTCATTGCATTAAAAGTTCATAAATATAAACAAATGATTGTTGTATCACATTACATTTTGTGGATGTTGTATCACATTACATTTTGTGGAAGTTCTATAGCAAATAATTGATGTAGACTGCAATAATTTCTATAAAGGCAATATTGGAAAAATTAGAAGGGAAGAAATTGTGCAGAATAGAAAATTCACTCAAGATTGAAGTGGCTTCACTATTTTGCTGCAGAAAGTCCTTTCTCACAGCAAGTTCATCAATATATGTTTTAAATTTTAAACTTCTTTTATCAGGAAATACTTTCAAACTTACAGGACAGTTACAAAAATAATAAAAACCCCATAGAAAACACCAACATGTCCCTAACCCCCTCAATTACCCCCAAACCACCAATTTTAACATGTGCCCACATTTGTCTTATCATCCCAGTTATCTATCCATCTGTGTCTCTTATCAATCCATTTTCTGAACCTTGGGGTGTAGGCTGTGTATATCATGTTCCTTGAACACTTAATACTGCCATATACATTTCTAAGAACAAGGGTATTCACTTATATATCCACCTTAAGTGTGGTTTTCAAGTTCAAGAAATTCAACATTGATATAAAGCTTACAGTCTATTTTCAGGTTTTTTCATATGTCCCAATAATTTTCTTATG
The DNA here is from genome assembly GCF_030445035.2 of Dasypus novemcinctus. Lineage (NCBI taxonomy): Eukaryota > Metazoa > Chordata > Mammalia > Cingulata > Dasypodidae > Dasypus > Dasypus novemcinctus. The sequence goes on from NW_026688166.1 coordinate 295,042, forward strand.
AATCTTCTCACATCCCTTGCTCATTCCCATCCAGGATCATATGTTGCATTTACTTGTCATTGTCTCTTTAGTCATTCAAAATTAAGCACTATATGTATAAATAATAAATTCATTGCATTAAAATGTCATAAATATAAACATTGTGGGAAAATATATACAACATAAACTTTCCCATCCCAGCCATCCCCAAGCATACCATTCAGTGGGATTAGTCACATTCACAATGTTGTGCAGTTCTTGCCACCTTTCATTACTAAAACTTCCCCATCTCCTCAAACTCTACTTTCATATTGCATTAACTCCCCATTTCCTCTGCCTCCTGCCTATTGTAATCTGTACTCTAATTTCTGTGTCTCTGAGCTTGCATATTTTCTGATATTTTCTTTGTGGTTCCATGGGGCTTAAATTTCAAACCCTCAATCTGTACAAGTTTTGTTTGCTTTGATGTCAATTTAACTTAAGTATTTTACACAAGCTATGTTCCTATACCCTTCTCTCTGCACATGCATGTAGTTCTTGGCACACATTATGTGTTTATATATTGTGAGTTCAAAACCACTGATTTCTTATTACATCTGTGCATTTGCCTTACCTTGTAAGAAGTAATCCTCTAGGATTCACTGAGATTCGATCCTAGGAACCTATGATGTGGAGAGAGGTTCTCTGTCACATACACTGCCTCAGTTCCTGGTTTTCTGTTGTGTCTCACCTTGACTCTACCCTTCCTGTCTCTTGTTGCATCATCATCTTGCTGCCTGGCTCACCATGTGGGCACTGGCTTGCCACGCAGGCACGCCTTTACCAGGAGGCCTCAGGGACAGAACCCAGGTCCTCCCATATGGTAGGCAGAAGTCCAATCGCTTGAGCCACATCTGCTTCCTCCATTTTGCTTGTTTTTTTGTTTTCTAGGAGGCACGGAACCTCCTATGTGGGAAGCAGGTGCTCAACAGCTTGAGCCACATCTGCTCCCCATCTTGTGATTTTAATGCAATCTTTGTTATAGTCCAAATTCCCCCTTTTTTGTTGGTCTGCTTCTAAATTCTCTGTCTCCTGATCTATTTGTCTATCTCTAGTCCTATGTTAACATCAGATCATTTTATGACTACAATTTAAAAATCTCAATATAAGGCAAGCTATCTTAATAATTCTTGTTTTTCAAATTTGACTTGTCAAGTTTTACAAAATTCTCCCACAAGAATGGACCTTAGACAAGGTCCTAGGCCTAGGCCAGCCCCAGGATACTTCTGGGACATTGATCTTTCTTTTAATCAACCTTACGGTAAATATTTAAAAATATGACAGGATTAATATGCACGTTATTTGCTGGTACATATAAAAGTTATGTTTATACTATATAGTGTAGCCTGTTAAGCACTATGTCTAAATAGCAGTAGCACTATGTCTAAAAAGATGTATATACCTCAATTAAAAACACTTTATTGCTAAAAAATGCTAACCATCATCTGAGCCTGATTTCAGGCATTAAACCTGATACTTAAAAATGCATATTTGTGAACTCATTAAAAATGTCAGATTATTTTACCTTTAAGTTTATATTCAATATCTATTTTCCTTAATGTCTTGTATTTTTTTTATCATATTGGAATTATATATATATATATATATAGGTAAAATTATTTTTCACCAAGTCCCAGTAAAAACTCCAAATCCCTTTGAACATTTGTTAAAAAATTACTGGCATACCTCAGAGCTATTGCAGGTTTTGTTCCAGGCCACTGCAGTAAAGCAAAGATCACAATAAAGTGAGTTACATGAAGTGTTTGTTTTCCTGGTACATATAAAAGTTATGTTTATACTATATAGTGTAGCCTATTAAGCACTATATCTAAATAGCAATAGCACTATGTCTAAAATGATGTATATACCTCAGTGAAAAATACTTTATTGCTAAAAAATGCTAACCATCATCTGAGCCTTCAGCGAGTCATAATCTTTTTGCTGCTGGAGGATCTTGCCTAGGTGTTGATGGCTGCTTACTGATCAGGATGGTATTCGCTGAAGACTGAGGTAGCTGTGGCAATATCTTTTAAATAAGACAACAATGAAGTTGCTGCGTCGATTGGTTTTTCCTTTCATGAAAGATTTTCTGAAGTGTGCGATGCTGTTTAATAGCATTTTACCCACAGAACTTCTTTCAAAAGTGGAGTCAGTCCTCTCAAACTCTGCTTTATAAACTATGTAATATTCTACAGGCTTTGTTGTCATTTCAACAGTGTTCATAGCATCTTCACCAAGAGTAGTTTCCATCTCAAGAAACTACTTTCTTTGATCGTCTGTAAGAAACAACTCTTCCAGTTTTATTATGAGATTGCAGCAATTCAGTCACATCTTCAGGCTCCACTTCTCATTCTATTTCTCTTGCTTTTTCTACTACATCTGCAGTTACTCTTACCACTGAAGTCTTGATCTCCTCAAAGTCATCCATGAGGGCTGGAATAAATGTCTTCCAAACTCCTCTTAAAGTTGAAATTTTGACCTTCTCTCATGAATTGTGAATGTTCTTAATGGCATCTAGAATTGTGAATCCTTTTCAGAAGAGTGTCAATTGACTTTGCCCAGATTCATTGGAGGAATCACTACCTATGGCAGCTATAGCCTTACCAAATGTATTTCTTAAATAATAAGACTTGAAAGTTGAAATGACTTCTTGATCCATGGGCTACAGAATGGATGTTGTGTTAGCAGGCATGAAAGCAACATGAATATCATTGTACATCTCCTTCAGAATGCTTGGGTGACCAGGTGCATTTCAGTGAGCAGTAATATTTTGAAAGAAATCTTTTTTTTCTAAGCAGTAGGTCTCAACAGTGGGCAAATATTTCCCTCCAGCGTGGGACATGACACCCGGGGATGAGCCTCCCTGGCAACGAGGGACCACTATCAAATACCAACTGATGATGCAACTGGAAAAGGACCTTATATGGAAGATTCAATGCGGATCAGCAGAATATCAATGTCTACATAAAATGACATGTCTTTAAAATGCTGTTTGACCTAAAGTAAGGGGGAAATGGAAAGGAGAAATGAGTTTATATGGCTACGAGTTTCTAAAAAAGAGTCTGGAGGCTGGCAGAAGGATTGCCCTCATGCACAACTGAGCAGAGTCAGAGAGACAGATAAAGCAGATACAACCCCCAGATATTGGCTCCTATGAAGGCTAAAGAGACCCATGAGAGTTATGGTCATGGCCGATGGGGTTGACTACCAGGGCAGATGGCCCCTCTTTGGAAACGGTGTTTATGTGTGATGAATCTGGACTCAGATGGGATCTCCCTTCATAAGGCTTTCATGCTAATGTGATAGAGGTGCAGTTAACGTTGGGGCTTAAGATAGATTTAGGGGATTTGAATCTCTGGACCGACAATGTGATAACCAGGTCCTGAGCCTCAACAGACTCCAGCACCTACAATCTGATTTATTGGACTTATCACACTCAGCTAAGATGGAGTTGAAGAAGGACAATCACCACACCATGGAGCCTAGAGTGATTACAACCGAAAATGGGAGGATTGCATCCAGCATCCATGTGGAATCTGAGCCTCCTCTTGACATAGAGGTGCAATGGACACTACCAATCCAATGTCCACAAAGAAGAGGTGGCATTGGATTGGGAAAAGTGGACATGGTGGACGATGGGTGTGGGGAAAGGCAGGAAGAGATGAGAGGTGGAGGCGTCTTTGGGTCATGGAGCTGCCCTGGATGGTGCCTCAGAGGTAATCACCGGACATTGTAAATCCTCACAGGGTCCACTGGATGGAATGGAGGCGAGTATGGACCATGATGTGGACCATTGTCTATGAGGTGCAGAGGTGCCCAAAGATGTACTTACCAAATCCGATGGATATGTCATGATGATGGGAACGAGTGTTGTTGGGGGGGGGAGAGGGGGGGGTGGGGATGAATGGGACCTCACATATATATTTTTAATGTAATATTATTACAAAGTCAATAATAAAATAAAAAAAAAAGAGGATTTAAAAAAAAAAAAACAGTGGGCAAATATTCAGTAAACCATCTTCTAAACAGATGTGCTGTCATCTAGGCTTTTTTGTTCCATTACTAGAGCACAGACAGAGTAGATTTAGCATAGTTCTTAAAGGCCCTTGATTTACAGAACAGCAAATAAGCATTGACTTTAACTTAAAGTCACCAGCTTCATTAGTCTCTAATAGAAGACTCGGCCAATTCTTTGAAACTTTGAAGCCAGACATTGATTTCTCCTTTGTAACTTCAGAAGTCTTGGATGACATATTCTTTCAAAGGAATTCTTCTTGCCTACATTAAAAATCTGTTTATTGTAGCCACGTTCATCAGTTATCTTAGGTAGATCTTCTGGATAACTTGGTGCAGCTTCTACATCAGCACTCGTTGTTTGACCTTGCACTTTTATGTTATGGAGATGGCTTCTTTCCTTAAACCTTACATTAGTCGGCAAAGGGGTGCTGATGCAAAATACCAGAAATTGGTTGATTTTTATAAAGGGTTTTTATTTGGGGTAGATGCTTACAGATAACAGGCCATAAAGCATAAGTTACTTCCCTCACCAAAGTCTATTTCCATCTGTTGAAGCAAGATGTCTGCTGATGTCTGCAGGGTTCAGACTTCCTGGGTTCCTCCCTTCCAGGGTCTAGCTTCTTCCTGAGCTCAGGGTTCCTCTCTTCCTGGGGCTTACTTCTCTTTCCTCTGTGGGCTTACTTCTGGGGCTCCAGGTTAAGGCTTCAGCATCAAACTCCAACATCAAAACTTCAACATTAAAAACCCTCAGTTCTGTCCTTTGCCATGTCTTTTATCTGTGAGTCCCCACCCACCAAAGGGTAGGGACTCAACATCCTAATGACATGGCCCAATCAAAGCCTTAATCATAACTTAATCACACCCAGGTACAGACCAGATTACAAACATAATCCAGTATCTGTTTTTGGAATTCATAACCATATC